>NW_020940360.1:2678646-2701966 GCF_900497805.2 Vombatus ursinus
TTTTTTTTTTTTATTCTCAGTGGCCTAGTACAATGTCTAGTATATAGAGCATTAAATAGGCTTGTGGAATGAAAATGAAAAATAATTGAAACGATGATACCCATATGATAAAATTCATTGCTTCCTCCCTTATTTTGCAATGCAGACTTGACAGTAAGCATGAAATGCCTCACTCTTTACCAGCTGTTTTTCATTAGAATCATATGTAACAATTATATTTCATTTTATTGCTTGGTCCTGTTAGCAAGCCAGATACATGGCTGGTGAATAATTTTTACTTCTCCTGTTCAGATACCATCAGCAAAGGTTAAGCCAAAACCCATGTCAATAAATTAAACAAAGACACAAGGAATCAGTCCAACTTTTATGCTTCATTGCAGGATAGAGATGACCCTGGGGTCTGGAAGGTTATGAGAAAAGTTCTACCAAGTTGAAAATGTTTCAAATTTGACAGTCCTAGGATCATAGAACCATAAATTTTGAGCTGGAAGGAGTCTTAGGGATCATATTGTCCAGAAGAAGAAATTTACAGCTGAGGAAATGAAGGTTTAGGATGGTGAGGTGATTTGCCCCAGGTCACACAGGTAGTTAATGGTAAAGCCCAGGTCTTCTAATTCTAAATGCAACAATCTTTCCAAAATGGACTTTGTGTTTGCTGTCTAGGTCAACCTTGTATTCATCTACATAAAAACAGGTGGAATCCATACTTTTAGCCAATCCTGGGATTCTCAGGAAAAGAGCTAGTCCTAAAAAGGAGTTGAATAACAGTCATTTGCATAGATTGATTTGAGAAGCAATTGGAAAATCCAATATTTTTAGAAAGCCATCTCTGCCTAAAATTAATTCTCCCACTGTATTGTGCTTGACATTGCTACCATTAGAATCATTCTTTCGGGAAGGGTGTGATGTCTACAGAAGGTCTCAATTTAAAATTCTGGTTTGCTATCTACAGCTGAAGTTAAGCCATAAGAACAGTTATAAAGACAACATGAAAGTATGATCACATGTTCCTTTTTCATATATTCCCAGTTTAACCACCTAGTGGTGCTGCTATACACCAATCCAATCCTATTTAATTGGAAAGTTTCATCCTGGGCTGCCCCATGCTCACTACTCATGGTCACAGTTACTGGACTTCACTCACTGAATGGAAGTCCTTAGGAAGAACTTCTTCTATATTATTACAGACTGTATGACTTCCTGTGCCCCATATTTGCCTCTTTTTGGTTGTCCTTCATACTTGCAATGTCTACACTTACCTACACTTACTTGCTAACTCTAGAGAGTATGGTTAGCATATATTTACTCATTCTGAATAAGCTTCTGAACCTCCTCTCTAATATAAAAACCCTAGAGTCCTCAGAAATGATGAGCTCAGTTTGATTAACCATTATGGTCTCTTGTGATCCAGGGAAGACTAGTTTTATTGGTACAGTCCCAGCCCTTAGGATGTTTCAACTGATCTAGGGACTGGGCATTGCCTCTTTCCTCAGCCCCTTGCTTGCCATGACAGAGTTAGAGTCAAGTTTCTTAGGTTCTCACACTTCATTCCTCATTCCTTATTAGGCAACTCAGAAAGTACCATGATTTCAGTGATGTAGGCTATCCCACTGCCCATGGGTAATGGGGCAGTTTCTGATTAGTGCCAGGTCAGCTCTTTATGTGAAACTCTATATTAAGTTTGAGCACTTAGTTGCTTGGGGCCATGGATTAGAGTTTACAGCTTGTTGCATATTTGAGATAGCCCACCTGAGGAGCTGGGAATAGTGGGGAGGCAACCCCTCCCTCACCCCCATGCTGGTCCCCATTGGCATCTATCCTCCTCAGACAAATAGGCATGAGGGGTGTGGCTAACTAGAAGATTCTGTAAAGGAGGACCCAGGGAGGGGGAGGTAAGTCACTTTTAGAAAAGATTATGGGAAGTACAAGAAGGAACTAGCTTTGTGCTTTGTCACATAGAGAATTCCAGCCCCTTAGTCCCATTTCTATGCTTTCTTTTAAGATAGATATATACCCACTATTCAAACCCCACCCCATCAACTCAAGCAGGTAGGCCCAGCTAGTCCTCAGGTTTGCTTTTTCCCACCATATGGCCATAGGGCCCAGCAGCAGTGAATGGTAAAACACCTCCCAGAGGCAGAGACAGTGCAGTAGGCAAAAAGCAGGCCTACTGTAGCCCATTGCTTAAAGTCATGTACACCCCATTATTATGAAACTGCTCCCCAGGGAGGGCTTGGAGGACCAGGGGTGGCATTATTAGGAAGGAACTTTCTCTATGGCGATAAGGAGGAGGTGAAAATGTCTAACCAGTCCCTAGAGAAGGAGGGGGTAGTGCCTCAGAGATCTCTCATGAAGCAAAGGTTATGCATTTCTCCTCCTTCACCCCCCAGGATTCCCAGGGAAAGGGAGTTCCCTGGTGGACCAGGGAAAACTAACAGGGCCATTCTCCGTGGCTTGTTATGAGGGCAGGTGACATGCAGTAAGTATTGGAATTCTTTGATGTTGCCGTGATGCTCTTGGTGTTGTTCCTGTTTATGCCCCCATGCCTTTTTTTTTTTTTTTTACATTGAGAAACTCGCTGTGAATCGCAAAAATTTTGGCATCACCGGCCACATGGACTTAATTTTTTTCACCTGGGGCTTGGTCCTTCCTGAGGCTCTTCAAAATGTAGAAGAGTTCAAGCAGTTAGTTGTTCTCCCCTGGCACAGGGGTAGTAGTTGACCTTGGTAGAGCAGTCAAAGGGCAAAGCAATAGCAACTTCCTTCTGAGGGGGAAGGAGTAGGCAGCAGCAGGCATAATTAACTGAAGACTTCAGTAACAGTAGGAGGGGGTGGGATCAGTGGCCACCATTGTGAAGCCTCAACAGAGTTGCCTGGGGGAAGGAGGAAAAATTAAGGGCCTCAACGACAGGGAGCTGGAGGACGGCTGGCATGACCTTGGGCCTCAGTTTCAGCAGGCTGGGGGGTGCAGACACATAATATGTTCTTGCCACCTGGCAGGGGTAGCAGGCACAGATATATTCTCCTTTAACAGCAGTTAACTTCCTCAGCATAATACCTGATGAGAAGATCCAGCTCTTTGATTCCTTAAGTCTACCTTATACATGGACCAGATGAAAGATATTTTTATTTAAATGAAAAGTGCTGGGACAAGGTGGTGGATTTCAGGTGCTAAGTCTCAAATGACTTAAAAACTGGGCATTTCCCCCTTCCTTAACCACTTACTTACGGTAGCATAGAATTAAGCTTACTGGGTATCTGTCCCTCATTCTTCATTCCTTGTGCCTTATTAGACAACTCAGAAAACACATTTATTTCAGTGGCCAAGGCTATTTTACTGCCTCATCCCAGAGGCGATGGGGCACTCTTATTAGTTCCATGTCAAATCTTTGTCTGATGCTCTTCAAAATAAATTTGAACCCTGACTGGATTGAGATCTTGGATTGGAGTGTGCAATTTATTGCATACCTGAGTCAGTATCTTGTCAGTGGAGCTGGAGACAGTGGAGGAATTCTTCCATATCCTGTTCTCCATTGACATGTCTGCCCCTGATGCTGCTATCCCTTTATGGCAGTGTTGCTCTTCAGGAACAGTTCCTTACATTGTTGCTTATCAGTCACCCTTCCTGTGATTCAGCAAAGTAGGGTAGGCAATATAATTCAGTTCACAACTGATGTCAGACTCATATTCAACAGAACAAATTATTAGATGAGGACACAGGCACTATAGAACAAAGAATCAGCTCTTTCCCCACTGTATGGGTCAGGAACTTGGTAACTTGTGCAAAATTTGGTTCTAATAATCATTTGGCTTTATATCAGTGGCATGGACAAGTGAATGCTTCTCATTATAGTTGATTTATCATTTACGGAGCAGGGTGAATGGACTTATAGTTGGCTCTAGCAAAGAGAATTCTGTTAAAACCACAACCCTGGCATCTCTTCCCTTGACCTCTAGGCTTTTCGACTATGGTATCTCTCTCCTGAAGTTCTGTCTCATCACTTTTTGTTGTACTCTTCCCCTCTCTCTCTCCTACCAAAGCCTTAAAAATCCACACATTAAGAGGGGAGATAGCCAGTAACAAAAGGGACACTATGTAAAAATTTCATGAATTTGGAATCTTTTAGCATAGATTGTACTTGTGTACTTGTGGGTTAGGTCCCGTAAGGATAAATACTGTAGTTTTTTTTTTTTTTTAATACTGCAGTTTTAAGGTATTTTGTCAGTCTGTAATTGTAAAATTCTAGCTCATAAGCCCCCTTCAATTTGTTTGCTTCCAATAGCCATCCAGATATATAGTTAGCTCAAAATACAGTCCTAGTGAGTGGTCAGAGACAAGGACAATTGAGTAAGCCCATGGTCTTTCTCAATCCTTAACCCTTTCAAATTCAAAAGGGCCATTTAAAAATCTGAAAAAAAAGTTTACCTTCACGTCTCATTGTTACAGTTTGTTTTCCATCACATCCTATAATTTAATCAAACACATGTAGAAAATAAATGACTTGGAGTTCCCTGTTTAAATCTCTCCTCTTCCCCATTACATTAGCTTTTCGTAATAGCATACTATGGCCAATTATACCAAATATTTCTCACTCACACAGGTGCTTTTTGTTAAATAGTGATTCCTTTCCCAGAAGCTGGAGTCTTTGGATTTATCAAATAGTAGATTACTATAATCATTGACTGTTGTGTCTTACATACCTAACCTATTCCACTGATCCACCACTCTATTTTTAGCCACTATCAAGTAGTCTTTATGATTGCTGCTTTATAATACAATTTAAGATCTGGTATAGCTAGGCCACCTTCCCGTGCATTTCTTTTCATTAGTTCCCTTGATATTCTGGACCTCTTGTTCTTCCACATGAATATACAGGTGCTTTTTGAAAACAGTAATATAAATTTATTAAATAAGTATAGCTAAAATATACATTAATAGTTTTGGGGGATAAGGCTTTAAGATGAATATGCAAATCATCTTTTATCTAAATGAGAAATAACAGTCAGATAACTATTAGGTTATAGTTTATAAAAAGAAGGGAATTTATAATAGTTCCATAGATTTAGAGACGATGGGACCTTAGAAGTCATCTAATGCCAACTCTCTATTTTATATATGAGGAACAGAGGCCTAGAGTTTAAGTGATTTGTTCAAGGTCATGCAGATAAACATGAGACACAAGATTTGAATGGATATCATCCGTCTAGAAATCCAGTGCTGTTTTCAAACGAGACCACATTGCCTCTGGAATTTATACACTTGTAGGTAGATGATCAATAAATTAATAATCAATATGCACTTATTAAGAACCTACTATGTGCCAGGTATTATGCTAAATGCTAGGGATATAAAAAGAAACAAAAGATGACTTTGATCTTAAGGGGCTCACAATCTAATAGAGGAGACAATAAACAAATATTTACAAACAAGCTATATACAGGATAAATAGGGAATAATGAAATGTACAGAGCTAAGTTTCATGAGAGGAGAAGACATATACACAGAGATTGAATGTGAGGAACAGAATTGGAATCTCTGGGAAAATAAGATAGAACAATAAAGACAACCCTCTCTTGGTCCCACTGGAATTTTCTTGCTGAAGTCTTTTGGAGGTGTTGGTTAGGCAGAAAAAAAAACAAGGCAATTTCTGAGTCTCTCAGTACTGAGAAAAAGTAAGAGAACTCAGAAAAGGGATAAGGGTGAGGAGCAAACATCTTCTGAACTTCTCTCCAAGCCAGAGATAATGAAGAGAAAAAGAAACAAATAAAGTTGTCCTTTTCCAAGCAAGAAGCTGCATCAGCAGGGTGAGAGAAGGGTGGGGGTGGTAAAGAAAGAGAGAGAAAGAGAAAAAGAGACAGACAGACAGAGACAGAAGACAGACATAAAGAGAGAAACAGAGACAGAGAGACAGAAACAGAGAGACTAAAACAACAAAATGCTTCTACTGTTGTACCCATGTCTTATTTTTTAAAACTACAGAATGCTCAGATATAATTGCCATCCCTTACTTTTCCATTGGGTGTATCTATAGACATACGTATATACATATGTGCATCTATACATGCATAGCTACATACAAATTTTTGTAAAATGCCAAATGCCCTTTGTTCTAGCATATTTGTTTTCATGTCAGTCTGACTTTACAAACATTTGTGTCTTCTCTATGAATACAAGTTAACTGAATCAAACATCATTATAGAGTACTTAGATATCTTCTTCAAGGACCACCTCATTTATAGCACAAGAGGACTCAATGGGGATGTGGGTGTACATATGGCAGAGGAACACTTGAATCTACTTTATATTGTGTTCTGTCAAGTTTTGGTATGGGAATTAGAGACTGACCTAATATAACTTTCTTGGGCATAATTACTTTAAACACTGTTTTATCTTGGGTAAAGTTTCATTATAGAATTGTTAGTTTGCGCAACATGACTCCATAACCAAAGGATATAAGTAAGGCTCATGGTCAACAAGATTGGAGGTTTATTACTTTCAAGGTGAAAAACAGGATTCTCAGAAAAATCAAAACATTAACTTTAGGGGACTGATTTTACAATCTTTCCTTCTGGTACTATATCTCACTTGATTCAGATTCATTATTCAGATGGTACATAGAACTTTTATTATTTATCTAGTATGAAATCCATCAGTGTCTTAGTACACTTACTGCTTACAGAATTTGTGAAGGCCTTAGCAAGGATTAGTTTGTTTTACTTATCAGTATTAACAAGCTTTCATCTTGAAAGGATGAGAATAGGACAGCTATGGTAATGGGGAAATAGGATAGATAGGTTTGATGGTGAGGAAAGGAGAGGAAACCCCTCATTGATAAAGATCTTCAAGTTGCCAGTAGCTTTTAGTATCAGATATTTGCCTGGGATATTCAGAGATTTTTGTGATCACATAGTCAATTTGTCATAAGCCAAACTTGAATTCAAGTCTTACTGGATTCAATGTCAACTTTCTACCACTATTTCACCCTGTCTATTCATCTAATATTATAGAAGCACCAGATCTCAGAGCTACAAGAGACTTCAGAGGTCATTTAATCTAAATCATATCTGAATAGGTATCAGTAGGAGTAGAAATCTCCTCTACCATATGTGACAAGTGGTCATGCAAACCTTACTTGTAGACCTCCCACATGTTACTTACTTTGATACAATTGGACAAGTTTTTTATTGAATCTCTACTTTGGAACAGGAACCATAGTAGGCACTTAAGTTACAATGACAAAGATGAATGAATCTCTGTTCTAAAGGGACTTACATGATAACAAATAATAATTGAAATTCATCTATTTCTTTTAGATTTTAAAAGTCCTTAATGTACATTTTTTTTTTGCTCAGTCTCATCCTGCGATATATACTGCAGATACTACTACCTTCATTTTATAGGTGAGGAAACTGAGATCCAGAGATATTAGGTAATTTGCTTACCGGTAGATTTTTGCAGGATTGATTCTAAGTTCACACACTGTAATTGCTATGCAATGCTGCATCTATGAGCCTGGTACAGCATTCCTGAGGACCAAAGTCAAGATCAGGAGACACCACTCAAGTTATAGAAGTAGGGAAATATCATCTTTTCATTAACTTGTTCTTTAATTGATAATTATTGTAGTTTATTTTTGTCCTGTAGAAATCTGGGTATTTTGGATTTCCTCTGAGTGAACTGAAGGGAAAGAACTAATTTTCATTCTTATACAGTCAGCTTTAATTTTTATTGAAAATAAACCCAATAAATTGAGATGTTGCACAAGTAACATGAAGAAGCATATTCATTGGGCACAGTCCATTTGAAACAAGAAGCAAACAAGGCATTTTTGCTTTTAACATTAATAGCTTCAATACTTCAATAATCTATGACTTCATTGATGTGAGTATTCACTCCAGTGACACTATCACAACATCCATATAAAAAATTGATTTACCTTACCAACTAGATCATTACCCTACTCCACAAGGATGCAATCAAAGCCATCTTGGTAGGACCTGCCATTAACAAAACCTTGAAAGACCAACATAACCTCCATGAATTTGATGAAGCCTTAGACAAAGATAACTTCAGTTCAATAAAATTACCCCCCCTATACATACATGAATTGGCTTTGGCTTATGAATGATTTCTTTTGAGAAAAATTTCCCATTGAAATATTTCTTTTTTCATATTATTAAGTTTACAATTTTAAAAATTACTTAAAATTAAAAATATGAAATGCCTCTGCCAGGTAATGTGAGTGTTTTCTTTTAAACAAATGTAGCAGGCCTTGAGCATCTGAATAAGTGTGGTCCCCTTCAAAGCAACAGTGGGAAAGTACCCATTAATTCCAAAGGTACGTACTGTTACTGCCCAGAAGGGTTGCTGATAGAGCTTCTCTCTGGGAATTCAAGCCTGGGACATATTTTTTTCTGGAAAGCTTCAACATTGGCTGATCTTTTGTCCTCCTATTGAGGGAACAGCCAAAAGCCATTCAGAGTTAAGTTTTGCAAATAAAGTGGCTAATCAAATTGGGGAATGTAATTTTTAATAATAATAATATAAAATAAATAAACACAAGGCAGATTTTTATAAACTTATGAAGTGGTTCTGAGGATTATCCCAAAACAACAGTTCCCACATTTTCGTGAGCAACAGCTTCAAAAAGTCAACTGGATCTGTAATCTCATGAATTTGGGAGTTTCCATCAGCCAGTGATATAGATTGCAGTCCATCCAATGCCTTCCTGAAATATGTTATTCATACATGTCCTATTATAAGTCTGCTGCAGGGGGTTTATACAATCTTAAGGAGACTTTTCTTGCTTTCTCATGACATCACTAGGGGACCAGTGGATCACACTGTTTGTCTACCTATCATCCTTTCACTCTTGCCAAGTTACCAGAATGTCTTATTCCTGTTCTTTGAAATTCCTCATTGGAAGAATTGTGAGAATTGGAGCATTGTGGACATTCTATACCTTAATCCAATTGGGCTATCATGTGTCATGGCTACATAGATGGAACTGTCAGTATTTTCAAGAGGTCCTGAGTCAGCACTGGGCATGGCTTTTGCTGCATTCAAATCTCAGAGAGTGAAGTAATTCTTTTATTAATGGCTTCTCTGACAGAAACATTTTATTGAGGGAAGGGTTAAAGGGCTCTCTACTTTGGAGACCATAAGACATCTGAGAAACAGGTTATGAATCTTTGGCATTTTTGCCAGTTCTTTTCCATTTCAGAGGCAGAGAATGGGCTCTTCAGTTGGAACCCAGGAGTCTAGGAATGCAGGTTAGATGATGCAACCAACCCAGCTTTAATACCCTGTGGAGCAAGGACCTGGGACTCCAGGCCAGCAGAAGCCAGCAGTAATGACAGTTTTGGATGTAAACATGGTGGGACAAATGTTTCATAGGAACTAAGCTGTGTTTGTAGCCTAATCATCCTATTCCAAGAAGACAAAATTATATGGGTAGAATCACATCCCTGAAGTATTGGAGGGTGTTTGTACATTTCTTCTTACTATATCAGTCAGAAGTATATGCCCTTTTGTAAAAACTACCTGGTCTTAAATGGCTAAATGGAACTGGAGTACTAGTCATTGGTCTTCCAAAATGGTAGGAATAGAATTGTGGGTGCTCAAGCTAATGGCAGAGGAAAGAAACAATCCAAATCTCTCAGGGTATCCTGGAACCCTGAGGGGCCATGTAACAGACCTTGCCTGGGAGAGTAGTGTCAGAGTCAACTATGTTACATATCTATCAAAGAATCTTGTATGGTCTTTATACATGTAAGGCAGACACCCTGTTAAAGGTAAGCCTTGAATGCTACATTTTCTGAATCTAATCAAATCTTTTTATAAACAGTCAACAAATTATAAGCATGGTGGAGTTGTGTATTCTCTGTGTCTTTTGGTTTCTTGGGTGAGGATGTGGTCTATTACAGAATATTAATTTGAAACCCTGCCTATTTCCTTTCCATATTTTTATCTAACATGTTTTTTACATGTGGGAAGATCGTTCTCATAAAGATTTTGTAGATGGGAAAATAGGCACATGGATACTTAGTTATTGATATGCTCTAAATAAATTTTTTTAGTAGTAATATTGCTATGATTTTTATTATTTGTTTTCACCCTAATTCAGCTATCTTGAAAACTGATCTCTCAATGTCCTTAAAAGTTGTTTTCCTCTAGTATGGTCTTTTTTTGTGAAATTTTTTCTGACCTAATTCCTTTTCCCATCTTCATTTTCCTTAATACAGAGGTTTATAAAACTTGCAGTCCATGAACTTGGCTTTAAAATATATATTTCAATAATTATTTCTATGTAATTGGTCTAATTTGTAATTGTATTTTATTTTGTGTATTTTAAAATATTATTCAGAGAACCCAATAAACTTCATTAGAATGAAAAAAAAAAGGATCCATGATGCACAAAAAAAATGTCAAGTACTTCTGCTTCATTTTATAGATGGGGAAAATTAAGCTGATTTAGCTTCTGGCCTGACTAAGGTCATACAACTATAAAGTATGAAACCAGGACTTGAACCTAGGTCTTTGGCCTCCAAATTTCCATTACACTTCACAGCCTCCTTGGAAATTATAGCAAAAAATCTTGAAAATATTACATAAATATCTAAGCAATTACAGGACTTTACTCAAATAGACATACTTTTGGAGATCATTGGAAATATTAATGTAAATGGGCTGTGACTTTGAATGGAGAAGCCAGTCATGTATAATTCTACATGATGGTGATATACCTTTTGTAATAAATGCTGAACAAAAGCAGTAACGCACTTTTCTAAAAAATACCCACTATTAAACTTTGTTTTTTTTTTTAACAAATAAACTTCTAGAGACTATAGCTAAGCATTGTTTCTTTGACTTGGCTCTACCCATTATAAGTCTCTATTTCTGTGACTAAAATAATATTGTGAAGGAAATCACTTTTTTTTTAATCACTTAATATCATTTAACTCCCCTCCCCACCCCCATTGCTCCAGTTATCAACTCGACAGATGTATAGTTTTTGCCAGTCTTGAAGTCTTTTTGTCAGAGACAAAGTGCTTGCTGTTTTTTTTTTATTGTTTCCATTTTTCCATGAAATATCTACAAAGAAAAATTACTTCCTACTGAGTATCTATTAGCCACCGGGACTGATGCTAATGAACAAACTGTGACTGCGCTAGATAGCAAATGGAAATGAGTCACCCAATTTGTGGAGCAGGCACTTCCTGCTCACACTGGTGCGTCACTGGAAGGATGCTTGTTCCCTAACAACCGGCAAGGTTGGGGAGGAGGGGCGTGAAGAACAGACATACAACTGACGTACCTAGTGAACCACGAATCTGACCGAAAGCTCTGCTAAAAAAAAAAAAAAAAGAATTGATTTGTGCTCAGTAAATCGTAAATCCTGTCTGCACATCCCTTGTTTATTGGAGGGATTAGTGCTTAGGTTGAAACAGTATTAAATTAGTATCCAGCTAAGAGGACACGCTTCTTAATATTATTTATTTACTAAAAAAAGAGAACAGACAAAACAATCTTAATTTAGATGTACTTTGCCTTCCTGCTTGAATGGAAATAGCTATACCCCTCAGAAAGGCACAATCTCAGGAAAAACAGTGATCAGCTCTGTCCACTAAAGCTGTTGGTACCACCCTTATAGAGTATGACACCCCAAGATTGTTAGTGATCATTTCTTTCTTTCTTCCCATTTTTTAAAACACACTTTCTTTAGTGATAAATACTGTAACACAGAAAAAGGAAAATCTATTTTGGCTCCTTCAATGTTACAGGAATGCATCCCGGGAGCCAGCTGTCTCTTGAATATTCAGTGAGCAGCAGATGGTCCAAAGAGAGGTTACTGATTAGCCTCCTGCAGGAGGAATGACGCTCGACATGCCCAGGATACCAGCTGAGACAAGTGGAGATTTCAGGCTAAAATCACTGAGCACATGACATGGTCCCCTTGATTGGGATCTGGACTCCAGTTTAAACCTGCACTAGAGGGGAAGAATATTTTAAAGAATTATTTTAATCAACCAGTAGAGGATGATGATAATTTTAAAGAAATTATACTTTTAAAAGTAGGGACTAAATTTTTTTTTAAATAGTTCTTTGGGGACCCTTGATAATGTCAAAGGTTGGTGGTATAGTGAGGGGGTGGGTATGGAGTGTTTAATAACTCAGGAAGAAAACTCCTAAATGTGTGTTTGAGAAGCCTCAAGAACAATTTAGTTATTTTCCCAGAGGTCTGCTATTTGGTTTTAGTCTCTATGATCTATGTGTGTGTGCGGTGTGTGTGTGTGTGTGTGTGTGTATGTATGTATGTGTATATGTGTGTGTATACACACACACATATATACATACATATACATATATAGGTATAATATTTATATATGTGTATATTGCCATTTGTACCAGCTGATAACAGAGGATTATTGATTTAGAACTGGAAAGGATTTTAAATTTCACCTAGTCCAATTATTTCATTTCACAGTTGAGGAAAGTGAGGCCCAGTGAGATTAAGGTACTCCCCTAAGCAAGCAAATGTACATTCTCTCTCTCTCTCTCTCTCTCTCTCTCTCTCTCTCTCTCTCTCTCTCATTGTCCCTCTAGCATTTAGCTAACTAGCTATGAAAAGAAGTGATATGTTACAATGGAAAAACAGTACTGAGAGGATTTGGGTTCAAATCCCTCCTCTGTTGTGAACTTAGGTAAGTCAGTTAAAATTTCTGAGCTTCAGTTTCTTCATGTGCACAACAACAAGGTAGGACTTGATGGCTATAATTTCCCTCCTAACTCTCTAAATCTATATAGAGAGAAAGGATCTGTGTTTTTGTTAGTACTGGGAACTCTTGGTGTGAAAAACTCTACTGATGTAGGCCAACATCACTACATGTATTTTATAGTCAGCAAGTTGCCTGAAGCAACTGAGAGGTTCCTTGACTTGATCATGGTCCCTGTTACTGTGGGTCAAGTGTAAAATTTGAACTCAAATCTTCCTAAACCCAAGGATGACCCTCTCTTCATTATAGCATGATTTAAAGGCTGAACTAAAGCCATCAGGGTCTCCCAGCCCAGGTCGAAGCCTTGTGGTCTAGCAACAGAAAGCCTGGAAGATGCTCAGGCTTGGTTGCCTGATAGGTTCCAATTACAAACCAAATTCTATCTCCCCTACAGTAGGTTGAACACTATGTAGGTACAACTTCTTAGAAGAAAACCACTGCACTTGAAGGGAGATGTTTGTCAATAAATAATTGCAATGCCCTTGGCCATAATTTATTCTCTTTTTACTGAAATCATGACTTTAGGTTGGGTGGTGGTAAGAGAGCTTTAGGGGGTAGTTTGGTGGCAGAATTTAGACCTTTGCCACTGGTTTATGAATGTGATTTCCTTTGGGAAGCTGAATCATAGCAGTTTTAGGCTTATATTATTTCTTACCCTGTTCTTTTGGGGAACACTTAAGAATTTCTAGGTATTTCCTTCAGTTTTTGTACCTCTTTTTGCCTCTTTTATATATAATCTTTTCCTCTTTATAAAAAAATGAAGTTTTAAAAAAATCCTCATATAATCAGGTTCCTATTTATTTTTTCCTCCTGCTTACATGATTAATAAGCTTTGCTAATTTTCACTAAGAAAGCTAATTAACAACAACAACAACAACAACAATAATAGTTTAGAATCCCTACATGTTTTAACGGTGTTCCCTTAGATGAATTATATAAAGTGGAGGTCCACACAATGGTTCATAATTTCATAGAAGTGTCCTTTTTTCTTTTTCTTTTTTCTTATAAACTATTGTAAGTCTCAGAATTTTATGAGTAAGCCTTTCCTTTTCTGATGGGTACAAAATATATCTTTCTCTATCTTTGTCAGCATTTCTATCTGTTTCTCTCTGTCTCTGTTTCCTTGTGTCTCTCTCACATCCTTCCTTCTTTCTTACCTCTCAGGTTGTCTCTCTGTCTAGGTGTCTGTCTCTCTCTCTCAAAAGCTCTTAGAAAATATCATGTGCCAAGGTCTGACCTTGTTTCTCCAAAGTCTACAAGTTTGGTGTCTTTAGTTTTCATTTGCCTCATCCTAGAATTATGTTACCTAATATCGGAAAGGCTCAGACACTGAAGATTGGTCACTAGATGAAGATTTTTTCCCCTAGTCACAAGAAACCACAAAGTCTGCCTACCAAGGTGTCTCTGGGCTGCAATCTGCATCTGTTAGTGGCAGGAGTACCCACATAGGCAAAGCCACACATCATTGAAGTATTACCCTGAGAATAGAATAGGAGAGCTAGCCCCTAAGCCAAAGAGGAAAAAAATTTGGCAATTTTGGGCCCACTTTAATGATTATTTTTTTGCCTTGTTGATCCCACAAATTCCCATCAGCTACTTAGATTGCAGCCTTTCCATACGTTTTGTCCTAGGGAATTTTGTCAATATTTTCTCCTTAGGGCTGCATAGTTGTTTTCTTCATTGCACTGGAAACCTTCCTAAGCTTTTAGAATCTCAAAGGTACACACGTACCACTCTTTTTGGCCATCTATTCTCTCATTTTCTTTACATGACTTGCCACTTCTACTTCTGGTCATGCATGTCCTTTATGATATCTTCTTTGTAGCTTCTGCTGTAAAATTATAGTTTTAAAACTATTTTAAATTTTGATGTTTTTGGTTTTTATCTCAGCATTATTTATGAATAAATACTTCTCCCTCTCCTAACTGGTGAACCATCAGCTATAACAAAGAATAAAATTGAAAGACAGAAAAAGCAATTCAACGAAAGCAACCAATACATCAACACATATGGTAGCATAAGCAATTTTCCACATCCATAGTCCCTTAACTCCTAAAAGAAGAGAGGGAGGTATATTTTCTCATCTCTTCTTCACATTGATTATTATAATTAGGATCATAAGGCCACAAATCTGTCACTAAAAATAACCTCACAGACTATCTTGCATTTTTCATAGGAAGAAATTGAGACCTGTGGAGGTAAAGTGAATTAATTGCATAATGTCATGCAAATACTAAGTAATTGCATGACACTTGGTTGCATTTTTTCTTTTGTTCTTTCTATTCAAATTGTTGTAGTCATCGTATGTATCGTTTGCTCAGGTTCTGCTTATTGCATTTTGCATTACTTCATATAAGTCTTCCTATGTATTTTTAAATTTGTCATAGTCATTGTTTCTAAGAACACATTAATATTCCATTTCATTCTTAAACCATAATTTGTTTGGACATATACTTTATTTGTAGTTCTTTGCTGCCACACTAAGTGTTATTATGAATATTTTGATGTACATCCAGTTCTTTTATACAACAATGAAAATAAAACAAATGAAATATATTGTGATATATTAGGGAGCAATTTGAGTGTAGAAGGAATTGATTTCCTTATATTAATTTTCATTCTCAGGAAACATCAAGAACCTGTACAGACTTCACCTGTACTACTTCACAGAAACTCACAAGCTAGCTACAACTCTTATAACATCTACTTCCACAAGCAAAATTTAGGTCTTTTTCAAGGTAAAGTGGCATATTTATTGCATATATTCTGGTACAATAGGAGCTGTGGTCCGAGGAGGGCTGATCTGTACTTCATACCCCATCCCTTCCACCATGGGTGGGAACCTGGAATCAGGCTGAGCCACAGCCCAAGGTTATAGTTGCAGTCATTATTTATTATGGTTATTATTATTATTAAAACTATTTAACAGGTATAAAATTGTGCTACCATTATATTAGGTTCCAATCTTCTTTTTCGTGTGTCACAAATAAAGTTTTTTAGTATGGTGCCCCTAGCCCCATTTGCCCCATAAACTCTGTGGTTTTAATGGCTTTATTTTGCATAACTTGGTGATTTTTAAGAATTTATATATCATGTTATTAGCAGAACTCACTGTATATGTGACTTTTTTTTAGCTGTCTTTGGCTTCTCTTGTTTATATGCCTGTTAATGGGTTATCTTAGTTATTTTGTAAGCACACAAATGGCAGTTTTAAAGAGGCATTGTCTTTGCAATCTGAGGACTTACTTTCAAATCCTACTTCTATCTTTTACTACCTGTTTGAACTTGGGAAAGTCATAATCTCTCTGGGCATCAGTTTCTGTATGTGTACATACTTAAAGACCATCTAGTCCAACATATATCCATAAGTATATGTTGCAGGCCATCTAGTTTAACATAGATATAAAATATGTATATATGTCACTTTTAGTATATTATATAAAATAATATATATGATGTAACATATTATATTGCACATCACACACTATATATAATATATGTATATATGACACACATACAATCTAACATATACGACACACATGCATGTATAACATGACATATTAGATCACATAG
The DNA here is from genome assembly GCF_900497805.2 of Vombatus ursinus. Classification (NCBI taxonomy): domain Eukaryota; kingdom Metazoa; phylum Chordata; class Mammalia; order Diprotodontia; family Vombatidae; genus Vombatus; species Vombatus ursinus. The sequence continues at coordinate 2,694,996 of NW_020940360.1, forward strand.
GGGACACACATACATGTTAGACTAGAGGGTCTCTAAGCATGTACACACATATAATATATGTGAATACAAACATACACACATGTACACATGCATACACATTATACACATACGTACACATGTGTATATATGTATATACACATGTATACACACAGGTACACACACGCATATATGTATACCAAAAACTCTATTGCTAGGAAAGATGTGTGTTTGTAACATTTCTAAATAAATGAGCAGTACTTAAGTGTAGAAAGGAGCAACATCCCAAAGGAGCTCGAGTGCATCCTGTCCTTGCATCCCCACTGCACACTGGGCCCGTGAGAGAATAGATTGAAGGTAGCAGTAGTTAGTGTGGCTGAGAAACAACAGTCTACTGATACTCATTGTCTTTCTACATTGTCTTTTGGGTTATCTGTAACTTTAATTCTTTTGATATTATAGTTTCCTATGCTTTATGGTTGTGTTATATTGCCATGAGATATTAGTACTGAAGAGATGGACCTCTGGAGATGTGTCAGTAGGGGGTCTGCCAGATCATAGACCAGTTTTATCTGTTATAAATGACATGGAGAGGGAGTGAATATTTCAAATTTCAAGTTCCTGGAAGATATCATGGGTTCTTCTAGGTAGCAAAATGCTAAACTAACATTAACAAACCACAGAAAGTTCTCACAGATCTATGTGACTGAGCAGAGAAGGGGCAGCTGAGTTTGAAAGTATGCAAGGGCAAGGTAATGCATTTGGGGAAAAAATAAACTTAAAGCTTAGGCAGAAGATTCGGAAATGTTCGCCAGAACCTGGTAAAGAGCTCTTGGAGTACCGGTTCACTTCTCCTTGAAGATATTACCTAAATGGTTTCCCGCAAATCAAAAGGAGGAAAATAGGATATTTATCTGTGTGACCTTGCACAAGTTACTTAACTATTCTAAATCTTAGCTTCCTCAACAGCAATTTTTTTTTTTTCTGGCTAGATCTGAGTAGGAGAAAGACAATATTTTCACCCTGTAACCTTTCCCTGCTGACACTTCAGACATCCAGAAGTTAAGTCGTCCGTCAATTGTAATATGAAACTGCCCCGGATGACTAATCAAGAAATTTTCTGAAACCTCCATATTGAAAACAAAAAAAAAAAACCCAAAACTTGTAGTTTAAGGAAAGTCTAGGTACCTCTTGTGTATGAATAAAGGGATTGATGACAAGTTCAAGATAAGAAGATACCTCTTCTTAGGCCAATCTTACCAAAGCAGCATAATCCTCCAGGTTGTCAATAGTGATTGTAATTTCTCCAGCCTGGCATTATTGGGCCTACATCAGATTTTGTCTTACGCTTATGCACTCAGCCAAGATCTCACATCCATTTCAATGCCTCTGCTTTCAAGATTCCAGAGAATGACAGTTTAATGTATCAGGCTTCTGTCTGATGACTCAAGAAAATGGGCAAGACAAAGGTTGTGATTTGATGTCAGGGCTTTAAAAATCGTTATAGGATACAGAAAGAATGCCTAACATAGAATCAGTTTTAAATCTGTGATTCTTCTTCATCATAGGCACTCAATATATTGTTGTTAAATTATTGAGTGAATGAATGAATTCTCTAAATCGTGAGTCATGAATAATAGGAGTAACCTCAAGTTTTCAGGAGATGGTTTTAAGATTTTCAGTGCCAAAACATGAGTGACTAGTGATCACAGTCTGGGGCTGTGAGAGACAGAAAGCTAAGGACTACTATTAGAACATACAAGAAACCAATTTGGAAAGCATATAATATCAAGAAATCAGGGCAGACCAAGAGTCGTTAATCTATCTCCCTGTTAAGAATGAATATCATTTCTAGATTCAGACTAGGTTAATGTATAATCTTTGGTTAAGTTCAGAAAGCATGGATACCTTAAAGGAACAAGGGTAAGTACATTCAAAATATTCTAGTGGTATAGAAGTAGGCTAAATTCAGAGGCATCCAGATAAGAGCTACTACAATACCTTGAATATAGGTCCATAAGGGTGTCTGTAACAACAAAGGGCTGGGGGCCAACTGTGGTAGAATGGAGAAAGCATTAGATTTTAAGTCAAGTGACGTGGGTTTGAATACCAGCTCTATCCCTTACTGAAGTATCCGTACTAGCTAGAGCAAGTCATTTAAGAACTCTAAATTTCACTTGGGGGCAGCTAGGTGGTACAGTGAGTAGAATACTGGGCCTGGAGTCAAGTCAGACTCATCTTCCTGAGTTCAAATCTATCCTCAGACACTAACTAGCTGTGTGACCCTGGGCAAGTCACTTAACCCTGTTTGCCTGAGTTTCCTCATTTATAAAATGAGCTGGAGAAGGAAATGGCAAACCACTCTTGTATCTTTGCCAAGAAAAACCCAGATGGGCTCACATAGTCAGACATAACTGGAAAATGGCTGAACAACAAAATTTCCCTTTCTTCATCTGTGAGATTGGGCTAAGAAATAGTATTTGCGTTATCAACCTCACAGTATAATTTTTTGAGGCTCAAATATGAAAATAGATGTAAAATGTCAGGTACTATTCCTGTGATTGGTGTTATTAGTGTTATTAGTGTCAGGCAGATAAGTATTATTCCAGTTGTGTTATTCAAGATATGGTAACTGGGGCAGCTAGGTGGCGCAGTGGATTGAACACCGGCCTTGAAGTCAGGAGGACCTGAGTTCAAATACAACCTCAGACCAAACACTTGTTACTAACTAGCTGTGTGACCCTGGGCAAGTCACTTAACCCCAATTGCCAAAACAAAACAAAACAAAACAAAAAAAAACAAACCAAGATATGGTAACCCATAGGATCACAGAGTGAGAACTAGAAGGGATCTTAAAAGCCATCTAGTCCACATGAAACTCAGAAGCAGAGAGATTTAAATGACTTCTCAAGGTCATAGAAGTAGTAAGTGGCAAAGAAATTTAAGATCTGAATCCCAGGACTTAGACTCAAAATCCAACATGCTATACCAAGCACATCAGTAAGATGGAGATAATAAATAATACTCCCATTATTTACCTCACAGGATTGTTTTGAGGCTCAATTATGAAAATGGATATAAAATGTTATATAAATACCAGATACTATTACTGTTGTTAAAAAGTTCTCAGTATTATAGATACAAATGGTGCAATAATTATTATTCCATTCAAGATCAAGCAGCTTACAGGATCATAGATCAAGAGCTGGAATGAGCTTTTTAAGATCATCTAGACCAACTCTTCCCTCCCCCCCTCCCCATTTTACAGGCAAGGAAACTTCAGGGAGAAGGCAGAAAGGTTAATTACTTTTTCCAAGTTCACATAGATATTAAGAGCATTCAAACCCAGGTCCTCTGATTCTAAAACATTGATTTTCCAATCTAAACAAGGTTGCAGTTAGGCAGTCTATTGTGTTTGTCCTTCATTCTGGAAGAGGACCATGACATCAGGGAGATGACGATATACTTGTAATTGACTTTGATTTGAGTGAGGGAGGGCCATGCAAGGTCACCAGTCTCACTTTGCCCTCTAGAGCCATCTGGGTCCAGTGGCCAGATATTCATCAGGATGACTGGAGATGGCCCAGGATGCAATGAGAGACCCTGGCCCTTTTAAGCTAAAGGCTTTTCAGGTTCTCATTTTGAGTGGGGTAACGCCTATTGCATCCTGGGCCATCTCTAGTCCAGCCACTGGACCCAGATGGCTCTGGAGGATGAAATGAGGTTGGTGACCTTGCACAGCTTTCTGTCACTCAAATCAAAGTCAGCTGCAAGTCATGTCATCATTTCCCTGATGTTATGGTCTTTTTCGAGAACGAAGGACAAACTCAACCTGTGAGTAGCCCGACCTGCCTGAATAGGGACCCAGTTGGACAGGTCCAGTTGGTTAACTCAGCTCGTTGTCCCCTCTCCCTTTCACTCTTCCTCTCCTTCTCCTCTCTGGGTTTACTGGCTAGAGTTAGGCAAGATGAAAGCCCAGATGGACACAACCTGAAGAGGTCTGAGAAACTAAGACTAAATCTAAAGTTAAAGGATACTTCTAGTCAGTTCTCTTGTTTTTACTTTGGGCAGCTCAAAGCTATCCAGAGGGATCACTTACATGGTGAAATGCTCTCAGCCATCAGGGCTCCATTATGTCAAAGTCATATGACTGGTGATAGCGTGACATATCCTTCTCAATGACTCACAAATATTCCATATATGTGTTTGAAAGGAGAAATTCATCCTTTAGGAAGATTTGAAGTTTTCCAGAGAATTTTGTTTCCTATTTTCCTCCATGGAGTTAAGTCTTAAGGCAGGGCACGTGTGTGCAGGGGTTTGGGGGGAGGGTAGAGAAAGTTTGGGTATATGGGAGAAGACTCACCCATTTCAGTGTCAGAAACCTTGTTCTCTGTGACTGATTTGTCTAATAGAGCTGGTGTAGGGTCCTGACAGAGAACAGTCCATGGTGATGAAGATGTGATAGAATGAAAGAAAACCCTAAAGAAATTGCCCCAAGAGTGGATCAGGCTAAAAGAAAGCTCAGAGTCCAAAGGGAGCAATGAGAGCTCAGGCAATCTAGGCATTAAAGGGATGGGGCAACAACAAACAGGATAGACATTGACATAATCTTCTGCTCACTCTGTTTAGCTTATCTATAGTTCCGATGGGGCTAGGGGTTCGCCCAAGAGGAACTGATCCAAGGCATATGTATGGGATTAGGTATTTATTTAAATCACAGAATTTCCAAGCTAGTAGGGACTACAGAGATTATCTAATCTATTCAAAGCTTGACCAAGGAAGATAATATTTGTAAATCTCTTAGCATAGTGACCAGTGATTGACATATAGAAGAAACTTTATTTGCTTATTCCCTTTCCCCTTCCATTCTTTTCCCTGAATAGGAATTCCTGCCAACAATATTCTTAACGGTCATTCAATCTCCACAGAAAGATCTTTATTGTTGGGGAACTCACCACTCCCCAAGATAGCCCATTCTTCTTTTAGATAGCCCTGATTGTTAGAAAAATGTGGCCTCTTCCCTTCACCCTACCAGCCTAAATCTCAGCAACTAGGTGGCACAATAGATGGAACACTGGACTTGGACTTAGAAATCTTGTTTGATTCCTGCTTCACATACTTATTGGCAGTGTGATCCTGGGCAAGTCTTAACCTTTTGGCTTCAGTTTCCTTACCTGTGACATGAGGTTAATAATAGCATCTACTTAACAGGATTATGAGGACCAAAGTGCTTTGAAAACTTTGAAGTGCTACATAAATGCTAGCTACTATTATTAGCTTTATCTGCCTCTGTAATTTTAACCTATGCCTCCAATTTTGCCTTGACTTTGTCATCCTCTTATGGGAATGATAAGGAGAAAAGAAAAAATCCATTCAAAGGAGACCTTAAGAGATTCTATGAACCTAGAGAGCAGTATTTTTTTTTTTTTAATGCAAAAGCATTCAAATGAATGACCCACAGACCTTGAATTTCAAGTCAGTTACATAGAAGCTGGATTGGGAGACAAGATGGTTGAGTGGAAAGAGTCATCCCAGATTCAGAATCGAGACATTCCAGCCTAACTGACCTATTTCCTGCTGCCTGGTGGTTTGACTTAGGTGTTGGCTTTGATTCTTTCTCAGTTTCCTTCTATTAAACTCTCAAACACGTCTCCCTTGTTATGATTCTGTAAGCATCAACAGAGAGTTGTTGATTGCTCTGATAGGAGGTCTCCTTCAAGACTCCACATATTTTGTTCCCAGGTCCCGCCCTGACTTGTTCTCTGGCTGTGACATCTTCCACGTCTCTGAGAATGGGCTGCCTGAGTTCTGGTCTGTCCAGGTGCAGAGTTGGAACTTTCTCCTGGTTGCCTGGGTTGTGGTTTGGCAGGGGCTGGCTGGGTGCTCATCTGACTCTGTTTCCTGTTATGTTTCTGATCTGCTTGTGCTCTGCTCTGGGTTTTTCTTGAAGGCTTCTCCTATAAATGTTTTGGAGTCATTCTCTTCTGGGTTTGTCTGGGATATCCTTATCACCAAAATAGATCTTTATGGTAAAATTCTTTTTCTATTTATTCATTCTTCAAGCCCTACTTTTTGGATTGGAACTTTATGTTAAGGCTGTGCCCTGGAAGGAACATGAGGGCCTTGCTTGGTCCTGTTTTATATTCGTTTGGGGTAATGCTATTGCTTTCTTTGAGTATTGAGTACTATGTACTTCAGGAACCTCACAGACAGCTCAGGATAGATATCTGAAGATTGCCAGTGCACTCAAATCTTTCTGATCCAAGGCTATTCTTGATTGTTGTCCTCCTGGTGTAAGGAGGGTATGGGCAACACAACTTTGGGCATGTCCCTGGTTGGAACTTCAGAACACTGATAGACCCAGCCACCTTCAGTGAGCTGTCTGATTGCAGTTTCAAAGTGACAGACCTGCAAGCTCTGACTTGGTCTGAGCTCCCTTTCCTGCATATCCAGTTGCAAGCTTCAGACTGAGTGGTATGCTGGATCTGATGTCCTGCTTAAGGGTCAGAGCCACATAGTTGCTTTCTCTTCTGTTCCTGTGTCTTGCCCTAGGTACAGCTTCAGTTCCAGGATTGCTCCTTATCCTGTTCCCTGGACCCCTAGGTACAGGTCCTACTCCCAATCTTCTCTGAATTTGCTACCTAACTCTGAAGTATAAGCAATAGATCTTTCAGTTCATGGTCATCGCTGCCCCCTTCCTAGCATTAGGCCCGCTCTGTGCTAGATTTTAGATCTTGTCTTGCCCCAGTGCACATTTCAGGGCCCCAAACTAATCCCTGTCCTAGAAGACTTGGCCCAGTACTGGCCTTGATAAACCCTGGCCCTAGTGTCCACGGACTTCTCTCCCTATGTAAATCTGGACTAGAAAAATGAAATATCTCACTGCCATATTCCCTTAGATTTCCTGATTAAGACTTGGTTAAGACTTGGGCTAGTTCCTCCCCCCCCAGGTCTTTGTGGAGTGTGTGTGTGTGTGTGTGTGTGTGTGTGTGTGT
>NW_020940360.1:2701976-2806473 GCF_900497805.2 Vombatus ursinus
GTGTGTGTGTGTGTGTGTGTGTGTGTGTGTGTGTAATATGGGGACAGGGCATTTGCAACTGGGCTTGGCTGTTTCTTCCTGCTATATCTTGGTCAGTCTCCTCTGTGCTTTAAGGTTTGCAAAGTACTTTACACATACTACCTCATCTGATTCTTATAATAACCCTGTGAGATAGATACTATTATTTATAAAAATAAATTCTTATTGCTATGTTTTGTTTTTAATATCATTTAGATTTCTTACTTGATCTCTTCCACCTCTCTCCCAGAGAATGATCTCTTATAAAGAATTTTTAAAAGGTGAAAAAGAAGTTCAGCATAGATAATCAACATATTAAAAAAAAGTTATGTTTTATGCAGTGCTCCACATCCAGAGTCTTTCACCTCTGTAAAGACATGTGTGTGTGTGTGTGTGTACATGTGTGTGTGTGTGTTCTCATATCTCTTTTGGGCCATGCTTGGTTATAGCATTCAGTTTAAATTCTTTTGGTGTTACTGTTCTTTCCGTATAGATCACTGTAATCATTGCATGTGCATGATGGTGTGCATGTGTTTGAGTGTGTGTGTATGTGTGTGTGTATAGCCTTCTACTTTACTGTTCATCAGTTCATGTCATTACATGTTTCTCTATATTCACCACATTCATTACCTTACAGAATATAATTCATTATATTCATATACCACAATTTTTTAAGCTATTTCACAGTTTATGGGCATGGTTTGGCTAGTATTCCCATTTTACAGATGAGAAAACTAACACAGCTAGTAACAACATGAAATGGAATTTAAATTCAGGTCTTCCTTTCTCAGGACTTCAATTTTCTCCCTATGTCAAGTTGCCTCTATGATGACTATCTATATTTATCTGATTAGCTAGGTCAGAACTTTTCCAGTCATCTAAATGCTGATATTTCTTCATGGGAATCAATCATCATTCATTCTCAGGTCTTGAGGTAGTCTAGGTATCTTGTGGCCTCAGGTCCATGCTCCTGAACCCTACAGGAATCCACACTGACACAGCTTGCAATATACAATATACAACACCCCAGGGACCCAAGCACACTGTACTGACAATGCATTAATACAATCTCCCTAATTGACCAGTCTCATAGCAATTGACTAATCACTTTCTCTGAATCCATCAAGTCTTCATCCTCCTTACATTCAAACACTGATCACAGTATATACTCAGTTTGAAATGTCTAGGTGCTAGCTCCTGATTGCACACTTCTTCTATTACTAGCTACAGAAACATTGCCTGACGTTTTATTTATTTATTATTATTTTTTGAGAGGGCTAGGCAATGGGGTTAAGTGACTTGCCCAGGGTCACACAGCTAATAAGTGTCAAATGCCTGAGGCCAAATTTGAACTCAAGTCCTCCTGACTCCAGGGCTGGTGCTCTATCCACTGTGCTACCTAGCTGCCCCATCTGATGTTGTTTTAAAAGTGACTTGAGGCCCTCTTCAAATTGGCATAAAGCTTTTTGACTTTCAATTCTGCAGTCTCCAGAATCTAAAACCCTTCTCTAAAACTGTTTTATTTAATCTGTTAGATAAATCATTAAATTTGATATAAGATTTTTTAAGCCTGTAAGAAATTAAAATCTATATTTTGATTGATCCATGTTCTTAATTTTCTCTCCAAATGTATCTCTGAATTTTAATTACCTGAAGTTCAGACTTAGCTGTCATTTTTGTCTTGTAAATCCCACTCCTTAATCAAGCAAATTCATCCTATCCAGCTCCCCCACCCCCAATATTTTATTAAGGAATAACAAACATCTCTCAATTGTCTTACAGTTCAGGGATTTTTTTTAAACAGTGTTATCATTTCACTGAATGATCAAAAGGAGGACCAAAAATTCAATTTGATTTGACATTTCAGCAATCAATGAGTACCTGGAGGTGAACATCAGTCTGACCAATGAATCTCAGACTATCCTCAGTGAAGCATGTTACTCTTTTCTTAGCATCATGAACTCAGATCCCTGTGAAGGGGGCAAGATAAAGGTAATGAAATATCTATATATCAAGTGAGCAACTGCTGGAAATGGTGCTGCAGGGCAATTTTACCACAATTGGATGTGTCTTTACTAAAGATGAAATCTGAGAATGTTAGAGCTACATGGGACTTTGGGGATCATCTGATACAAACTTTTGCTTTTCCAGATGAGGAAACTGAGTCTCAGAGAATAGAAACGGTTTATTCAAAGTTACACAGCTGACAGCTAAGTAGTGTTAGAGCTCTGAAAAGAACACAGTTTTCTAGATACCCAGGCCATTGTTCTTCCTGCTTTACTACCTGCTTCTCTACTACTGAACAACTTGGAAATTGTTAGGAAATTGTTTGGAGGATTGTGTGCCCCTCTTGAAATAGATCTTTTGAAAAACCAGGCTTTGATAAAGCCCAATGAGATGTGAATGGAGCTACTTGGATATGCTTTAAATCCAAATAATTCTGGCTCTCACTGATTGACCAATAATAGGTCCCAGCCCAAGCCTCACTTGATCATTGTCTGGGTTTTGATGGCTCAGAGTTCTTATAAATAGCAATTGTTTCTATTCTGGCCAAAAGCTCTAAGGGTCTTCCCCTCCCAAATGGATTTTTTTTTTTTTTTAGGCAAACTAAGCCATCTTTTGCTTCATTTCTTACCCCACCTTAAATCACTGAATGGGTGTTGCCTCAGACAAATTGAGACCTGGAAAAGACCATAACTTAAAAAGGTCAAGGTCTTCCACTGCAGCCATCCTGATCTATGTCTTGCCACTGGAATCAGATGACTCTGGAGGAGACAGTGAGGCTGATGACTTTGCACAATTCTGCTTCACTTAAATTCAATTCACTTGCAAGTCAAAAAATCAACTTCCTGCTGGCAACCCCTTTTTAAACTATTCCTACCACTGTTGCTGTTGCTGTTGCTGTTGCTGCTACTACTATTTTTACTACTACTACTACTACTAGCAGCCAGGTGGTGCAGTAGGTAGAGTGCAGGGCCTAGAGTCAGAAAGACCCAAATTCCAATCGGGCCTCAGACATTTACTAGCTATGTGACCCTGGTGAAGTCATTTAATCCTGTATGCCTCAGTTTCCTCATCTGTAAAAAGAGCTGGAGAAGGAAATGGCAAAGCTACTCCAGTAGCTTTGCCAAGAAAATCCCCAAAGGAGTCATGAAGAGTTGGACACAACTGAACAATTACAATAATGACTACGAGTACTTTATTTACTACTACCACCATCACCACCACCACCACCACCACCACCACCACCATTACTAGTACTTTCTTAACTTATTGTCCACTTTTCCTCCCAATTCCTAGAAGCTGGTTTAGTCACAATATACTAAAATATAAAGAATTTGTGATTATGTTTTAGGGAAGCATAGGCATATGGGGGTGTTTGGGGCACAAGCAATATCTTTTAGGTATTGTTCTTAGGGACAACCACAACAAAAAACTCTCCTCTATCTGCTACTGTCACATCACCTTATACATTTTCTCTTTTTAGGTTTAAAAGCAGTTTAATCGGTATGTTCTAGATCTAGAATGTATAAAAAATTACCATAATTGCATAAATTCTACCTAATTGTGTTGGGCTTCACTCTGAATGAAGTTTAGAGGAAATGTCTCATGGGCTTTCTTCTCTGATATCAATCAAGACCTATAAATTTATAGACAGACTGAAAATTGATATTAATGACCATTTATTTTATTAGCAGCGTCAGGTAAGGAAGAAGATAAGTATTTAAAGAAAGATATAGGGGCAGCTAGGTGGCACAGTGAATAGAGTTCCAGCCTTGGAGTCAGGAAGACCTGAGTTCAAATCTGGCCTCAAACACATGACACTTACTAGCTGTGTGACCCTGGGCAAGTCACTTAACCCCATTGCCTAACCAAAAAAAAAAATAATAATAAAGAAAGATATAAAATGCTGCCATGGGGTTCATAGCCCCAGTCATTTATTTGAAATAAGCTCCTTGAAAGCAAGAATTGTTCATTTTTTTTACTTCTGTATCTCTGGGACCTATCCTAGTGCCTGGCATACAATAGACAGTAAACAGATACTTGTCGATTGATTTTTCTTTGGGAAAATCGGAAATAAGACCTGTTGACTGTACTTTTTCCTCATCAACTTGTCAACAACAGCCCAACTTTTGGGTCAGCCTTTCTATACCTACAATTCCCTTCTGTACATCTTTGATTTCTCTCTCTCAATCTCTGTTGATTGGAGATTTTACCTCCTTGAATCCTTTCAGATTACCTCCCACCCTCAGGCCACTAGAACCTTCCAACAATCTGAGCTCTCCTGAGTGCCTGTGAATAGTCTAACCTAAATATTTGCTAAAGTTTGCTAAATTCCCTAATCTGTATTCCAGGGAAGGTACTCCAAAGACTCTGTGAGCTTGGGTCTTGGCAACCTGGGCCATAATTTATATGAGAAAATTTCTATTATGTCATAACCATCATTCTAGATTTTATTTACATACTGCTTTCTTTATACTTTTTGTAGAGCTTGTTTATAATTTTATACATGAAGAAATTGAAGGTTATGAAGGTGAAGAGATTTGGCCAAAATCACAGGTAGTTAATGACAGAATTGTAACTAAAGCTCAGATCTTTTGGATGTCAGGATTTTTCCCACTACACAGTAGACTAGAAAACAAATATGAGAAACATTAGTTCATCAGTAGCCAAGTAGAGCTGACAATTGAGGTATTTCATTTTGAATCAAAAAGATGCAAATCATCCAGGTTCTATGGTAGAATTCCTAATTCTTTCTATCCCTAATTGAGTTTCATTTAGGTAAATGAGTAACTGCTAATGAATGTTTTTTCTGCTAATGAATTTTTGAGTTAGAGTAATCTATGTTAAATTGTTGTTATCTAGCTTCAGTATGAATATTTGATCCTTTTCATAATAGAAACTATTTTATGTGAATAGTTTAGTTACTTACAGAGATAGAAAAAATAATTTTTATGTAAGGAAAAAAGATAAAATCAACACATGAAGAAAAAGTCTCAAATAAAATTTGAAAGAGAAGTAAAGGTTACTAAGAAGACCAGAGAACTGCCCCTTAGTTCAATGTGATACCACAACCTATTTAGATGACTGAGGTAATGATGGCTGCAGGACATTATAGCCCACTAGCTCATTGGCTTATGCCTGTTTTTAAGAATTTCAACTGACAAAATTGTATACCAAATAACTACAAAGAGATGAAAGGAAGATTAAATACTGTTGCATTCAAAACTGACAAAAAGGTAGATTTCTTGAATTTTACTTCATAAGGGAAAGATAAGTCACTGACCACCAGATTTGAGTGGGTGAAAAATAAGCCATTTGTGAAGAATTGACAACATAATGATGATAGCTAATATTTATATATTTATAGCTAATATTTAGATAGCTCTTACTATGTTCACTATGTGCTGAACATTTTACAGTTTTTATCTCGTTATATGCTTGCAACAACCCTGGGAGGTAGGTACTATTATTATCATCCCCATTTTACAGATGAGGAAACTGAGACAGAGATTAAGTGACTTGCCCAGAGTCGCACACCTAATAAGTGTCTGAGGTCTTCTTGATTCCAGGCCCAACACTCTATCCACTGAGCCACCTAGCTGACAATAAAGCTTGGCTTGGCTGAGCACTTACTGACTAGAAGAAAGGTGATGCTGTTCTGATTAGCTGGAGAAAGGCTGGGAATCTGCTAGTAAGCTCATTGTTGAGAGAACTGAATTCTACTATTGTTTGAGCTTATTGCCCTCCAACTCTGTTTACAACGTGAAAGAGAGAACCCTGCGCAGCTGTATTCTAACACCCTCTAGTTTGAGAGGGAGAAGTATAGAGGACAGAGACATCTGCTATACTCTGAGCTATGCTTTGCTACTAGAAGTTTGATCAACTGAGAGCTGGTCAGTCCGAGAAGAATCCTGATGAGTGAAGAGCTGTCTGGGATCTTCCGCATTGCTAAGACAGTCAATTTGAGGAGCTTTGCAGTTCTCTGGCTATATTGACTATACACAATCAGTTAATAAACATTTGTTAAGCACCTATTATGTGCCAGGCAGTATGCTAAACACTGGGAATAAGAAAAAAAAAGAAAAAGAGGAAAAGAAAAAAGAGTCCCTATCTTCTAGGAGTTAACAATCTAATGGGAGAGACAATAAACAAATAGATATGTACAAAAAGCTATACACAAGATAAACAGGAAACAATTAAGAGAAGAAATGCACTAGAATTCAAAGGGATTGGGAAAGACTTATTGAGTTGAGAGTTTAAAAAAAGACGGGAAGTCAGTAGGTAGAGATGAGGAGGGAGAGCATACCAGGCTTGTGAAACAGCCAGAGAAAGTGCCCAGATCTGAGAGATAGAGGGTCTTGTGTGTGGTACAGCCAGGAGGACAATGCCACTGGATCAAATAGGACATGTAAAGTGTTGTTTGTCCTTCATTCTCAAAGAGGACCATGACATCAGGAAAGTGATGCTATGACTTGCAAATGAATTGGATTTAAGTGAGGAGGGGCTGCTCAAAGTCACCAGCCTCACTTTCTCTTCTGAAGCCATCTGGGACTAGTGACTAGATATAGATCAGGATGACTGGAGATGTAGGATATAAGAAAAACTGCAAGGTAGGGTAGAAGAAGGCTGAGTTATGAAAAGACTTGAATACCAAACAGAGGATTTTGTATTTGACTCTGGAGTCTATTGAGTGGGATTGGGGGATGACATGGTAAGACAAGTGCTTTAGAAAAAATCACTTTGGTGGTTGAATGTAGGATGGATTAGAGTAGGGAGAGAAGGAGGCATACTTGAGAGATGTTGCAAAAGTGAAATTGACAGGCTTTGGCAACAGATTGAATATGGGAAATGAGAGATAGTGAGGAGGCAAGGATACCATTGCGGTAGTGTAACATTTCCTCAGTTCCCTGTTAAGGGTGACTTTGAATTAAAAGGCATTATCACTGCTTCATCAGCTCAAGAGTTTCAGAGGGGCAGTTTTACTCAGCTAAGGATCAACTAGTAGAGATGTAGATTCATGTAATATAGATTGTTTCTGGAGGGACAAAGGACAGACATCAAGGTTCAAAGTTTCATAAGTTGTGAGTTGTCCTGAGTACATGGATTTTTCCATTTATTTGACTGCCTGTTAGGTTTTTATATAGTGTCCCCAGTTCTCTCCTTCCCTTCCCCAAATTGACAATAAGTACATTGGTAGAAGAATATGACCTCAAATGTTTTGATGATTCATGCATTTACCTTATGTTGAATAGCTGCAATATTAGAATTATTCTTGATTTTGCCTTGTCATTTAGCAATTTTTTTTTTGTTTAAGATCAATGGTGTCATGGTGACTCATTTTGTGTAAATGTAACCACACCAGTGGTCAGTTACTCAGGAACTAAAGGGGGAAGTAATAGTAGGGGTTATACTCACCACAAAATAGGATCCTGAGAGAATTATGAATTGTAGTAACATGGTAGTTCTCCCATCTGAGAACCTGAGATCTCCTAGTATGAATTCTGGTTGGAGTCAATGACTCATTCCAGACATCAAGGAGGTCATGCCGTGTTCCAATGCTAAATGAAGAACCATTTAGTAAGCCTGGGAATCATTAGAAGAGTACATTTGATATTTAGAAAGTGTTTAGCTGTGCCATCAACTAATTAAAATAAAGATTATTGAGGTTGAACAAAGTTTTTGATTCTTATAGCAAAGAAACAGCAAATCAGTTGATTTGAAATTTACTTTCTTTGTGTTGAAATTTGAATCTTGTGCTTTCACAAACTTTACATAGAGATAAACTCTTGAATTTCTGCTTTCCCCTTTTAAGAAGAGGAGCATAATAGGAACGAGGATAAAATCTAATCTTTGTGCTCTCAAATTCTGTAGATATAAACTACCAATACACACGCTTAAACCATTTAAAAAAATCAACAGACTGTGGAGAAAAACCTATGGGTGATCATTGGGATCAGACAGGGTCTTCATGATGTCCTTATATACATTAACATTTTAAAAACTTGTTGTACGTATGATATGTATGTAACATTTCAAAGCATTTAAAAAAAAATAGGGTACTACGCTGTCCAATCACAGACAACATATTCTACTTTCCAGTCCCAACAAACTTCAGACTACCATGTGAGGGTGCTGGTCAAAGAGTAGGAGTTGGATAAGGGATTGTGTAGTTTGGATCAATCTGAGCTGATTTAGGAGAATTGTAAGCAAGCCCCAAGGTTTGTACACTTCCACAGCAGCTGAGAAATGAATCTTCACTCAGTATGATTCGAATAATAACACCCTGTGAATAGGGAGGCAGAATTGGGCAACAGCTCCTTAACCAGTACTAATATAATGCTAACAATAACTTGCATTTATATAGCCCATTAACATTTGCTAAGCCCATAAACTGTCTCATTTGATCCTCAACACCACTCTATCAAGTAGGTGCTATCATTATCCCCATCTTATAGATGAGGAAACTGAGGCTGCCCAGGATTACACAGAGGCATGTATTTTATTTTAAGCATTTAAAAACATTAAGAGAAGGGAGTTCATAAGTTTTACTAGACTCCAAGAGTCTGTGAAACAAAAATGGTTAAGAACCCCTGCTCTAAGATTTTCTATCCTAGTCAATGCTCCTTCTCTCCTCAACCCATGGCTCTAGTAATGAAGAACTAGACCAGGGATATTCCTTTAAAGAGCCTTATCTTCTCCACATGCAGAGACACCATTAGATCTGAAATATGGCTCTCCATTTATGTGAAAGTCTTCAGCACATACTCTATTTACAATCAGGACTATCTTTTGCTTCTCTTTTTACCTTCTTTTCCTGGTGGTGGTGGTGGTGGTGGTTGGGAGGCACTAAGGGCAAGGGAAGGAAAATGGGCCTTTCACAGAATCAGTGACCTTCAACTATTTCTGAGGAGAAAGGGAAAGCTGAGCAGATATTTCTTTTCTTCTTTTTTTCCTGTTAAAACTTGTTTAGTATTTTATTTTCCCCCAATTACTTGTAAAAAAATGAATTAACATTCATTTTTAAAACTTTGAGTTCAAAATTCTCTCCCTTCCTCCCTTCCCACCTCCCTTATTGAGAAGGCAAACAATTTGATATAGGTTATATATGTGTAGTTATACAAAAAGAAAACATAGACCAAAAAGGAAAAAAAAAAGAAACTCAAGAAAAATAAAGTCAAAAAAGTGTTTTTCAATCTGTATTCAGACATCATCAGTTCTTTGGGGATGCATCATAAGTCCTTCAGAGATGTCATGGATCATTGTATTGCTGAAAATAGCTAAGTCATGCACAGCTGATCATCTTACAATATTGCTGTTACTTTGTACACAGTACATTTCACTTTGCATCAGTTAATGTAAGTCTTTCCAGGCTTTTCTGAGAGTATCCCACTCATCATTTCTTGTAGCACAATAATATTCCATCACAATCACATAGTACAATTTGCTCAGACATTCCCCAATTGATAGGCATCCTCCCAATTTCCAACTACTTGCCACCTGAAAAAGAGCTGCTGTAAATATTTCCATACATATAGGTCCTTTTTCCTTTTTTTTAAATCTCTTTTTGGATACAGATCTAGTAGTGGCACTACTAGGTCAAAGGGTATGCATGGTTTATAATTCTTTGGGCATAGTTCCAAATTGCTCTAAAGAATGGTTAAATCAGTTCACAACTCCACCAACAGTGCATTAATGTCTCATTTTTCTCACATCCCCTCCAACATTTGTCATTTTCTTTTTCTGCCCTATTAGCCAATCTAATAGCTATGATGTAGTACTTCAGAATTGTTTCAATTTGCATTCCTGCAATCAATAGTGATTTAGAGCACCTTCTTATATGGCTATAGATAGCTTTGATTACTTCATCTGAAAACTGTTCAAATGTCTTCATCATTTATCATTTGGGGAATGGCTCTTATTTTTATAAATTTGACTAAGTTCTCTGTATGCTTGAGAAATGATGCCTTTATCAGAGAAACTTGTTTCATTTTTTTTATTACGATTGCTAAATGTATTTACTTCCATCCTATCCCCCCCATGTTTACTCTACTCTCTCTCTCCTTTCGCCCTGTCCCTTCTCAAAAGTGTTTTGCTTCTGACTACTATCTCCTCCAATCTTCCTTCCCTTCTGTCACCTCCCCCCTTCTCTTCTCCTCTTCTCCTCCTACTTTCCTATAGGATAAGATAGATTTCTATACTCTATTGAGTGGGTATGTTATTCCCTCTTTGAGCCAATTTTTTTGAGAGTAGGGTTCACTCACTTCTTCTCATCTCCCCCCTCTTCCCCTCCACTGTAAATTCTCTTTCTTGCTTCTTTTATGTGAGATAATGTACCCCATTCTACCCATCTCTTTCCCTTTCTCCCAGTGCATTCTTCTTTCTCATCCCTTAATTTTGTTTTTTTAGATATCATCCCTTCATATTCAACTCATACCTTTGCCTTCTATCTATATATACTTTTAACTGCCCTAATAATGAGAAAATTTTAAAGAGTTACAAGTGTCATCTTCCTATGTAGGAATGTAGACAGTCTAACCTTATTAAGTCCCTTAAGATTTCCCTTTCCTATTTACCTTTTATGCTTCTCTTGAGTCTTGTACTTAAAAGTCAAATTTTATGGGGCAGCTAGGTGGCACAGTGGATAGAGCACCAGCCCTGAAGTCAGGAGGACCTGAGTTCAAATCCAGCCTCAGATCAAACATTTGACACTTACTAGCAGTGTGACCCTGGGCAAGTCACTTAACCCCAATTGCCTAAAAATTTTTTTTTTAAAGTCAGATTTTCTATTCAGCTCTGGTCTTTTCATTAACAATACTTTGAAGTCCTCTACTTCATTTACTATGCATTTTTCCCCCTGAAGGGGCAAACCTAGTTTTGTTGGGTAGGTGATTCTTGGTTGTAATCCTAATTCCTTTGCCCTCTGGAACATCATATTCCAAGCCCTCCAATCCTTTAATGTAGAAACTGCTAAATCTTGTGTTATCCTAACTGTGGCTCCACAATACTTGAATTGTTTCTTTCTGTCTGCTTGTAATATTCTCTCCTTGACCTGGGGGCACTGGAATTTGGCTATGATATTCTTGGGAGTTTTCATTTGGGGATCTCTTTCAGGAGCTGATTGATGAATTC
This sequence comes from Vombatus ursinus, assembly GCF_900497805.2. NCBI lineage: Eukaryota > Metazoa > Chordata > Mammalia > Diprotodontia > Vombatidae > Vombatus > Vombatus ursinus. The sequence goes on from NW_020940360.1 coordinate 2,713,128, forward strand.
TTTTCATTTCTATTTTACTCTCTGATTCTAGAATATCAGGGCAGTTTCCCTTGATATCTTGAAAAATGATGTCTAGATTCTTTTTTTGATCATAGCTTTCAGGTAGTCCAATAATTTTTAAATTATCTCTCCTGGATCTATTTTCTAAGTCAGGTTTTTTTTTTCTTTTTGATGAGGCAATCAGGGTTAAGTGACTTGCCCAGGATCACACATCTAGTAAGTGTCAAATGTCTGAGGCTGGATTTGAACTCAAGTCCTCCTGACTCCAAGGCCAGAGCTCCATCCACTGTGCCACCTAGCTGCCCCTCAGTTATTTTTTCAATGAGATGTTTCACATTGTCTTCTACTTTTTCACTTGTTTAGTTTTGTTTTATTATTTTTTGACTTCTCAAAAAGTCATTAGCTTCCATTTGCTTCATTATAATTTTTAAGGAATTATTTTCTTCAGTGAGCTTTTTTACCTCCTTTTCCTTTTGGCCAATTCTGCTTTTTAAGGAGTTTTTTCCTTCAGTGAATTTTTGTGCCTCTTTTCCAGTTGACCAATTCTGCTTTTCAAGGCACTCTTCTCCACCCACAAGCATTCTTTTCTGCCCTGAAACTGTGATGAGTGTCCTTGCTCCACTTTAGATGCAAGTTCTGGTGTTCTAGTGCTCCTTATCACCCTGGGACTGCCACTCAGGACTGTGATCCAGACCTGAGTATGGGCAAAGCATCAGGGTCCTGCCCCCAGGGACAGCAAAGAGACCCCTGTAATCTCCTTCTGATCAGTTGTTCAACCCCCTTACTGTCCGTGGGCCAAGAGCTCTGGAGGCAGCCACTGCCATGGCTGATTCAGTTACTCCCAAGGCCTGTTCTTGGTTTGCTCTGGCCAGGGCTGTGTTGGCATGGGCTGCTATGGACTGTACTCCTCTCTCACCCAGGTGTGACAGACATTTCTTGCTGTCCTTCTAAGTTGTCTTTGGTTGGAATATTGTTTCACCCTGTTCTTTTGTGGGTTCTGCTGCTTCAAAAATTGTTTTATGACATTATTTAGAGGTGTTTGGGGAGAGCTTTTTTTCAGGCAAGTCGTTGCCTTTTCTCTGTCATCTTGGCTCCACCCCTGAGTATATACTTCAAAAGCAATTCCATTGGATAGAAGAAACTCCCTTACTTGGTAAACAAGTTTAAATTTGTTATAATATAGCTGCAGAGTTAGTTAGGTGGCACAGTGGACAGAGCACTGGGCCTGGAGTCAGGAAGACCTGAATTCTTTTTTTTGGGGGGGTAGGCAATGGGCTTAAGTGACTTGCCCAAGGTCACACAGCTGGTAAGTGTTATGTGTCTGAGGCCAGATTTGAACTCAGGTCCTTCTGAATCCAGGGTCGGTGCTCTATCCACTGTGCCACCTAGCTGCCCTAGGAAGACCTGAATTCTAATCCAGCCTCAGATGGCTGTGTGACATTGGGCAAGTCCCTTAACTTTGTTTCACTTAGTTTTTTCATCTGTGAAATGAGCTGGAGAGGGAAATGGCAACCCATTCCAGTATCTTTGTCAAGAAAACACCTAATGGAGTTGTGAAGAGTCAACACAAGTAAAATGACTGAACAACCAAAAAAAAAGATGTAGGGAGTTTTAAAGAAGCACTGACAAGTAAAAAAGTAAGTTTGTCTGAATCTTGAGCACTCAGAACAGTGAGAGTACCTTCTCCAGAGAAAGTAAGAAGAGGCAGGAATCTTCAACTGGTGGTGTGGAATAATTCTGTGGCACTTTATTCCCATCTTGGAAAGCCAAACTGATTAACACAACTCAAATCCTATTGCCAGTTGCTCAAACCATTGTTGCCTATTTTGACCTATGCTCTTCTATGCCCTCAGCACATCACTTCAAAGACAAGAACAGAGTTCCTGTATTAAGCCAAAATCCTGGGTCAAACAGTTTCCAGATCCTGAAAACATGATATTCTCTTAGTAAGAGATAAATTACTCTAATGCACAGTGAGATGAAGTGAAGCTGGATTCCCAATCTTTTGTTCAAGAAAGGTTAGGAGAAGTTGACATGGTTTGCATAGGCTGACAGGTATTGGGAGTGCTTGCCAATGACGGCATTCCACTGGTATTATTGCTTTTAGAAGGACATGGCTATTGTCCTTTATGAGGTCTAAATGATTTATTAATAGATAGTTAGGTTTTTAAAAGATTGCCATTGAGTGGGAGAAGCAAGCCAATAATAATATCTAGCTATCTCTTGTCCATATGTTAAATTGCTGACATACTTGAGGATTGGAAGTCATTCTTTTAAGTAAGTGCTGGAATTCCAGTTAGAAAGAACTGAGTTTCAATCCTGCCTCTCATTAATGGAGGGTGTAAAATTTCATTCTTAGCCCAATTTGTAAAGAAGCTTTGTTAGGATAATGTAAGTTTCTTGATGACAAGAATTCTTTTTCTATTGACTTTGTATCCCTAGAACAAAAATTAGGCATTTATTAAATGCTTTCTGAATTGAAGCAGATCCCCTTCTAATATTTTTGATGACAGAATAGCAAAAAGTTTGTGAAAAAAACTAAATTAGACTGGTCAGTATCATAAAGCCTTAGTTTGGCTAGCATTAGCCTTGGCTACTGGCAGAAGTTTACTGACCATCTTTCAAGTTTCATTTCTGTGTTCCAATAACACAGAGAAGAGGAGAAATGAAAAATAGCTGATATAGACAGGGCAGATACTTTAAAGTAAAAAAAAAAATACATTCATAGGGGGGTTGAAATTTTGGTTTTAAAGAATTTCTTGAGCTTATCTGCTTTGAGACTACCTTTGGAGGATGAATTTTGGGGTCAGATGAGACTCAACATGTCTCCAGGACTAGGATGAAACTAGACTGGCTGAGCTATATATGAAGAAGTAGTTTACTTGATTCTGAGTGTCTTCTTTCATTCCAGTATTTAGCAGTCAATATCTGAACAAATTTACATGAAAAAAAAAGAAAACTATGGCTACAATGTTGAGACTCTATCCCAACAAATGGTATGCTTAATTCTCATTCTCAATACTTAGAACAGAAACTGTTAATAAAAATACTGAGTTCTATTGAAAAATTCATTCAGTTACAAAAGAAATCCTTCCAAGGGAACAGTGTAAAACAAGAAGATCTAAGTTTAAATTTGAGTGGGTAATGACTTTTTGGTTTTAGAAGAGTCTATGTATTATCTGGCTGTGTTCCTCAGTATCTGTGTGTGGACCATTAAGAAGGGATTAAAGATTAGATTTTAAACCACCTTGATTTTCTCTGCTCTTTCTTCTCAACAAAGTTGGCTTGGAAAAGTTAAGCAATCCTTTTTTCCTGGAAAGTTTGATGAATATACTGAGAACAAAAAAGTATTGGATTTCCTTGTTCTTAATACTGTCCATGACATGTAATAGATGATAGGGAAAAACAATATAAATTTCAGTATTTGTCATCCCACTCAACATTTGATCTACATTAATATTGGATTCCACAATTAATTAAACTTGCTTCTCCTTGCCTTTAGATCTACATTAATTGAGATGCTTGTGAAATTAAATTGTGTGATCCTATTATGGAAGCTTGCTGATTGATGTGAATCATGGACATTTATCATTGAAAGCAACCTAAGAAATCATTTAGTCCAATTCCTTCATTTTGAAGATGAAGAAACTGAGGCTTATAGAAGTTAGAATAACACATGATGGTTTCAGAGGTGATAAAAACATCTAGGTCTTTTGACTAGCAATTCATTATTCTTTCCAATATAACATACTGACTTCCAATGCTTATGCATGTGAATGTTTATGTCTCTACATGGGCTGGTATGATTGAATTAATTTTTTTTAAAGTTGTACACTAACTACATATTAAAAAAAATTTGTTCTCCACTTGATTCCACAGAAGCAATTTGAGTGAATTGTTCAGTATCAAAGGGATATGATCAGTGAAGCTGAAGGTCTGTAATCATAGAGAGAGGCATGATTATTTTTACAGATGAATAATGAGGTAACTAGGTAATGCATTGGATAAAGTGTTGGACCTGAAGTCAGGAAGAGTTGAATTCAAGTCTAGTCTCAGACACTTTCTAGCTGGAAGACCATATTATTTCTGCATTTGTTTCCTTATCTATAAAATGGGGACAATAATAGCACCTACTTCTGTAGATTGTTGTAAGGGACAAATGGCATAATATTTGTAAAGTTCTTTGCAAACATAAAAGTGCTAGCTATATGCTTTATTATTGTTATTCCTTCAAATAGAATACTGGGAAGGGGCAATATGTTATACTGGAGAGAACCCTTGGTCTGGAGTTACAAGGCCCAAGTTCTAGTTTATGCTCTGACAATGACTTAGTGTGTGGTTTGGGGCAAGTCACTTCACTTTCTAGATTTCAGCTACTTCACTGACAAATAATAGATTGGAATAAGTAATGTCTAAGACTCCTTCCATTTATTAAATATTTATTCTCTCTGAAACATCTTTCCAATAATCCAATAATCCATGACTCTTTCTCAATAATCCACGACTCTGTAATTCAATGCCTTTGAGTTGTGCTATAATGTTTATTGTCATTTCAGTGAAATATCTGAGAGAATTTGATATCCGCACATCTCTTTTTTGAGGTCCATTGAGTTTGCATTGTCCTTACTAGAAGCTCAGCCAACAGCAGGTACAGTTTTTTGGCTATGGCAGCTCATGAAACCCATTCATTAAGTGATGGATAAGTATATGTATCCATATTGGATGGTACTCACACTTACGAAATCAGAGATATTTGAAGAGTGAATTATTAGAGCATTACAAGAACATACTTGTTCTTTAATAGTTGCATGAGATGATGAATATTGTATTTCCATTTACCATAGGAAGATGAGAGTGTGACATCATGGTCTTCATTTTTAATTTCAGTGATTTCCGTGATCTTAACACTGTTGTTGCAACAGATGATGAAATGACATTAATAAAATGAAAGATAGTAACCATTAACAAAATTACATTAACAATGCATTGAGGATGTAAGATTCAGTTGCTGAAAGAACATCAAGAAAACACCAATGAACTGTATTGCTAAATAAATCATGATGGGATTATGAACAACCTTAAAAATAATGAAGGTGTTACAAGTCATCAGAACTGCATTTTTATTGTTTGTAAAATGGTTGTGTTTTTAGGCCAAATTACTTTTCACTATCCAATTTTTTTCTATCTATCTATCTATCTATCTACCTACCTACCTATCTATCTATCTATCTATCTATCTATCTATCTATCTATCTATCTATCTATCTCTTTTTCTTTCCTTCCTTCCTTCCTTCCTTCCTTCCTTCCTTCCTTCCTTCCTTCCTTCCTTCCTTCCTTCCTTCCTTCCTTCCTTCCTTTCTCTATTTCCCTCTCTCTCTCTTTCTTTCTTCATTCCTTTAATTTTTCTTTCAATAGATTTTCTTGTCTTTGCTTATTCCACTTTGTATAAGTTCATGTAAGTTTTTTTGTACTTCTCATATTCACCTCTTCCTCTCAAAATTCCTTGCACTCTTCAGATACTTCTTATGATCACTGAAGTAGTTCTCATATCTTTCACCATATCCTGTCAACTGTGCCAAAAGCTAGAGGCAGACCTAATGCCTACATTCTCTTAGATCAGTTTCCATACTGGGATAGAATGAGGAATTTACAAGTCATTGAACCATTAAGAAAAGGAGTTGTACTTTTGCTCTGATATTGTAAGGATATGCAACATGGATACAGAGTCATTTAGTTTCTGTGGACTTGAACCTCATTTCTATATGGAAATGCATCAGTAAAGCAGACTATGGCGAAGGATATGATGACATGAATGGTCTTAAAAACCCAACTAAGTCTAAGGGGCCCCAACTGCATGTGGATGGGATGTTTTATGCCCTTAGATGATCTCAAGAAGTTGCTTCAGGGAAGTAGGGGCCAATCACGTTCTGAAACTATTTTGTTGCTTTTTCCCAGTTTAGGAAACAGGGAAAAACTAATCTCTGTTGCAGGAAATAGGGAAGCTTAGTCCTACTACAGGAGAAAGGATGGCCTCAAAAAGCACTGAGGGACTTAAGGTCCTAGTGAGGGCAAAGATTAGATTTCAGAGTGAGGTATATGGAGAAATAGAATGATAGAAAACTATAATTGGATATAAAATTTTGGAGTTCTTCAACAGGGAAGTTGCACATTTGTGGATATTTGCAAGATTAAGGGTATAACCATCTCTGCATTTGGCTAACATGCACTAGAGCTAAGTCAACTGAGGAAAAGGAAAGTAGAGGTATTGAAAGAACAGCAAAATGTTATTGAAGTTCCCTAGAATAAAGGTGAGAATACAGTGAAGGAGAAGACTATAAGTCAGGCATTGAATTAATTGAGAAGTTAGAACCTGTGAGCTGAGAGATATTGGGAGAGAGTTTTAGCTCGGTTGCTGCCACTGATGCTATCCAGAGACTACTGAACTTCCAACTATCAGTCTGTCACCACCTCTCACTCTGGGCACAGAATTCATAAAAATGATCTGGTGCAAATGGCCAGATTGGCTGAGCAGGCTGAGAGATATGATGACATGGCAATCTGCTTAAAATTTTTAACTGAGCAAGGAGATGAACTGCCCATGGAAGAGATGAATCTTCTTCCTGTGGCTTACAAAAACATTGTTGGAGGTTAGATAGCATTTTGGAGGGTCTTTTCAAGTATTGAGCAAAAGACAGACATGCTAATGGGAAAAAACAGCAGATAGCTTGAGAATACAGAGAGAAAGTTGAGACTAAGTCAGATGTATGAGCAATGATGTACAGTCAGTGTTGGAAAAGTTGTTGGTTACTATTGCTTTGCAAGAAGAAAGCAAAGTTTTCTGTTTGAACATGAAAGATCACAATCATTTGTCTGAAGTCACTGCTGGTGAGGACAAGAAAGGAATATTGGATCAATCACAAATATATCTGCAAGCAATTGAAATGATCAAAAAAGACATGTAACCAATGCATACTATATGATTGGGTCTGACCCTGAACTTTCCTGTGCTCTATTGTGAACATTTGAACTTCCCACACAAAGCTCACTCATTCCCTTGCAAAGATAGTTTTTTTTTTTCAGATGCGATTACTAAACTTGACATGTTAAGTGGAAAATCACACAAATACAACACACTAATACTGCAACGATTGTGAGGCAACTTGACATTATGGACATCAGAAACCCAAACTGATAAGGCTGATTCAGGAGAATGACAAGAGTACTGGATAGCCTTTCAACTTTGTTTGCCTCATTCTAAAATTTACACAGTAGACCACTTGCCATCCACACTGTCCTTCAAATAGTTTTTGTTTATGATTTATGACAGGTTTATGTGACTCTTTTATGAGTCAACTAGGTATCGCAGGAGACAGGGTATTGGGGAGATATGAGTTCAGATCTGGCCTCAGATATTTACTAGCTGTGTAACCCTGGTCAAGTCAACTAACTTCTTCCTGCCTCAATTTCCTCATCTGTAATTATCGCACCTATCTCCTAGAAATTTTGTGAGGATAAAACAAGAAAATATTTTTAAGATATTTTGTGCACTTTCAAGCACTATATAAATTGTGGTTATTTCTATATTCCCCATGTGATTTTAATGTTTAATATTAGAGGAATAGAGCTAGTTAACTTTTGAGGATTTATCTGTTTTTAGCTGAGATGGCCAATACATATGGGCATTTGTAATATAAAGATTCATATATATTTGGCACAGTACTTTTGGTACATTTAGATTTCACAAGACCAGTGTTAAAATAACTTGTGTGTCTGAGCAAAGAAAACTGCCTACATATTGGCCTATTGTGGGAGAGGAGTGGAAAAGGGATAATTAATTCTAACCACAGGTGTAGCTATTCTGGATACTTATGTCTGAAGCACTCATGACTATGGCAAAAACATAGATATTGAATATCATACCGCATAACTTTATAAGTACAGCTGCAAAAGTGCTCCTTAAGACAAAGTTTTACCTTAGTCAATTTACTCCAGAGAACGGCAAAAATGGTTTATATTCCATTGTTAGTAAAGTTACTTGCTGTTCACTTTATTTTTACTACACTTATTTTATTTATATTTAAATGGTTTAGGGATCCTAAGGATGAATATACAAATAAAGACACACTAAAAATCATTTGCTTGATATCTGATATCAATCATAGCAGTAAAAAACCCAAACCAAACCAAACCAAAACCCATAAGATTAACTTTTTTTTTTGCTTTGGTAATTAAAAAAAATGCCTAACATGCATGTGTTAGAAAACTTAACAGGAAGATAACTTGAGATAAATACCTTGTTTAATGTCTTATGAAATTATCATGAACATTCCAAGTATAGTTTTCAAGAATATAAGTACTAAATTTGTGTAAATAGAATACAAGTTCAATGACAGAGAGAGAGAGAGAGAGAGAGAGAGAGAGAGAGAGAGAGAGAGAGAAATAGACAGAGATAGGGACAGGGGCAGGATAAATAATGTCATGGCACATGACACCAGGATCTAGATTGCGTGAAAACTCTAGATAGAATGAGCCTCAAAGTGGGAGAGGTTGCTAAGGGATAATGACTGAGAGGAAGACTTGAAGTGGCATCTATGAGCATGGACTATTCTTCCTGTTCTTTTGGGGCAATTTGTTGGGGGATGAGGGAGAGAGGGGGTCTGAAAATGTACAACCAAGACTGGAAAGATTGACCTAGGGATTCAGTACTATTCAGGAGGAACCAGGTCTCTATGAGAGAAAATATGAAATTACGATTGTTGATTATGGTCATTCGAGCAGACACAGTGGGAAAAGAGGACACAACTTGATAGAGATTTAGGAGGAGTAGGGCTGAGATGTATAAGGATGAGAGGACAGGGAATTAGGAAAGGCAATTATTTTTACTCTTAAGCACTTGGAGATTCAGTATCACTTGAATTGAGATATTAACTCCTGCGGAATGACTTCAGGAGGAATAACAATTGATGGGAGCAGCTCTGCTGCTGATGCCTGGAGAGAAGAAGTTCTGGGATACAGCTCAATAGTTCTGCCCTAGTCTCAGCATGGTTGCATTCTCCATACAGTTATAGTTGTAATCTTAGAAAGGCCTATCTGGTGGATCTTAAAATTAGGCTTGGACTATCTGGTAGTGTCCTGTGCTGGTTATAGGCTTGGTTTACCTGGTTGAACTTTAGATCATTGCTAAGGTTTGTTCTGTCTGAAGAAGTTAAAAAACCGATCTCCCTGAATCTCTTTTTTCTATTCGGTGAAATGGAGATAAAATTTTCCCTTCCCACTTCCCAAGGTCATTGTGAGGATAAAATGAGATAATGGATGTGGAAGCAGTTTGTAAACCATAAAGTGGTATACAAATTTAAGGTAGTGTTTTTTTTTTTTTTACCCATTCCTTTAAAGTGAATAATAAGTATTCTTGGATAAAGCCAAAGTTAGGAGATGAAGATAAATTCAGTCTCATGTATTACTGCAACTTGGTGGGAATTGGTATGAGTGGAATATGGCATGGAAGGCTATACCTTTTTCAAAAGGAGTGAATTTTTAAAAGAAGTGATAGAATAGCATTGTTATTAATTACATGCACCTGAAGAAATTCATTAATGGGAAGGGGTGGGGATTTGGTAGTGATAATTTTGATCACCATAGGGAGAAAATGAAAAAAAAAAATTATGCTAAGAGCATACTACCAATCATTGAGCTAGAAGGAGGAAATACATAATGAATTAAGAGAACAAATCAGAAACCTGGCATAGTGGAATTATTTGGTAATGGTGGGAAATTTCAACATCTTCTCTGGATAGAAAGCTGCATCACTGAACTTTTGGACTTAGGGAAATTTCCTCTCTTCATTCTTCCTTCCCCCCTCCCATACCCAAGGCTGGCATTGTCCAGGAAATCTCTCATCTCTGGTTAAAAAACTTGGTTACAGAACTCTTGAACTTGAGGTTGTTAGAGAGACAATCCTTAGGAACTTTTGCAGAAAGTTGTGATTCAGAAATTCACAATTTTCTGTCTACATGGCTGCCACAAGGCAATGATTAATGGCTCTTGGTTTTCTGCAGTGGGGGAGAAAGGAAGAAAATATCATCTCCTTATTCACACATATATACATACATTGGCCACAATATGCCTGTTGCTCTCTTTCTAAAAGAGTACTGGAAAAAAAATAGCAAAAAGAAGCTTAGAGTCCTTGATAAAGACTTCTTTTATAGGTAGTTGAAAAGATGTAGTTTTTATAATACTCACTCTGGGGATATTTACAGGGATGTAGTGGGGCTCTATGATGAATACTGTGCTCTTACCTCACTTGTGCATTTGATGTTTGGGTTATTGTCCTACACATGGTCATTACATCTCAGGGAACTTAAGAGATCCAGGTTCAAATCTCAGCTCTGCTACTTACTAGCTGTGTGACTCTGGGCAAGTTATTTTACCTCTCTCACCTCAGTTTTCTCATGTATAAAATGAGATGCCTTCTAGCTTTATGGACCTCTCTGTGGGGTTAAGTAAGGGTATCTGATATCTGTAGACTCAACTTTCCATGCCCATGTATCAGACTGTCAGATCCTAGCCCATCATGATCATTTGTTAAACTGGATTTTCTTGAGTTTGATTACCTCTCATGATGAATGATATTTTCTCCCATTTCCCTGACATATAAAAACTATTCCTCAGAAGAACTATCTCACAGCTTTACATAGTCTGGTCTGGCCCTTTAGGGAAGGTTGGTAAAGGCCAAATTTAGAAACTCATATGGACTGAGGGTTGCTGTTTATAGTCACTGGTGCTAACAACATGCTAAATTGAGTACGTCCAGGCTGAACATAAAACTTTCTACACTGAAGTGCATATGAGAGTAATTAAAAGAAATGCTCCCTCACTGGTTTATTGCCAAGGTCTCTTCTAAAAGGGTAAGGATGCTCTGAGTAGTATTTGTAATTACATTTTAATCAACCATAGAACAGCTAATTACTCCTCATATATAAGAATTCACACTACATTAAGTCTACAGAATGATACTTTGTCTTTAAAGGGACAAAGTGACTAAGAAAAGGCAATTTTTTTTGTGTTGTTTCAGTCATGTCTGACCCTCCATGACCTCATTTGGGGTTTTCTTGGCAAAGATACTAGAGTAATTTGCCATTTCCTTCTCCAGTTCATTTTACAGATTAGGAAATTGAGGCGAACAGGGGTAAGTAACTTGCCTAAAGTCATACAACTAGTAAGTATCTGAGGCCAGATATGAATTCATAAAGATGAGTCTTCCAGATTCCAAGCCCAGTGCTCTATGCACTACACCACCTACCTTCCGAAGAGAAGAAAATAAGAATCTAATCTGTGCCAGGCACTGTGCTAAATGCTTTATAAAAAAACTCATTTCTCCTCACAATAACCTTGCAGGGCAGATGCTATTATTATCCACATTCTAAAAGTGAAGAAATTGAGGCAGGCAGAGGTTTTGGATTGGATTTGAACTCAAGTTTTTCCTAACCCCAGGCCTAGCACTCTATGCAGTATAACATTTAGCTGCCATGTAAATTTTTTTTTGTGGTGAAGAAGAGATAAACAATCAATTAGCAATATTTTGTTAAACATTTGTTATATGCCAGACACTGGACTAGTGCTAAGGATCCAAGTACAAAGAATGAAACAACCCCAACTTGGAATGAACTTATATTCTAACAGGTAACATTCAATTCAGTTAATTAAGTATTTATGAAGCATCTATGTGTAAGTTGGAGAGGCAGCCTGACCCAATGGCTAGAAGTCTGACAGCTCTGTAGAACATGGATTACAGCATGGAGTGATTGCACATAGCAAGATCATTTAAGAGATTATTATAACATTCATATGATCATTGGTTTTGGACCTAGAAGGGGGTCTTAGAGATCAATTTATACAACTCTATTTATTTTACACATTAGGAAATAGAGGAGGCCTAAAGGAGTTATGCAAATTAATACAGATTGTAAGTGACAGAATTAGGATTTGAACCCACATTCTTTGACCTCAGGTGAGAGGTGATGAGGCTCTGAAATAGGATGGCCATTGTGTGAATGGATAGAATGGGGGTAGGTGTTAGAAATACTGTGGTAGAAAAACTGACAAGTTAAGTAAAGCCAATAAACTTTTATTAAGAACTTACTATATGCCAGGATTGTGCTAAACACTGGAAATACAAATACAAGCAGAAAGAAAAATAGTCCCTCCCCTCAAGGAGCTTATATTCTAATGGGGGAAAACAACTCATAAAAGGAGGTGTAAAATGGGAGAAAAAGGGAGGAGGATACCTACAAATGAATATGATAGAGAAAATCCAGAGACAAGAGTGCATCCTGGAGAGGAATGAAGACATGGCTGGCCTAGGCATCCTTCTTAAAATGGAGATTCTTGGAGGAACCATACAATCATTGGGAGAAGATGCAGGGTCAGAGGGTATTTCCAATATGAGAAGTCAAGGGGTCTATTGGATAAAGACATTTCTGTGGTAAGGTAGAGAAACTCTAGTCAAGAGTGCAGGCTGAAGATGAAGGACAAGATTTGACAATTGTTTGGCTATGAGGCCTGAAAGGGAAGGATGATTCAATGATGACTCTGAGGTCAAAAACTTTGGTGCATATTAGCATGGTGGTATCCCTAATAGAAATAGGGGAGTTTGAAGGAATGTCAGGGTTGGGAAAGGAACAGTTTTGTACATTTCAAGTTGGAGATACCTGTGGGACATACGTGTATCAACAAATGTGTCTATTAGGCAGTTGGAGATGCAAAACTGGAGATCAAGAGAGAGATGAGATTAATAGATGTATAATAGACTTGTATGACATATAAATATTGACAATCTGGTGGCAGATCTGTAGCACACTATTTGTCCCTTGGTCTTATATTCTCTTTGCTCTTGTTTTCACCCTTGGAACATTCTGGAAACTCTGGAAAATAGCTATTTGGTTTTCCTCACGTAGATCCTGCTTTGTCACTGTCTAAATCATTTCTATCACTACAACTTAAGTGATGTGACTTACTTGGTCATGACTCTTATGGGAGTTAAGTGGGAAACTTTATGAATGTTAACATCTGGCTTATTTTCTTTTCTGAAAAGGGTCTTTAGCTCCCTTGCAGGTACTGGAATTAATGACAATAAAAATGGGGAAAATTTTTTATTTATCCTACAAGGATTTATGCCCAAGTCTTTACTCAAGAAATGTTCCCACTTTCTACAATGGCCTCAAAAACAACTTGCATGTAGTTCATGGGCAGGGAAGAATATTTCCATTTCCTACCAATAGGAGTTGGACTATCCCCTTTAAACTTTTGTGTGGAAAATCACAGGAGTGCATGAACATGCACATGCATAAGAAGTGAGATAGAATCAGAAGGCTCAGCTGCAAAATGCCCATGCTGCACCATTCTGGAGGGAGTGGCAGGCCTGATAGACAGGAGATGTGGATCTTAGTGAGGTCCATAATGAAGGCTGCCATATTGTCATGGCTCTGGAGAGAAAGACTCAATGGAAATTGATGGGCTCCTTATGGAGGAGAGAGAGAGAGAGAGGTCTACAACTGAAGTCTCCCCACTGGAATGTCTTCTAGAAAGGAGAAATAAATAGAAGAAACTCAGAATTAGTAGCATATTATTATAATGTCACAGTGGGGAGAGAAACTTCATATTGGAAGGGAATTATAGAATGAAAAAATTAAGAAGAAATTTGAACACTGAACCATGATGTGGAAAAGTAGACTTGGATCTCTGCCCTTTGCTGATACTGTGAATCATGTGGATTGTACAGGTTAGGGAGGGAGGTGGTTGGCTCCTGTCACCCAAGTCAAACAAGCTATTATCAGGAGTGGGGAACCTGTAGCATGGAGGTCACAAGTGGCCCTCTAGGTCCTCAAGTGCGGCCCTTTGACTGATTAAAGTACAATCTTCTTTCCTATTGCTCTTCAGTTTTCCCCTCTGTACAGCCATCCCTCTTTCTTTATATTTGTTTGGTGTCTCCTCCCACCGAATTTTTCTCTCCTGAGATACATGTAAGTAGTAGCCTTCAGGTTAGACTTCTTTCCAAGTGTATGTGCCTTGGCATCTCCTTTCTTTTGTTCTACCATTGCTTCAAGATCCATGCTGTATCTGTATGTGCATCTTCTATCCAGAATATTATGGTCTTTTTCATAAAGAATTGACCCTGCTTCCTGGTCATGTACCCTGGAAATCTTCATTTAAAAGGGAAATAGTTTGTTCAAGCCATCTTGGCATATCTGCCAAATGAAGGCCTGGACTATGGTGTTGGCAATGTGAATGGAGGATAAGTGCTGTGAAATATGTTCTGAAGGAAAAATAGACAGAGTTTGGCAACTATCTGGCTAAATATGGGATGTGAAGGAGGAGAAGTCAAAGTTTCCTCCAAGATTTTAAGCTTGAGTGCTTGGAAGAATAGTGATCCCACAGATAGGAAGATTGGGGGGGGTAGGTTTTAGAAAGATGATGATAAGTTAGATTTTAGACATAATGAATTTGAGATAATGATGAGATATCCAAATGGAAAGGCCCAATGAGCCAGTGAGTGATTCACTTTACCCCCTGACCGTTACTGCACTTCGAATCTTGTCCAGGCTCACAAATATTATTGGTTGTGAGGGTAACTGAGTAAGAGGATATGGTTGGATCAGTGCAAAACCAGTATGGCTATTGCAGAATCACTCAAAGCACATAGTTTCCTAAGTGAATAAAATTTGTGGGGTCCATTGTTCTAACTGAATTGGTGTGGTTATATAATAAGTCATAAATAAGGTCATATAATAAGGACACCATGCTAATGTCAGGGGCTACAACTAGGGGTTTATATTGTCAAAAACTCATCTAGGAGAACATTGTATACATTAAAAAATTGTAATGATAATTAATTGTGAAAGACAGTTTCTCTGATCGACACAATGATCAATATGGTACAATACAATTGTTTCTAGTTCTAAATTTATGATCTTATGATCTTCTTGGGCTGAGTTTTTGGGTTAGGGCTGTTACTTTAAGATATTACTTACAATTACCACAGTATATTCATTTTAAAGTAGGAACAATTCCAACAGGTTGATGTACAAATTTGTTCATGACACTCTATATAGGCAAGGTAGCAATTAGCTTCATGAAAATCCATTTGAGAGTTGGCAAAAGAACTACCTGTCCTCTAAATATCCCTTCCACTTGTCCTGCTGGAGTGACTTTAGGAGTTAGGATTCTTGTTAGATTGTAAATAGCTACTAGCATATGAATACAGGTGGGTTATCAGACTAGCTAGCTATCACCTAGTCTAGAGCAAAGCTCAAAGAGATTAGAATACCAGAGGGACATATTTTGATGGAGACTGGGAAAAGAGATTTAGCAAAGCACAATAATTAGCATAGTAGGTACTTCATTAATGGCAGTTTACTGACTGAATCTTAAGAAATTGCTTAGGAAGCATAAGGGCATTGAAGTTGGGGGCCCCCATGAGTTGTGGAATGATGGAAGGGCATAGGTGGAGTGGAGGTAGTAGGGCACAACTGAATGGAAGAAAATGTGAACTAGCTAAAAAAAAAGTCTTCCTTAATTTTGTCCAAGGCTGTTATCATCTATATGATAATGCATGGCATAGTGGACTGAATTTTGAGTCAGAGGACCTTAGTTTGAATCCTGGCTGTGGTATTTAGTAACTGTGTAATCTTGGGCAAGTCATTTCACCAATTTGAGTCTTAGTTTCTTCATTTGTAAAATGGAGGGGGAGCATTGGATTAGATGCTTTTTGAAGCTCCTTCTGAATGAAAACTAAGTATTGAAGAAAACCAATTAATAAAACTGTTTCTTGATCATACTAGGTGATGTAGTAGAAAGTTCTTTTTTTTTTAAAGAATCATCTGCATGGACTTGTGCCATCACAAAATCAATATGTGTCAGATGTAGGATTTGATCCCAGGTCTTACTGAGACCAACGCCAGCTATCTCTCCACTATTTCACACTGCCTCAGATCCTTTTGAACATCATAATTATCACCAAAGTATTGTAAGAATGGCATAGCAAGGTTCCTGACTTACTCTCTTTGGTGTCTTTTATGTGATATTTTCTTTGCTGACGCGCAGAGAGATGTCTGGCTTAATCTCAAGAGTCATTCATTCAGGACTGTGTAAGTCCAACTGCTTTTTCTCCAATTCTGAGACTCCTCAGCAATTAAGATTCTTCAGAAATAATTTAGCAGAGAATGTCACAGATGCCTCAGGAAAAGAAGAATCTGGCTTCCCAATGCACAATTACCATGACTTATCATTGGGAAAAGTAGTTGAATTTTTTTTTTTGCCATCAGCTAAGCATAGGTGATTGAAATCCCTATAGAAGGAGGATAATACGTAGAATAGCATAGATTTTAAATAGAGACATGTTTATATTTTATGATCCTCACATGTTAGTGGCCAATTTTTCTGGCTGTTGAGGATGTCTCAGGAAGAAGTGCTTCTCCTTACCACCTGAAGGGTAAAACCATCTCTCAAGTAGGCAAAGGAGATTCCTATTCTTAACAGATACCTCTCTTGAATAATGATTGCAGCTAGAGTCCATTTCTACCACTTACAAATGTCCCAAAGCCATTACTTTTAACACTTTCATGAAGTTAAAAAAAACTGACTCTGGAGTCAGACAGGCTGAATGAAATCCTACCTCTGATTCTTATTACCTATGTAACTTTAGACAAGTCACTTAATTCCCTTGGGCCTCAGTTTTCCCATCTGTCCAATGAGATGTTTGAAGTTGATTATTTATGAGGTCCCCTTGAGCTCTGGGTGCATGATGTTACATAATGTATTGGAATATTGAATCTCACAGATCCATAGAGCTAGAAAGGAGGGATCTCAGAGATCATCTCATCCAATGATCTCATTGGACAAATGAGGAAACTGAGGCTTAGAGAGGTCATTAGAGATGAATGTGGCTATACAAGGAAAGTGACCAGAAAAGAAATTTGTCAAAAGGGGAAAAAAAGGAAGAGTTTGAAGCAGCGAGCCAGAAGTTGAAGACGAAAGTGGCTGATGCTCCGAAAGTAATTTATGTAGAATGGTTTAGAATTGAATAAAGTGCTATGAGCCACTTGGATTTTGTGAGTTTGTGAAGAAGCCAGTGGAGGAGCAATGAGAGAGGAGAGAATATACTGCCTGTGGGTTGCCAGCAGACACATTCGACCCTACAACTGAGGTCTCTGTTGTAAAATTTGCTGTGAACTAGACCTGGTGGTTGTGGAAAATGCCTGTGGTTTCCCTGACGTGTCCCTCCCAGCAAGATCTGGTGGTATTTTATCTCAAAAGTTATAAGAAACTAATAGGAAATAGTACCAAAAAAATGCTGTTAAAGGGAACAAACTGGAAATAGCAGCCAAGTGTTAGTTGAAATACCTCTGTCTTGGCTGCTGGAAGGCACTGTCCAGCACTTCTTGCTTCCTCATACAAGAAAGCAGCTTGTAGTCTTTTCTCTGTCAGCTGACTGAGCCATATCTAGTAGAAATCTCCTCAAATGGTCTCTGTGGCACTAGGGTTGAGTACAGCTGTCTGGTCTAATCCTTTAGTAGAAGCCAGCAGGTCTTAATTCATACCACCGAGATAGCTTTGATAGTATGGAACAAATAACTAAACTTCAGTCTTAGATTCCCTGTCGGGGAAATTGATTCAGCCTGAGCATATAATTCCATTGACTGTGACTCTGCTGCCATGCTATACCAGACTAAGCTCTCCTATTCTCACTCTACATATGATCTGAGAAGGGAAAGACTCAGGGGATTGCTTTAGGTCTTGAATGATAAGTGTGGTTTTTATTGCCATAAGCATATGTGCCTAATGCTTTCCCTTATTTTGACAATGGAGACCAAAAAAAGATACTTAATGCTCATAACGCTCATAAAGGACTATAATGGGCTGTATATAGTCTCTCTCTCTCTCTTTCTCTCTCTCCCTCTCTCTCTCTCTCCCTCTTTATATACATATATGTATGTATGTATATATATGTACATACATATATATAGTCATAAAGGAGCTATAATAATTTCTTATTATTCTTCAACTTTTTTTTTCATTTTCAAAGAATAGTTTGCATAACTAGCTGGCAAAAGTTTTAGTGTGTTAGGAAAAGTGAATTTCAGAACCTCAGAGCCCAATTCCTTCTGTTTTCTTTGCCTTTTTAAAAGATAGATTTGCTTGAGTTAAACTGTAAAATTCAAGTTAAAATGGAGAAAAAGAAGAAAGGAACCATAATTTTTGTGGATGTTAATATTTTTTATGGATGAAAATTTTCATTAGCATAGGCTTTTATTATTGAATTTTTTTTCCTCTATCTCTGTGATCTAAATGATGCAAGGAACTCTGACTGTGGAATTCTCTCCACTTTTACAGATGGCCAAGTTGCCTAGAGTACTGAGCACTCGTTTATGATCATGTAGTAAGCATCAGAAATCAGAGCTGATTCAAAGTCTTTCTGATTCTATGGCTCATCGTTCATTCATTACACATCAGGGCCAGTTTCTGTGGCCAATGGTTGTTTCATCACTTTGTATTGAGATTGTGTTGAAATAATACAGTCTGATGATTTTGCATGGACTGAAACGTAACTGAGTGAATTCAGAACAAGTGGGTGGTACATATAGGTTAAACAAACAGCTTAAAAACTTGCTCCTTCTATTTCCCCTGCTCTTTATTAGCTACAATGGAGACTTCTCTCACTGCAGGAATTTCCTGTAATCTCAGATTTTAGCAATTATTTTATGGCGAAATGCACTTTGCTTAGCACATTCCATTTCCCTATTATACTGCCTCACTAGTTGCCTGTGAAGCCTTTATTTAAAAACAATTAAGCAAAAATAAACAAGAGTTAGGAGATTGAGTTTTACCTAATTCACATAAATTCTAAGTTCTGTTGATTGTCTCCTAAAATGTCTAAATTAATTAATTTTTAGTTTTCAACTTTCACTTTTATAAGATTGTTAGTTCTAAAATTTTCACCTTCCCTGCCCTCACCCTTCCCCAAGACAGCATGCAATTTGATATAGGCTATACGTGTACAATCATATTAAACATATTTCCACATTAGTCATGTTGTGAAAGAAGAATCAGAACAAAAGGGAAAAACAAAGAGAAAGAAAACAAAAGAGAAAATATAATCCTTTGATCTGCATTCAGACTCCATAGTTCTTCCTCTTGATGTGGATAGCATTTTTCATCATGTGTGTTTTTGAATTGTCTTAGATCATTACATTGCTGAGAAGAGCTAAGTCTATCAAAATTGGTCATTGTACAATGTGGCTGTTATTGTGTACAATATTCTGCTCACTTCACTCAGCATCAGTTCATATAAGTCTTTCCAGGTTTTTCTGAAGTCCACCTGCTCATTATTCTTATGGAACAACAGTATTCCATTATATTCATATACCACAACTTGTTCAGCTATTCCTCAATTGATGGGTATCCCTTCAATTTCCAATTCTTTGCCATCACAAAAAAAAGCTGCGATAAATATTTTTGTACATGTGGGTCCTTTTCCCTTTTTGTTATCTCTTTGTGATACAAACCTAGTAGTGGTATTGCTGGATCAAACAGTATGTAAGGTTTTATAGCCCTTTGGGCATAGTTCCAAATTGCTCTCCAGAATGGTTGGATCGGTTCACAACTCTGCCAACAACGCATTAGTGTTCCATTTTTTCTCCACATCTCCTCCATCATTTACCATTTTATTGTTTTATCATGTTAGCCAATTTGATAGGTGTGATATGGTACCTCAGAGGTGTTATAATTTGAATTTCTCTAATCAATAGTGATTTAGAGTATTTTTTCTTATGACTATAGGTAGCTTTAATTCCTTCATCTGAAAAATGCCTGTTCATATCCTTTGATCATTTATCAATCGGGAAATGACTTGGATTCTTATAAATTTGACTCAGTTCTCTATATATTTTAGAAATTAGGTGTTTATCAGAGATACTGGCTATAAAAATTATTTCCCAGATTAAAATTTTAATATATATTGAGAAAATATATTTCATCATATTTTTATAATTTATTTCCTGATCAAAATGCTTTTTTTTTTTTTAGCTTTTAGGGGAGGCAATTGGGTTTAAGTGACTTGCCCAAGGTCACACAGCTAGTAAATGTAAGTGTCAAGTGTCTAGGGTCAGGTTTGAACTCAGGTCCTCCTGACTCCAAAGCCAGAACTCTATCTACTGTGACACCTAGCTTCCCCTCAAAATGCTTTTAGAAGGAAATGGGATGTCAAATATCTTTACTGAGCTGCTTTCTTATACATAGGAAGTTTTGGTTTTTTTCAAGAGATAAATAACCTCAGAGAGACACTCTATAGCTCTAGAGTTGCTGAGTTGCTGCTCTGCATCATTGGAGGGAATTTCTACACTGAGAGTTCACTACTCTGATGAAATCACAAAATTAGACTCCACCCTACTCCTCAAATCCAAATATAGTATCAAGGCTCAAAAACTCAGAAGGATGGCTAACAGGTGATCTCCTCCACCCCCAGTTAAATCTGATACAGACACACATCCTTTAAAAATGACTCTCAGATCTTTGTGACCCCCTTCTTCTTCCTTAGTGTTGATGGCACAAAGGAGTCAGAGAATGTTAAGAATCATATGCTATCTTGAGCATCCACAAACATTAATTGAATCATTGGTATTCAATGTGTGATCTTTGCCTGGCACTATACTAGTGGAGAAACCTAAATACAGCCATAATGACATTCTCATTGTAAATGAAACCAGAAGGAATTAAAAAAAAAAGACAAAGCTAAGAGGAAGGAACCCCAGGAATTCTTCTTAGAGCTGAATGAAGGAACTCATGGAATTGGCTTTGTTGTGCACCTGAAGGGAACAAGAGACATTGTTTCCCAGGATCCTTGGTTTTCTTGCCTCACAGTGTTAAAAGAAAAGCCATCATTAAACAGATCACCATGAAGGCAATATCACCTTATGTATGGGCATCTTTTGCAGAAAATGAAGTAGAAGCATCCCATAAAGACCTTGACAAGATCTTTCAAACTGCTTCAACCTATCAGTTGCTACTCATTTGTCTTGAATGTGAAAAGGCACAAGGGAAGGAAGCTGATGAAAGTTCTGTTAATAAAAAAAGTATTCACAGTGCTTTAAAGTTTAAGAAGCATTTTGCGTGCTTGATCTCATTACAGATTCATAACAATTCTGCAAAGTGAGTTCTACAGATAGTATTGCTCTCATTTTTCATATTGAGAAACTGAATCTCAGAGAGGTTAAGTGTTTATCTTGGTCATACAGCTAGGCAGAACTTGAACCTAATTCTTCCTGACTAGTATTCCAAATCAATGCCATGCCATGATGCTTCAATCAGTCAGTCAACAAGCATTTATTAAGTATTTATTATGTGACAAGCACTTTGCTAAGGACTTGGAATACTAAAATCCTTCTTAATGTTTGACTCACTCAAGACTCTTAAATCTTTTTAACCTCAAAGTCAGAGCAAGATGGTACAGAGGGTTGAAGAAAGGGATGATGACAGCCCCTGACATCTGTGACAGCCCCATGCTGGCATTAATCTCCTCTCTCTTGATTTCATTGACAATGCCTATAGAGAAAAGAGCTCTACAATTGGCTCCTAAATATAGAAAGGAAGGGATTTGAGAGGCTGTCTAGAATGACCTTCCATGCCCACCCCCCTTTCTTTAACAGATGAAGAATTAAATCCTAGAGAGTGACTTCCCTGAGGTCACACATGTATTAAGTGGAAGAGCTAGGATTGAACTCAGATTCTCTAACTTCTTCACTCAACTGCCTGCAGCACAAATTAAAAGCTAAAATCATCAATCACTCTGAGGGAACTTGATTCAAATTTCCTACCTTCTCTCATAATTTTTTCTATTGCCACATCCTTCTATTATAACTCCTGAAGTTCTTCTGGTTCTTCTTGAAAACTGATATCTGGGAATTTCCTTACACCTGAAGTACACTAGAGAGAGTCCAATTATGGGCTTTCTAGTTTTCTAAGTATTTCTAGAAACAAACAGACATTGTGAGGGAAACAGTTTTTATTAATGATCATTTCAGTCAGAAGGATTTCAGGATATTCCTGGCTGATGTTCAATCAGAAAACATTGCAACCACAGTTTCAATGCCATTCAGCTCTCTACACAGAGCTAGTCATTACTGCTGCTTTCAAATTGACCCCACCCACACATACTTGGGTATATAATAAAAATTAAAAAAAACCCTTTTCTGAAAAATATCCAATAAATATCCCCATGCAAATGCCTTTGGACAGATGGATTTCATTTTATTCAATCAATATTCCTTGCTTATGTGAAATCTCATCAATGCAATTTTCATTTAACTTAGGTATGAAAAGCATACATACTCTGCTGAAATTTCACCTGAACACTATTTTCATTTATCAAGGAGGGTGGGGCTATGGTTTAAAGTTTTTCTTGCTTTCCATTCATGGATGTAGTTCTGCCCATATGCTTTTCCTTCCCTGGGTATGAGTGAATCTTGACAGAGAGAGTTGGGTGGCCTAAAGTGTTTTCCATGTGGAATTCAGGGAATCTGACGAAAATGGTCCCACCCATTTGTCAAAAAGCCTGCCTCTATTTGTGACCCTTTTTGTTTCTGGGGCTACCCACACTTTACTTAACATGCATGTGTTGATATTTGGCAAATTTCTGTGTGTGTTTTTATGAATGTTTATCACCAGTACTAATGGAATGATGACAATGAAAGACCTCATTAAAAAACTGTCCAATTACTTAAGTTTTGTAGCTTTTCTCTTTGTGCATTTTTTTATTCAAAAGCCTCATGCTACTGGGATGCTATCTTGACAGAGGAGATTGTGATAGCCTTGGAGTCAGGAAAAACCAGGTTTGAATTCCATCTCTGACAGTAGCTGTGTATTTCTGATTGTCACTAAACCTCTCTGAGCTTCAGTTTCTTCATCTTTAAAATGGGAGAAATCTACTTCATTCAATGGGAGCATTTACTTCATAGGGTCATCAAGAGGTTCAAATGAGATAATGTAAAATACTTTGTAAACCTTAAAGCAGTATATAAATGTGAGCTGTAGACAATTTGGTGGCATAGTGGATAAAGCTCTGGACCTAGAGTCAGGAGGACATGGCCCAATCATTTAACTTCTTTTCAAAAAATCCTCAGATCTCCAGGAGATGAAATTCAGGGGTTGGAAAATCCAAGGGAGGCATATTGGGTATAATCATATCCTTAGTCTTCCTTGTTTTTGCTACCACCTTCAGCCATGTGGGGGAAGTTATAGCCCTTTGTAAATGAGATAATAGATTCCACAATTTGTATTTTTTTTTTTTAGCAAAGTCTATTTCTGTATCTAATTCTTTTTCTGCTAGTTTTGTGAAGTCTAGCCTTTTCAGTTTTGTCTTTGTTGTTTAGTTGTTTCAGTCATGTTTGACTCTTCATAACACTATTTGGGGATTTCTTGGCAAAGATAATGGAATGGTTTGCCCTTTTTTCCCTCCAGTATGTCTCCATTTTACAAATGAAGAAACTGAGCCAAAAAAGGGTTAACTGACTTGTCCAGGGTCACATAGCTAGTAAGTGTCTGAGGTAGGATTTGAATTCAGTTCTTTCTGATTCCAGACTCAGTACTTAACCACTGCACTACCTAGCTTTAAGTTACTTATTTTCTGTATTCACCCATTCATTGTCAAACACAAGAAATTCTAACTTGCCACTTCCAATCTACAGTCTTGATTTATTCTGCCTCTGTTATTGTTTTGTCATTTATTTGTTTGTTTTATTGTTCTTTAAGGGATTTGCAACCAAATACTTGCTTTGGTTATCTCTTTCCTCTTCTGAATGAGGGGAAAAATGTTTTTCTAGGTCCTTGGCAAAGATGTCCTGCATTTTTGTCAGATGAACTTATAGCTGAACTATATTCTACCTCATCTACATTTTCTTTTTCTTATTTCTTTCTTTCTTTGTAAAATGAATTTTACAAATATCAACAAATGAAGACTTCTGTATACAAAGAATAGAAAAAAAGAATATATGTAAAAGCATGAATCCCTATTATGCAGATTGTTTTTTAAGTATATGTTAAATATAACACACACTTGTGTATATCATTGGTTTAACTTTGTTCTGCTCTCTTCTCTGTACTTTTAAAAATGATTCATTGACAATCCTTTCTTTCTTTGTTTTTTTCCACATCATTATCATTACCACTATTTCCTGTGTTTTCCACAACAACTCTCTTCTATTACCTCAAAATAAAAGTACTTCTTTGTGAAAAATAAGTCACCAAGTAAAAGAAATTCACACATTGGTCCCATCTGAAAACTTATACCATGTCCTGTACCTTTAGTCATCTTCTGCCAAGAGATGGGAACCATGAGTCATAATCAGTCTTTTGCAGTCATGACTTATCATTTAATTGATTGGAGTTCTTAAAGCTTTCAAAATTGCTTTTCTTTATCTTAGCATAGTCTTTGTAAATTATTCCTCTGGCTCTGTTCCCTTCATTCTGTATCATTTCCTATGAATCTTCCCAGGTTTCTCTAAATTCACTTTGTTACAACAATGTTGTGTGTGTGTGTGTGAATGTGTGCAACAGTTATTGTACAAAGTCACTGGATGGCATAATTTCTTGACTTTTGGGGTATAGTTCCAAATTGCTTTCCATAATGGTTGGAACAATTCACAGTTCTACCAATAGTGCTTCCTACAGTCCCTCCAACAAGTGTGATTTTCTATTTTTGTCATCCTTGGCCACATAATGGATGAAAATGGAACCTCAAAATTGCTTAATTCACATTTTTCTCATTATTAGTTAATGGAGAAATTTCTTATGGTTGTTGATACCTTGCATCATTTTAAAACTATCTGTTTATATGATTTGACCTTTTATTAGCAGGTGGGAGAGGGAGGAAGTGTATCTATTCAAGGGGTTGGTGGGCCAGTACGAAAGTGGAGCAAGTTGGAGAGTGAGCAGGAAGTGGAAAGTGAGCAGCATCACTGGGTCTTCTCAGAATGTGGCAGTTTAAGATCATCTTTATCAATTTGGCATATCCTTCCCTCTCTAATTTATTTGCATGATCTTTCATATTTAGGTAAACAATTTAACCTTATTCAATCCCTTATGATTTCTCTTTCCTTTGTGCCTTTTTATGTTTCTTTTGAGTCTTTTATTTGAAAACCAAATTTTCTATTCAGATCTGGTCTTTTCTTTAGGAAGGCTTGAAAGTCCTTTATTTCATAAAATATCCTTTTTTCCCCTTGAAGGATTATACTCAGCTTTGCTGGGTCGCTTATTCTTCATTATAATCCCAACTCTTTTGCCTTCTGGAATATCATATTGCAAGCCCTCTGCTCCTGTAAGTGGTAGTCGCTAAATCTTGTGAGATCCTGACTATAGCTTCATGGTGTTGGAATAGTTTCTTTCTGGCTCATAAAAGTATTTTCTTTTTGATCTGGAGCTCTGGAATTTTGCTATATAATTCCTGGGAATTTTCATTTTGAGATCTTTTCCAGGTGGTAATTGGTGGATTTTTAAAAATTTCTATTTTACTCTCTGGTTTGAGGACATTAGGGCAGTTTTCCCTGATAATTTCTTAAAATATGATTTCTAGGCTCTTTCTTTGATCATGGCTTTTAGGTAATATAATAATTTTAAAATTTCTTTTCTACATATTTTCCAGGTCAGTTGTTTTTCCTATATTTCACATTTTCTTCTATTTTTGTCATTCTTTTGACTTTGTTTTATTGTTTCTTGATGCGTCATAGAGTCATTAGTTTTCACTTGCCCAATTTTAATTTTTAATTATTTTCTTCAGTGAATTTTTGTACCTGTTGTCCACTTGTCCAATTTTGATTTTTAAGCAGTTATTTTCATCAGTGAATTTATTTTTCTATCTCTTTTTTCCATTTGACCAATTCTGTTCCTTAAGGTGTTATTTTCTTCAGTGTAACCAAGTTATTAATTGTTTTTTCATAATTTCCTTTTTTCCTTTCCATTTATTTACATAATTTTCCTCTATCACTCTTATTGGATTTTGAAAATTATTTTTAACTTTTCCAGTAATTCATGTTGGGCTTACATCTAATTCATGTTTTTTTTTTTCCTTTGAGGCTTTGCTTGCTTGTAGCTGTTATGACTTCATTCTTTTCTTCTGAGTTTGTGTCTTGTTCTTACCTATCATCATAGTAGATTTTTATAGTCAAGTTCTTTTTCTTGTTGTTGTTGTTTACTTAGGGCTTTCACTCCCTCTTGACCAATAGTGCTTCTTTCTGCTCTTGAATTATGATCCAGAAGTAGGCATATGCAATGAAGTTGTGAAACAGTATTTGGCCCTCTGACCGGTGCTAGCTGAGGGATCCTTTGTAATCTTTTTCTGATCAGTTGCCAGGTCCCCTCACCATCTCTTCTCTCAAAGATGCTGCTGCTTCTGTCACCACTTGTCCTATCACTGGTGTTTCATCCACATGGGCTCTGGGCCACCCTCTACCCCCATGTCATGTATTCGTCTTTCCAAACTCCTGTTTTCTTGGGCTGGAAGAATGTCTCATTTTGACTTTTTGTTGGCTCTGTCACTCCAAAATTTGATGTGAGGTGTTATTTTAGAATTGTTTGAACAAGAATGCTGGGAGAGTTCAACTGAGTGCTCTCTCTACTCTGCTATTTTGGTTTCCTTTGCAATTATTCTCTGAAGAGGTCCATAGGTTTCTCCAGATCCCTGAAATTGTCAATGACACAAAGAAAGATGAAGAATCTCTGGTTTAAATTTAGTTTCTTTTTGAATACTTTCAATTTTCCCAGAAAGTTTTCACTGAATAATGAGTCCTTATCTCAGTAGTTGGTGTCTTTGGGTTTTTTTGAAACACTATGCTCGATGTTTGTTTGCTTCTGATTCTGATTTATATAATTTGCTCTATTGATCAAATTTTCTATCTTTTGACCATTACCAAATTGGTTTGATAATTACAGCTTTGTGTGCAGGTAGAAATCTAATAAAATTAACCCGCATTTTTTCCTGTTTTTTTTCCTATTATTTTCCTTGAGATTCTTGACCTTTAGTTTCTTTTGATGGATTTTGTAGTTATTTTATTAGGTCTTGAAAACAGTCCTTTGATAGTGTGGTGTTGAACTGAATCTATAAATTAATTTGGATAGTATTATCATTTTTATGATATTAACATGAAGTCACAAGCAATTAATATTTTTTCCAATTATCAGCATTCCTTTATTTCTACAAAGTATCCTGTAGTTTTATTAATATAATTCCTTTCTAAATCTTAGTAAGTGGAACCCCAGATATTTTATATATTTTGCATATATTTTGAATAGAATTTATTTTTCTATATCTTCCTTTGGTTCTTCTTTGAAGACACATAAAAGCTGATAGTTTCTAGAGTTTATGTTATAATTTGCTACTTTATTGAAGTTATTGTTTCAATTAATTTTAAGGGTTATTATTTAATAAATTCTAAGGTTTTTTTGTCTTTCTTATCTTATTTCTAGGACTTATATTTCCAAATAATAGGGTTGACAGTAGAAGTATTTTTCCCCACCTTGATCTTATTGGGAAAGACTCTAGCATTTCTGCTTTATGGATAATGTTAGATGTTTAATAATTAGATAGATATTGTTTAGATACTTTTTACCATATTAAGGAAAGGTTAGTTTCTTCCTATGCTTATAGTATTTGGTCCTATCCCTTTTATAATCTAGATGCTACTGTCATTGAAATTCTGGGTGAAGTGATCAGAATTGGAACCAGTCTTTTGCTATAATCTCTGATTTTAGCCTCTATATTTTGGTAGTATCATCACTACCACCATCACCACCACTACCACCACCATCATATCTGCATAATACTTGAATGTTTTCAAAGCATTGTATATATGTCATCTTATTTGATTTTCAGAACAACTCTGTGGACACAAACCCACTAAGAATTCTTGGAAGAGCTAAAAATTATTTTCAAAATCCAGTAAGAGTGGTAGAAGAAAAATAATGTAAGGAAATAAAAGAAAAAAAGAAAATTATGAAAAGACAATTAATAACTTGGTAAAAGAGGCACAAAATGCTGTGGACAAAACACCCTAAAAACAGAATTGACTAAATGGAAAAAGAGGTAGAAAAATAATTTCACTGAAGAAAATAATTACTTAAAAGCTAAAATTGGGACATGAAACATCAAGAAATAATAAAACAAAGCCAAAAGAATGGAAAAAATAGAAGAAAATGTGAAATATAGGAAAAATTGACCTAGAAAATAGATTGAGAAGAGATAATTTAAGAATCATTGGATTACTTGGAAGCCATGATCCAAGAAAGAATCTAAGCATAGTATTTTAAGAAATTATCAAGGAAAACTGCCCCAATATCCTTGAGCCAGAGAGTAAAATAGAAATTGAAAAAATCCACTAATTACCACCTGGGAAAGATCCCAAAATGAAAATTCCTAGGTATTATATAGCAAAATTCCAGAGCTCACAGATCAAAGAGAAAATATTTCAAGCAGCCAGAAAGAAGTCATTGAAACACCATGAAGCCATAGCCAGCATCACACAAGATTTAGCAACTACCTCTTAAAGGAGCAGAAGACTTGGAATATGATATTCCAGAAGGCAAAAGAACCAACTTTTCTACATGGAACCTTGATCCTTGAATTGCAGAAAATTGTTCTCACTATCTTCCCTGCTCAATCTTTTTCCTTCAGTCTCTCTCCATATACTGGTTCTTTCTCTGCTGCCTACAAAGATACCCATGACTTCACTATCCTTTAAAATCCCTCACTTGATTCTTCCAGCTCTGTTAACTATGGTTCTATATTTCTTTTCCTTTTGAGAAACTCCTCAAGGAAGCATTTTCCACTGGGCACTTTCACTTTTCTTCTTACTCTCTCCTAAACTCTCTTCAATGCTTCATTATTCAACTGAGACTTCTCTCTCCAAAGTTACTTAGAGAAAATTAATTTTCTTTTAATTATCAAATATATTAGGCTTTTCTAAAATTTCCTCCTTCATGACTTCACTGCAGCATTTATAATTCTCTTTGCCTTGACTGTTTCCTCTTCTGGCTTTCACAATACCAAACTCTCTTGAGTCTCCTCTCTGTCCAATCACTTCTTTCTTATTGTCCTTTAAAACTTCTTAATCCACGATCCACTCACTAAGTGGACTTCTCCCAAATGTTTGTCCTGAGTCCTCTTCTCTTTCTCTTTCTACTATGTCACTTGATGATCTAATCAGCTCCCATTATTTCAATTTTCATCTCTACATAGATGTTTCTAATCTAGATATATAGCCCTAGTCTCTCCCTTGAGCTAGATTGTCAACCATCACAAAACTACCTATCTGACATCTCCAACTAGATGTTTTGTAAGCATCTCAAACTCAACATGTTTAAAAACAACTGATTATCATCACCTCCAAAGCTTCCACTCTTTTGAACTTCTTTATTACTGCAGAGGTTACCACCAACCTCCCAGCCCCCAAGGTTCTCAAACTCAGTATCATCTACTCTTCATTTTTATTCACTGCACATAGCCTATCCATTTAAATCTTTTTTTTTTCCTTTCTGACTTCATATCATCTCTATACATATCCACTTCTCTCTAATCACACAACCACAACCCTAATTCAGGCTCTCATCATCTCTTGCTTGGACTATTTCAATAGACTTTTACCTGGTCTCCCGGCCTCAAACTTTCCCCCAATTTAATCCATCCTGGACTCAGGTGCTAAGGTGATTTTTCTAGTCTATCAATCTGACCATGTTTTGTTACTGCTCAATGAGCTCCCAACACTTTGTTACCTCTAAATCAAATATATAGTCTTCATTTGGCATTTCAAACTCTTCATAACCTGAATTTTTTCCAACCTTTCTAAGTAATCTTGCATTTTATTCCTTTCCATCTAGTCTATGTTCCACCCACAATGGCCTACTTATGGTTCATTGAACATGACAATCGACCTCCCAACTCAATGCTTTTGTGCCTATTTTCTTCTATACCTGGAATAAGTTGGTTCCTTATTTCTGCATCTTAATTTCTTTGGCTTACTTCAAGGTTCAGTTAAAGTACTACCTTTTACACACAGTCTTTCCCATTCCCTTCAGATACTAATGCCTTTCTCTCTTCATGTAATTTCTTTCTCTCTCTCTCTCAAGATATATATGTATCTTGTACCTATTTATTTACATGTTGTCCTTCTCATTAGACTGTGAACTCCTTGCTAGCTCGTGAGAGCACCTTCATTTTTGCTTAGCATAGTGTTTGGTAGATAATAAGAGTTTAATAAATGCTTGATTACTATTAGGATATAAGATCATCCTTTGTAGAGTAATCAAATACATCATTGGTACAACCCTATAGCAGACAGTATGATGGGGTTGATATGTTCTTTGTCCCAATCCTACATGTTTTTTTTATTTCTTTTGCTAAATACCTACATTTTAAAATATTTTTAATTCTCTTGGAGATTATGAATATTTTGTATGCTGACCATTATTGGAGGGTTTTTTTTTAAAATGGGTAACAGCTTGATTTGTGTTAATGCTCTATTTCCAATAGAGTTGATTGGTTGAATTCTCTGTGATAGTCTGAATACTGTATTTGTCATTAGGAAATTTTTCTCCTGTTAGTTTATAAAAGGTGCTAAGGTTATGTCTTGTTAGATATTTGTTAGGTGTTAAATTTTTGCAAGCTACAGTGATGTATTGCAGTTTCTAAAACACTCTTGCAAATTCTGCCTTGATTGATAAGCCTCCACTCCTTAAAGGTAACCTATCTGTAATTTCTAGTGGTGATAACTTGGTGCTGAATTCAGTCAGTCTATCAATCAACAGGCATTTCTTTGAATTGCCATCATAAAGTCTGCAATTTCCATAAAAAATTCTACATGAAAACTTTTTGTCAGTGCTTCTTCCTTAATGTATTGTTGGTTTGACTTTATGCAGAACTAGCCCATGGATATTCTTTTGATACCACTCTTGGATTATACTCTTTTCATAGGTATTGTCCACAGATAAACTGATTTTTTACATTTGATAAATCTAACGCTCTATGCTATTTCTAAGTAATGTGATGTCTGATTGTCCCAAAAGTATTTCAATGAATTTTTTTCAACTTTTTTTTTCTTTAGGCAATTGGGGTTAAGTGACTTGCCTAGGGTTACACAGCTAGTAAGTGTCAAGTGCTTGGTCTGAGGCCAGATTTGAACTCAGGTCCTCCTGACTTCAAGACCAGTGCTCTATCTACTGCACCACCTAGCTGCCCCTCAATGGATTTTTTAAAACTTGGTTGTCATGTTCCTTGAAAATATCTACCTATCATTTCTCTTCTTTTTGGAGAGGAAACACCCATCTTCTATAGCTAAATTATGTTGATGTATCCTATATTCTTCTCATATTGTGTGAAGTTTTCTTAGAATAATTGCTAAATTTATTATGGGCTGTTTTAGATTTAAAAATGCAAATTAAGGTAGGAATTGTATAGTTGTTAATTGCTTTAAATTGTTTTTTTCTCTCTCTAGATTTTATGTTAAGATACCAGTAAATTTGTTGTTTAGCCATTTTTTACTAATATGCCTGGCTTAGAGGAGACCATAGTAATTATAAGGATCACCTTCATCCGTTGGTCCAACTTGATCCCAAATCAATTTGAGTCAAGCTCAATGCCTACCCTTTCCTTGGCATACATTAAAAATTTCATACTTATCGATACCAAATGCTATTCTTATTTTGTTAGATATTCTTATTTTGTTAAAGACTCCACAAGATGAAAGAATTGTTTGTTTTTTCAACAATCATTTGAGTTAATATCATCCATATATATGAAGATAGGTCTCCTAAGCTCAGGTGCTGTCTTTTACATGAATTCTTCCCTGATTATTCCAGGGAACATTTTCATCAACAAATGTATATGAATTATTTTGCATAGATACCCCCCTTACATTATGTTTACTTCATATCATACTTATTTAAGTACATGTCTCATACACCTATTCTTCTCTGAATTGATCATATATTTTTCTTCTACTTAGGGACATTTTCCTCTGTTTATTTCTAGCATAGTGGCTTATATAACATATACTTAATTTAATGGAACAGTGAAGTCTTTATGTTAACACAATAATGAAATTCCCTGAGATGATATTCCAGGGAGATCCTTATATTGAATTCTGGTTGATAAAATTGGGTTATCTTTAGGCTATACACAAGACCTCATTTGCTAACTTTCAAATTCCCTTAATTTTGAGTAATGATGGAAAGGACACTTAAGCCAATACAATAAATTTTCATTTATATAGAATCTAAATGACCAGAAGACTTGAAGAAATAAAATTGCTTTATAGTTTAGTATAATGATGACTAATAGCAAGGATGAAAAATTCCTGTAAAATTTTGATATTCCTTTTAGGTCATCCAAAAGAGATTTTAATCTTGAGTATAATTGACATATAGTATAATCTATGGTTCTTAATTCCTTGAAAATCATTCCTTGAAAAAAATTCCCCTCAACTTAGGTATTGGATGATCACTCACTTCATTCTTTGGGTTTTTCCATTAACAATAGTTTATGCCATTTAGTATAGATTCACTTCCTTATGGATTCATAAGTTTCAGATTTCAAAAGGACATTCGTCACTCTTTCAGAATCTATTGCTAGTACAGATGACAAAGACAAGCAAAATTCTCAGGATGTCTCACAACCCCAAACTACTTAAAACAGAACATACTCTGTTTCA
Source organism: Vombatus ursinus (assembly GCF_900497805.2). NCBI lineage: Eukaryota > Metazoa > Chordata > Mammalia > Diprotodontia > Vombatidae > Vombatus > Vombatus ursinus. The sequence goes on from NW_020940360.1 coordinate 2,745,869, forward strand.
TTTCTATTAACGTGTCCCAAATATTCAGGTTTAAAGCTTTCTCAAGTACATTAACTCCATTTTCACATTAAAAATGGAGAGCTTTAGCTGCATTTGTCTCTTTTGATTTTGCAAACTCATTCAGCTGAATTAAAAATACAACAGTAGTTTGTTTTTGTTTGTTTTTTTTAAGTTAGAAGACAGGTTCAAATCCAAGCTCTGTTGTGCATTACCTGTGTGACCTTTTCAAGATGTGTAACCCCTACGAATCTTTTTCCTCTCCTGTAAAATGAAGGGTTGAACTAGATTATTTCTAGGTTTTTTCCAGTTTCAAATCCATGACCTTGGCAATATTTGCTGCATATATAGAAACAGAATGCTTCTGAGAAATTGCCTCTATTACTTCTGTAAAGTTAAAGTATTTTTAAAAATGCTGTAAATGTTTAGTAACCAAATTTTAGAAAATCATTCTAGTTGCATAGAAAGGGCATGTGGTGGTGAGTCATCACTATGACCCATGCTCAAGTCTCATTTATAAACACTAGTAATGAATTGAGAACAATAGACAAACCATAGTCTGGAAATAGAAAGGAATGTAGTGAAAAGTCCAAAAGGTATTGGAAAAAAAAAGAGAAATTCAGTCTGTCAGGGACCCTTTTATGAGTCACAAGTATCATCTTCCCATGTAGGAATGTAAAGAGTTTAACCTTATTAAGTCCCTTACGATTTCCCTTTCCTGTTAACCTGTTTAAGCTTTTCTTGAGTCTTGTCAAGTCAAATTTTCTGTTCAGCTCTGATCATTTCATCAGGAATGTTTGAAAGTCCTCTATCTCAATGAACATCCATTTTTCCCCCTGAAGGATTATACTTAGTTTCACTGGGCAGATGATTCTTGGTTGTAATCCTATCTCCTTTGCCTTCCAGAATATTATGTTCCATGCCCTCCAATCCCTTAATGTATAAGCTGCTAAATCTTTTGTTATTCTGATTGTGTTTCCACAATACTTGAATTGTTTCTTTCTGGCTGCTTGCAATATTTTCTCCTTGATCTGGATGCTATACAATTTGGCTATAATATTCCTGGGAGTTTTCATTTTGGGACCTCTTACAGGAGGTGATCAGTGGATTCTTTTAATTTCTGTTTTACCCTTTGGTTCTAGAATATTAGGATAGTTTGCTTTGATAATTTCTTGAAAGATGATGTCTAGGCTTTTTGTTTTTGATCATGGCTTTTAGGTATCCAATAATTTTTTAAATTTTTTCTCCTGGATCCATCACCCAGGTCAGTTGTTTTTCCAATGAGATATTTTGCATTGTTTGCTATTTTTTTCATTCTTTTGGTTTTGTTTTATTGTTTTTTGATTTCTCATAAAGTCATTAGCTTCCATTTGCTCCATTCTAATTTTAAGGAATTATTTTCTTCAGTGAACTTTGTACCTCTTTTTCTATTTGGCCAATTTCCTTTCTCAGGGCATTATTTTCCTTATTGGATTTTTGTACCATTTGACCTATTCTATTTTTTTAAGGTGTTATTTCTTAAGTATATTTTGTGTGTCATCTACCAAGCTGTTGACTCTTTTTTCATGATTTTCTTGCATCACTCTCATTTCTCTTCCCAATTTTTCCTCTACGTCTTTTACTTGATTTTCAAAATCTGTTTTTCCTTGTTATTAATTTATTTTTAGTTTTCAACATTCTCTTCCACAAGATTTTGATTTCCAGATTTTCTCCCCATTTCATCCCTCCTCCCACCCCAAGATGTGTGCATTCTGAATACCTCTTCGCCGAATCTGCACCCCCTTCTATTCACCAACTTCTCTTATCCCCTTCTATTTTCTTGTAGGGTCATTGCCTGTATATCTTATTTCCCAGTTGGATGTGAAAACAAATTTTTTTTAACTTTTGTTTTTAAAACTTTAGGTTCCAAATTTTCTCCCTTCCTCCCTCCCCACCCACACTCATTGAGAAGGCATGCAACTTGATACAGGTTATATATGTATAATTATGCAAATTCCATAACAGTCATGTTGTAAAAGACTAACTATATTTCCCTCCATTCTATCCCACCCCCCATTTATTCTATTCTCTTTTTTGACCCTCTCCATCCTCAGAAGTGCTTGCTTCTGATTACCCCCTCCACCAATGTGCCTTCTCTTCTATCATCCCCACACTCTCATCCCCTTCCCCCCTATTTTTGTGTAGGGTAAGATAGATTTCCATACCCAATTGAGTATGTATGTTATTCCTTCCTTAAGCCAAATCTGATGAGAATAAGATTCACTCATTTCTTCTCACCTTCCCCTCCACTATAAAAGCCTTTTCTTGTCTGTTTGATGTGAGATGATTTACCCCATTCTACCTCTCCTTTTCTCCTTCTCCCAGTATAATCCTCTCTCACCCCTTAATTTTATTCTCAAGATATCACCTCTTCATCTTCAACTCACCCTGTGCCATCTATCAAATGATCTATCTAACTATACATATAATTTTTTTCCCCTCCAATTGCCCTAATATTGACAAAGGTCTCATGAGTTATAAACATCATCTTTCCATGCAGGAATATAAACAGTTCAACCTTAATAAGTCCCTTATGATTTCTCCTTCCTGTTTACCTCTTCTTGCTTCTCTTGAGTCTTGTATTTCAAAGTCAAATTTTCTATTCAGCTCTGGTGTTTTCATCAAGCATGCTTGAAAGCCCTCTATTTCACTGAATGTCCATTTTTTCCCCTGAAGGATTACACTCAGTTTTGCTGGGTAGGTGATTCATGGCTGTAATTCTATCTCCTTTGCCCTCCAGAATATTATATTCCAAGCCCTGCAGTCCCTTAATGTAGAAGCTTCTAAATCCTGTGTTATCCTGATGGTGTTTCCACAGTACTTGAATTGTTTCTTTCTGGCTGCTTGCAATATTTTCTCCTTGACCTGGGAACTCTGGAATTTGGCTACAATATTCCTAGGAGTTTTCCTTTTGGGATCTCTTTCAGGAGGTGATAGGTAGATTCTTTCCATTTCTATTTTGCCTTCTGGTTCTAGTATATCAGAGCAGTTTTCCTTAATAATTTCTTGAAAGATGATGTCTAGGTTCTTTTTTTGACCTTGGCTTTCAGATAGTCCAATAATTTTTAAATTCTCTCTCCTGGATCTATTTTCCAGGTCAGTTGTTTTTCTAACAAGACATTTCACATTCTCTTCTGTTTTTTCATTCTTTTGCTTTTGTTTCACAATGTCTTGATTTCTCATAAAGTCACTAGCTTCCATTTGCTCCATTCTAATTTTTGAGGAAATATCTTCTTCAGTGAGCTTTTGGACTTCCTTTTCCATTTGGCCAATTCTGCTTTTTAAGGCATTCTTCTCCTCATTGGCTTTTTGGATTTCTTTTGCCATTTGGGTTAGGCTATTTTTTTGTTTTGTTTTGTTTTGGTTTTTTTTTTTTTTTAGGCAATTGGGGTTAAGTGATTTGCCCAGGGTCACACAGCTAGTGTCAAGTGTTTGATCTGAGGCCAGATTTGAACTCAGGTCCTCCTGACTTTAGCACTGGTGCTCTATCCACTGAGCCACCTAGCTGCCCCCAGGCTATTTTTTTGGAAACTTTTTTTTCTTTTCTTCTTTTTTAGGCAATTGGGGTTAAGTGACTTGCCCAGGGTCACACAGCTAGTGTCAAGTATTTGGTCTGAGGCCAGATTTGAACTCAGGTCCTCCTAACTTCAGGGCCGGTGCTCTATCCACTGCTCTTCCTCTAGGCTTTTTTTTTTTAAGGTGTTATTTTCTTCAGTATTTTTTGGGTCTCCTTTAGCAAGATGTTGACTTGTTTTTCATGATTTTTTGCATCACTCTCATTTCTCTTCCCAATTTTTCCTCTACTTTTCTTACTTGCTTCTCAAAATCCTTTTTGAGCTCTTCTATAGCCTGGGACTGATTGATATTTTTCTTGGAGGCTTTGGATGTAGGAGCTTTGACTTTGTTGTCTTCTTCTGGTTGTATGTTTTGATCTTCTTTGTCACCAAAGAAAGATTCTATGGTTTGACTATTTTTGCACTATTTGCCCATGTTCCCAGCCAATTACTTGAATTTTAAACTCTTTGTTAAGGTAGGGGTCTGCTTCCAGTATGGAGAATGTATTGTCCCGAGCTTTGGGGGTTTTGTGCAACTCTTTTCAGAAATACTTTTAGGGAAATGAAATTTTCTGTTCTTCCAACATACCAATCTTGGTATGATCAAGGTCAAAGTGTTTACTCCTTTCCTGGCCTGTGCTCTGGTCTATGAGTGACCACAAGCACTCTTTTCTTCCTTGGGACTGTGAAGAGGATTCCCTCTCTACAGCCACTACAAGCTCCATCATGCCAGTTCTCCTCCTCACCCCAGGACTGCCACCCTGAACTGTGACACAGATCCAAGCATGGGCAAAGCAAGAGATTCCTGCCTCAACACTAGCAAAGTGATCCTTGTAATCATCCTCTGATCTGCCAGTTGATTCTCCCTCCATCTGTGTGCCAATAGCTCTAGAAGCAACCACCACCCTAGGGCTATGCTGAGACTGGGGCTGAACCAACCTCTTTCACCATGGTCACAGACCTTTCCTACTAACCATCTAAGTTGTCTTTGGTGTTTGTGGGTTGAGAAGTCTGGAAACCACCACAGCTGCCTGTGATTCAGTCCCCTGAGGCCTGCTCCAGGTTTGTTAAGGACTGGGCTTTGCCTGGGCATCAATGCTGAACTATGCTACTCTTCCAGCCCAGCACAATAGACCTTTCCAATCAACCATCCAGGTTGTCTTGGGCTGGAAATTTGTTTTACTTTGTCTTATTGTGGGTTCTTTTGCTCTAGAATTTGTTTAGAGCCATTTTTCACAGATATTTGGAGGGGTTTGGGGGAGAGCTCAAGCAAGTCACTGCCTTTACTCCACAATTTTGGCTCCCTCAAAATTTTTTTTGAGTTCTTTCATGGCCTGAGACCAATTCATATTTTTCTTGGAGGCTTTGGATATTGGAGATTTGATTTGGTTGTCTTCTGAGTGTGTGTTTTGATTTTCCTTGTCACCATAATAACTTTGTATGGTCAAAATTTTTGTCTGTTTTTGCTCTTTTTCCCAGTCTATTTCTTGGCTTTTAACTGTTTGTTAAAGTGGGGCTCTGCTCCCAGGTTGGAGGGTGCAGGTGTTTTCAGAGATACTTCTAGGGACTTGTAAGTTTTCAGTTCTTCTAAAGTGGTTTGATCTAAGGAGAGATGTTTACTACTCTCCTGGCCTGTGCTCTGGTCTGTGAGTAACCACAAGTATTCTTTTCTGCCTTGGAACTGTGACTAGGGTCCCCACTCCACTGTGGCTGCAAGCTCTGGTGAGTTAGTATTCCTCCTTGCCCTGGGACTGCCGATCCAGGACTATGACCCAGATCTGAGTATGGGCAAAACAACAGAGTCCTGCTCTCAGTGCCAACAAAGAGACCCCTGCAATCTCCTCCTGATCAGTTATTTGGCCCCCTTACCATCTGTATGCTATTGATTCTGTGTCTCCCAAGGCCTGCTCCTGGTTGTGCTGAGCCTGTGCTGGTATGGCCTACACCGGACTGTGATCCACTCTCATCCAGGTGCAGTGATTATTTCCTTCTATCCTTCTAACTCATCTTTGGCTGAAAAAATTATTTTACCCCATCCTTTTGTGGGTTCTGCTGCTCCAGGAATTGTTTTGGGGCATTATTTAAAGGTGTTCAGATAGATTTTGGGGAAAACTCAGGTGAGTCTCTGCCTTTTCACTCCCTTCCCAATTGCTAAGGACCCATTTAAAGGGCAGACATAAGAAAGACAATCTCACGAAAAAGAAAATGACAGTGATCTAACTCATGACCATTGGCTACATGACTTTTGAAGAACAAGAAGACCTGAATGTGATCATGTAGAGAAGCAAAGCTTTACTGAAAGAGTAAGAATGGCCTTAATGACTGACAAATAACTTTGATTCAGACAAGCTAACCAAAATAGTAAAGAATGGGTCCAGTGAAGAGAATGTGATTTCTAAGGGGGCAGAATCAATACATTATCCAATAGGTCTGAAGCAGATAACTTAAAGGTTGGTAAAAATTAGTCTTAAGCCCATGGGTGGGATCTTTGAATTCCAAAGAGCAAAGTATCTTTTAATCTACCTATTCATGGATGAATTTTAAAGATTCTCAAGATATATGGAACCATTAAATTATTAGAGTGAAGTTGGTGGTTGCAAGGTTCTTATAGCTTGGCTTGTAGGGATGAATTTTTAGGTGTCAGAAAAAAATTCTACTTCCTTGCTGACATTTATTCAGATAATAATATCTTCATTTTACAGGTAAGGAAATTGAGAGTCAGAGAAATTAAATGACTGGGTTATGGCCATGCCGCTGGAAAGAGGCAGGATTTTAATCCAGGTCTACCATGATACAATTTAGTACTCTTTTTAATATGCCATTGTTATAAGCAGCTATCCTCTTTAAGACTGGGGTTCCACATTCAGAGAAGAGACTAAGAACAGATTCTAAAAATATTTAATAGTCTATATCTATTATGGGTGGGAGCACATGGATTTTTTTTTTTAACATTCTACTCTAAGAACTCCTGGAATATCTCCAAGAAGAAGAATGACAAGAAGGAAGGCATGAATCTTTAGCAAGGAGCTAAGGAAGATCCAAGCCTTTCTCCCTCTATTTTGCAGAGGCAGGCAGATGGTTTCACAATAGAAAGAGAACTGTACCTGGAGTCAGGAAGATCTTAGTTCAAATCCAGTCTTAGATGCTTACTGGGCAAGTCACTTAACTTCCCTCTGCCTCAGTTTTTTCTATTCTAAAATAGAGATGATGATAGCACCTACCTCACAGGATTGTTGTAGGGATCAAAAAAGATAATATTTGTAAAAAGCACTTAGCAGAGCAGCTAGATAGTACAGTGAATAGAGCTCTGGCCTTGGAGTCAGGAGGACCTGAGTTCAAATCCAGCCTCAGATACTTAACACTTACTAGCTGTGAGATCCTGGGCAAGTCACTTACTTAACCCTGATTGCCTCACAAAAAAAGAAGCACTTAGCACAGTGCCTGACACATAACAGGCACTATATAAATGCTTAATCCCTTTCTTCTTTACTTTGTATAGAAAACAGGGGTAGCTTTTAATACTTCTTTTTTTTTAACTTCTCAATTTTGTAAATTTAACTCTTCCTATTTTTCCCCCATGGTGTCTTAGTGGATTAAAAACTTTAAAAGCAAGCAAATTATTGGGCTGAAAGGAAAAACCTATATCTTCTTTCACTGTAAGCTCAGTGAAAGTAAACCAGGTTAAGCAAAGATGTGGTAAAAGTAATTACCAGTAGGGGGAACTAGTGAATCAAGGTCTGAATTTCAGTGGAAGAGAAGGTGGGGCAAAGCAGGCAGCAGTCTGTTGGGCATCAGAACTGTAATCTTTGGTCGAGTGATTAACTTGGTCTTTTGACACACAATTGGCAAAGGCAGTAAATATATTTTTCTGATTGGCCTGCTGCATAAAGAAATAATTCTTGGAACCATTCTGTTCCGGCATATGTACATTCATAATCAGACTGTATATACACAACTCTGAAACCAACACCCAGATGAAAAGTGAATAATGTAGGCAAGTATCCAGATTTTTTATTTATATGATTCCAAACATCTGGATGATTTGCTTTAGATCAGTGTCCAGTTATTAATGCCTTTAAGTCAAATCAAGCCCATGATGATTAAGACCTTCCCACTGGTGTTTATATTGCTCTGTAGGTACTGTTATATAAGGTCTGATGACCCATAAAAAAGCATCTTCCCAATAGATTTGTGTGCTGTTCATCATCTTCAAGTCAATGTTTTGCCCCGATTTTATGTTATACTTTAGACTATTGATATTGGGTTCTAGGAAGTAGAAGTGTCCTTGACTGCATGGCAAATGGGGGCTAAATTATTTCTGTAGACAGTTGTAAAACCCGACTATATTTCCTTAAATCTATATTAGCATCTTGTGAAACTATCTTATCAACCAAAATCACAAAGGAAATAAGTTTTAAATCTTTTATTTATTAATTTATTTATCATTACATATTTACAACAATCTTTTTTTTAAATTTTGAGTTCTAAATTCTCTTCCTCTATCCAGCCCTTCCCCCATCCACTGAGAAAGCAATCAATATCATGCCCATTATACATGTGAAGTCATGCAAATAACATTTCCATATCACCCAGGAAATTAGTTTTAAAAGAATTATTGTAAATGGTAAGGGCACAAAAAATCATGAAGGGAACTCCTTTCATCAAGATAGCTCTGTAATTTAGTGGCAAAGTCCTAGGAGTTGTTTCAGTATCAAAGACATGATGTGACCTACAGGATTTGAACCCTAGTGTTACTGACTCTAAGAGCAGCACTCAATCTACCATAAAAATCATGATGCTTTTAAAATAGTTTTGTTGTTCAGTCATTTTTCAGTCATGTATGACTCTTCATGACCCTATTTGGGGTTTTCTTGGCAGAGATACTGAAATGATTTGCCATTTCCTTCTCTAGCTCATTTTACAAATGAGGAAACTGAGGTAAATAGGGTTAAGTGGCTTGCCCAGGGTCACAGAGCTAGTAAGTGTCTGAGGCTAGATGTGAACTCATATAAATGATTCTTCTTGACTCTAGACCTGACACTCTATCCACTACATCACCTAGCTGTCCATATAAATAGTATGAGCGTTTAAAAATGGTCCATCATACACTAATAAGAGCTGTATATAATAAAATCTTGGGCAAGGGCTCATTGGTTATCGTCTGGGAAGGAGGGAATTATTTAACATATGGCTTCTTTTCTTAGATGACCAGGAAGACTCAAATTATGGGTTAACTGGTATCTGCGATGTGGGAATATGGCCAGAAAGAATAAGACAGAAACCATGTTATTGAGAGGGGAAAAATTAGTATCTGTGTCATTCTCTGTCCCCAGACAATGAAAGATGAATTGAGTAAAGTCAGTCATTTAAATGTCAGCTTTGTAGCTTTTTATTTCTGATCCACAAAGTTCAACATTATATACCATAAATCCTAGGCTAAAAATACATTTATTTTCAACTTCTTCAGTTAGACCACAGCATATATAACAAAATCTCAAGCCAAATGTTAGAATTTTTTTTTCCTTCTCTCTAATGCCTACGTTAGTTTTTGCTCATTATTTATACAGATGTACTCTGACACCAATTCCTGAACTCCTAAATATTTTTACTTCTAATATTCTTGCTTTTTTTTTCCCCAAGGGAAGAGCATAGAATTATATATTAAAGTTGGAAGGGACCTTAGAAGTCATTTAGTACAAAACCTCCATCTAAAAAATTAGAAATCTGAAATCCATGGAATTTAAGTAGCTCACCTAAGGTCACACAGGCAGTAAGGGGCTTATTAAATATAAAGCCTTATAAACTGAAAATATTTGCTATAGCACTTCTGTTCTGTGAAACCATTTCATTCTTGTACTAAGCACATAACTAGATGGATCATGCAAAATAAATTACTAGAAAGACCAGAAATTTAAAATATATTTTATTTTGTTATTTTTATTATTATTTACTATTATTTTAACTTGACTGTAGTCATACAGGTATGTCTCACTTTTTGGAATGCATATGCAAATTTATGTAAACTGAATTTTCAACTTCACTGTAAAATGAAATATATTCTTATGGGAAATTATTTTGGCTTGAAAATAAGTCCACCTAAGTTTAACTGATGCTAATTGTCCACTTCGAAATTTGATGAAATATTTACATACATTATCTCATCTGATCATCAGAATTAGCCTATGTGATGGGTATTTATTTTGATTCAATTATTATTATATTCCATTCTATGGATGAGAAAACTCAAGCTCCAAAAGGTTAAGTAACATGCTAGTGGTCAATAGTTAATAGTTATTAATTACTAGTTAATAGTTATTAAGTTAATGGTTATTATCTTAGAATTAAGATGCTAATATTGTGAATTTAATTAATATTAATTTATACAATATTATTAAATTAACAAGTTAAATAATTAACTTAAGTTGTAACAAGCTGTATTAAGAAGCTATTAAGTTAATAGTTATTAAATATTAGTTAGTAGTTATTAGGCTTCAAAGACAGAATTTGTATTCAAGTCTTCCCTATTCTAAGTCCATTACTCTATTAGATCTTTTAAAAATCACATACTTAGAAGAAAGAATGTAGATTTTCTGATAGAAAATACATTCATTATGCTGATGTTACTATAAAACATAATAGCAGGAAATATGTTTCCCTAGAGCTAGATACTCAGAAAAGAGCATGTGGCCTATTAAATTTGTTGTATAGTTTTATCTGTATTCCAAAGTCAATATTTCCCATGAAAAGTTCAAGCTTTTAACTTTTCCTTCTAAAGGGAGTTATCTTATGTAATATCTCTTAATTATTTACTTAAAAAAAAGCAGACTTAGAACTTCTAATAGCTTTTAATATTTGTTCTGTTTCCACCAGAGTTATTTTGACAAGGTTGGTTTATCTTTTTGCACATGGAGATATCAAGTTCTGCTAAAAATGTTATTCGTCTGAAAATGTATGTTTCTACTCCTTGGGTTTCCTTTAATTGGGGCACAGCAAAATGTTTTTACTGAACATAAGGGAAAAATAAAAACACGTTATAGAGGTGTACTTGGTCAATTAATAGTGTATAGACACCTAGAAATTTGATGAATCATCATATGTAATGTCTGTTGTACTTCAGTCTTGTGGCAAATTCAAAGTTGATTCTGAGCATAGTGAAGATACAAACTCCAGAAGTGGTTCATTCATTCATTCATTCAACAGATATTTAAATGTCCTCTTTGCACAAGGTCCTGTGCTAGATGAAATGGAGCTTACATTCTAATAGCAGTATAATGAGGTGGGACATCAGAGTATTCTAGCAAAGTTTGAATAGGGAGAAAACTTCATTTTTCAGGCTCCTGGTGATCATATACACCTATCTATAACAAGGATTGCATAAAAAACTGAAGGTGAGTCAGGTCAACAAACATTTATTAAGCACTTACTCTGTGCCAGGAGCTATATACTAAGGGCTAAATGCTGTGGCTATAAAGGCAAAAACATATCCTCCTCATAGAGCATATATTCTAATGGGGGAGACGACTGGTGAACATCTATGTACATGCAAAATATAATCATGGTAAATTGGAGCCAATCTAAGAAGGAAGACACTAGCATTAAGGGGGACTAGATAAGGCTTTTCTATAAAAGGTTCAATATTAGCTGAGACTTGAAGGAAGTCAGGGAAACCAGGACACAGAGTCTAGGAAGGAAAACATTCTACACACTGGAAACACCTAGTGAAAATTCAGTTTCAAGGCCAGTTCCTTCACTTGTAGGCTTCTCCTGCCCTTGGAATTGCCTTGGATGAAAAGCAACTTGGACACCTACCAGGCTAGTATTGGAGGAGATGATGAAGATATTGTCTAACAGGCATTTCCAGCTCCCCAGGATTGCCAGTAAAATATCCACTAAGCTTATAACTAAGAGGTAGATAGTAAAGAGAAGAATGTTTTTTGCAGGTGAACCATAGGTGATGAGAGGCAAAATGCAATAATTAAGAGTTTTTAAAAGCATTGTTATTTCTGCAAATGTAGGTTTCTAACAGATGGATTTCCTTTAAGTGAGTGGCATGGTGGGTTGCACCAACATGGTGATAATTAAGAGTAAAAATAAAATCAGACTACATTTACTTCCTTGATGGAATTAGATTATATGTTTTGAAAATGATCCAGCTACTAATTGTCATATCGAATTGTAATTTTCCAGCCTGATGGTAAGTTCAAAGTTGTTTCTGAATGAAAATAAAGTTATTGAAGAAAGCTTTAAAAATCCATCCATCCATCCATCCATCCATCCATCCATCCATTCATTCTTCCGACAAATATAATATAGCACAGTACTTTTTAGCCAGGGCATTACTGAGGCTTCCCCAACATATCCTAATAAATAGAGCCATTTCCTGTAATCCTGGATCTTCTTCAATGTGTGTTTTACTGCTGGTAGTACCACTTCTAACCATGTCCTATATGGTCTTTTTCATTCTTCTTAGTCTATGTCATTTTCTCCATCCTCCTAGATCAGATCCCAATTTAACTCTCATCTTGGACACAGAACTACTATGGTTCCTCATTTTTTGGATCCCTTCTTTTTCTCTCCTATTATCTGAGGGAAAGTGACTTTTTTCAAGATTCCACCAATGTTAAGTGGAGGAGTTAGACTTCCAAACAGGTCTCTGGATTCTAAACCCATTGCCCTTTAGTTTCCCCTTCCTTACTCGACACACTATTAAATAATATATTTGCCAAATTGTAGACTAATACATGACAATAGCAGGTTGGTGGCACAATGGATAGAGTGCTGGGCCTGGAGTCAGGAAGACTCATTTTCATGAGTTCAAGTCTGGGCTCAGAAACTTATGAACTTTGAGACCTTGGACAAGTCATTTAAACCTGTTTGTCTCAGTGTCCTCATCTGTAAAATGAGCTGGAGAAGGAAATGGCAAACCACTCCAGCATCTCTGCCAAGAAAACCCTGTATAGGGCCATGAAGAGTCAGACATGACTAAAATGACTGAATGACAACAAAGCAACATATTCCAAACAACGAGATATAAATATTGCAATAATTTCAAGAAATGAGACTTCACCAAAGGAATTACAACATATATCAATTTTTATTTTGGAAAGAGTAGTTACTTTACCTATAGTTAATGACAATAGGTAATTTTAGCTATTCCACAAAGTGGAATCTGGATACTTCTGTGCCACTTACAATTTTAGCAATTCCACTAATGTTATAGATTCTAAATCTCCATGTACCCAAATGAATTCTGAAACCTTAAATCCGTATACCTCAGGTTATGTGTATTACCACTATGTGGGTTACTTCTTCAGACATAGGAACCAAGAAGGTTCTTCACACTTCATTAGACCTCCTCGGGGTAAAGGGGCAAACCTATTCAGGAATATGCATGGGCCAAATCAAGTAGAAAAGGAATGTGGATGGGAAATTTATAGAGACAACAAATCCTATCCATTTATGAGTGGTCAAGATGTTCTATATGTTTCAATTGTGTCATTCTTCATGGATGACTGCCTCTTCCTAGACTATATAGGAATCTGGCTACATTGTGAATAAAACAGTTATAGACATATGTTCTCTCTTCTGTCTTACCAGATTGGTAGAGATATAACTCAGGCATTTTGGGAGCCATTTTAAAGTGGAGATTTTAGCTATTATGATTGAAAAATTCAACACACTCCCACTTCCTAAACTGATTTTTGGATTTGAGAATATACATTAGAAAATTTTAAATAACTTCTAGAATGGAAAAGAAAAAAAAAACAGAAATAAATGAAAAGAAATGCTGGATCAGGGAGAAGGAGAATGGAAAATTAATTCACCAGATTTTGAATTGTCTTAAAGTAATATTCATTTTAGTTGGAAACAACGGAGCTAATAAAGTTTTCAGAGAGTGATATCTTGCTTGATCCCAGATATCTGAGATAGTCTGTGGTATGTTTTTTTAAATCATATTATTGGAAGGATTCTGGGAAGATGGCAGAGTAGATCAGAAGATTCTAAGCTCTCCTAATTTCCCCTCCAAACAAGCAAAATAAAATAGCACCTCAGGGTGAACATAGCAGAAAAATATACAAGTGTTGGGGCAGGACAGTGGTCCTCCTGGGACAGTAACAGAAAATTTGAAGAAAAATTCCAGGATTGAGGTTTGGTCCCTGTGAAGAGTCAACACAGTCAGCTTAGTTCTCCTGAAACAGCAAGAGGCAAACCCTGGAGCTAGCTGGGTTGGGAGGTAGCTTTGGCCCCAACCACAGGAACTTTCACTTCCTGAACAGTGTTTGGAGTTGGGCATCTGAGTCAGAGAAGATAAAGGGAACTTCTGCTGATAAGGAAGACCAGATCCAGCTATGCTGCTGAAATGTGGCCCTGGGCAAGAAGGAACCAGCACACACCTTGGCTATTTTTGGTTATTGTTTTAATGTGTAAACATTAAAAAGCTTTTTTGGGTTATGGCTTGCTGAGAATTTGCAAGTAAATAGATATCTCTAATGATTAGTTTTTTATACCAGGACAAATTTAAGTTTGAGATGTAAATCCTGGAAAAGTTTTTCCTAAGCTGTGATTAGTGAAACTTGCTGTGTAAGGTAAAAGCTCATAGGATTTTATTTTGAATTGTCTGATGGTTCATAATAATCCATCCATAATTAATAATCCACCATCTGAGAGAAATGCCACAAGCTACTTAGAGAGAATGTGATACTGGTGGGAAGCCAGCATCAGGAAAAGCTAAGAGGACAATTTTAGCCTCAGTCTGAGATGGGATCCTCCTGGCTCAGTTTCCCCATTATGTTCCTTTGAAAAGGAATGTTACCTACCTGACTGTTCCTGAGTCTGGCTGTGAGGTGAATTGGATATTACATGGTTGGAAAACTGAATTATCTGAATCCAAACAGAGCTAAGGATGTTTTATCCTGTCATATCTGGACCCTGCAGTCTTTTCTGTCAGATTTGTGTCTTCTAGACTACAGGCCATTCACCTACAGTTGGTAGCAAACAGCAGGTATCAGCCAATGTCCCCCCATCATTCTCTGGATGTCAACCTCCTCTTTGGGACCCCCTCAAGGCAGAGACAGCTCTATGCCCCTTGCCAGCAGGAAGCAGTTTCAGAAGTCAAGACCTTTGCCCCTTACTAAAAAAGAATTTGGGTCCCATTTATTTGAGGGGGGAATGATGGGGTTGGGATCTGGACCCTATAAAGGAAAAACCCTGGACTTTCCCACATGGCCAAATCTCTGGCATTTGCCTGAGGCTATAATCCCATCAACTGGCCTTTCATTGTGGCTATACCCAATCTCTCAATTCTCTTGTTACCCTTAATCTAACCTAGCCCTCCATTGTCTTTCTTCCCTATGGCCCCTGGCCATTTCCCACCCTTAATCCTATCTAGGTTCCATTCTTCCTTGGCCACATGGTCCAGGTCCCAGGAGTTCTGTTCATCCTGGCTTACTAGCCACTCCCATCCAGATCCTCCTTAGACTCCTCCTCCAGTCACCCCAAACTACTTGGCCACTCCTAGATCCCTCCCACAGTCTTTCTGTATATAAGGTCCATCTTGTCTCCATTAAAGTGTTCAGATTCTTACAATCTAGCCAATAGCTCACTAATGTTCAGACTCCTTAAGAATCTGCCCAATATGACGGATGTTCTAATAAACCTTGTCTTTGGCTGAAAAAAAAGAAAACAACTGAACTTAATAGAAGATTTGACATATAAGATTCAAGAGAAATATAAAGTATATATCAAAGACTAATTACAATATACTTAATAAGGACAGACTGCTTACCTTTTATATGAGGAAATGTAAAATGTATGCCTAAGATTCTTATTAGTAATTGGGTAGATTGTAAGAAAGATTGGGGTACACCTGAGTATGATACTACTTTAAAAAGTAAAGTTGTTTAGGAATAGCTAAAAAGAGTAATTATTTAATACAGATGAGTATGAGAGGAAGAACTGACACAAAGGAATTAGATAGGGGAGGAAGGCTGGTAGTTCTGGAAACCTACTTTCATGGGAGTGGGTTTAAGAGGGAACAATACATATATATCTAGAAGGGTATAAAAGTCTTCTAAATTCAGAAAGAAATAAAAGGCCAATGGAATGGGGAGGGGATAAAGGAAGGAGTTTTAGAGGGGAAGGTGAGGAAATAGGATAAGTGGGGGAGTGTGATAAAAGGGTGGTCAGAGTAACAGGAATGGGAGGATAAGGGAGGGATCCCTGGAGGAGAGGTAGGTTAAGTAATGGGAAGGTATGGTAGCCAGTAGAGTAAAGTAGAGGAATCAGGAAGGATAGGAAATGAGAGATACATGCAAATATAAAATAAAGATCAGGAGTAGAATTCATTAGGGGGAAAAAAAGTGGAAATAGTAATCATGATCTCAAACAAAGTTAAAGCTAAAAGAGATTTAATCATAAGAGAAAAATAGAGAAACTATGCTATATGTCAGCCATATTAATCAATATTGTTTTAGACTACTTAAAACAATGAGAGAGTATAAGATTAGAATATTGCTGTGGTGTGGAAAATGATAAGTTAGTGAACTTAGAAAAATATGGGAAGCCTTGGCCTTATGAAGGAAGAGATTATGCACCCTCAGAGAATCAAAGGTCCTACATAGACGTATACGAATTTATGTCTACATATGAGTATGATTGTAGATATCTAAGTATATGCATATGTATGGAAGTATATAAGTGAATGTCTATATGCATATATATCTTGGTGTGTTTATGTACATATGTTTTATGTGTATATGTATATCCATGTATGTGTATATATGTGTATATGTATGTTATGTATATGTGTGTATATACATACACACATATACACATATATCCATACTTAATTGTATCTTCTTAGAGGAGGGGAGGAAGAATGGGGAAAAAAGAATAAAGTAAAAAGTGCACAACAGAGAGCAAAAGAAAACTTAGGAAACAAAGAAAAGATGGATAGCTCTGAACACAGTGAGTAGTTATTTATTATATAGGTTTTCTTGAAATGGAAATTTATTGCTGTATATGATGAATCTTCTTATATGTTCTGTACACATGACAATGCTGTTTTGTTTCTTATTTTGTATATAAGTTTTAATATTTAACTTTATAATATGTTCCTTTTTTCTTATTTAAGTGCAAAATATTTTTTAAAAATATTGGAAGCTTAATAGCCAGAACTACTTAAGGGATGAATATTTTTAAATAGGGCACATTTATTTATTTATTTGCAGAGAAGACAGTCAACTAAGAAGTGTTTACATATCTTGAAAGGAAAGCAAAAAAAAAAACACTGACTTTTCTGGTGCTTGGATTAATTAGAGATACATTGAAAGAAAATGTCAATAATATTTTGCCATTTAAGTGATGCCAATTTCTTATGGAGCACAATGAACAAAAGACTGTTTTTTGAGGGTAGTGATGAAGTTATTTTGGTCCTACATCAGCAATGCTTATATAAATTGTGCAGGATGACTTGGAACCCTGAGCCTGATTTACCAGGAATTGAGCTTGAAACCTTTGGCTCTAAAGGATTTTGAGTTATCCTCTGGGGGCAGTATTGAATGGCTAGCTATAGAGACTGAAAATATGTGACCAAGAATAGGGTAGTGATACCAGATATGCAATTATTCTGATCTTATGTCATTAGGGTTGAATATTTTGATTTGGGAGTAGGGCTGGAGTCAGACATGTGGTACTAGACATGGTTCTTGGAAGCTTGTAGTTACTTCTCTGCTTTCACAATAACATTGAAATGTGTTTGGTCCCTGTAGTGTGGCATAGGAAGATTATTCTATCCTGTTAAGAAAAACTCTTCTAGTGAACAAACCACAGAGTTGAGGAGGAGTTATGTATGTGTCCATGCATGGCAGGAGGTGGTATTGTTGGTGGTGGATCAGGATAAGAGAGTAAAGTATTTTTCCTTCTGATAGTTTGCTTAGCATGGAGGAGGTGAACTATTTATACTCTGTGATGGTACCTATATATTAATATAGTGTTAGGGGATAGGTACTGGACTTAAGATTTTATTAGAATAAATAACTCTCAGGTAAGGAAATTGCTTCTACTAGTGCAGGTTGGCACTTTCTTCTCTACAGTTTGTAAACTTCCAGTGCAGGTTGGCACTTTCTCTACAGTTTGTAGGGAAGAGAGTTGGCTAGAGCACTAAAAATTTAAATGATTTGTACTAGATTACAGAGCCAAATTCAGGAGGGAGCTTGAACCCAGATCTTCCTGGATATGAGGTCAGGTCTCTAACAGCTGTGCCAAGCTGTGTCTTATTTTTATATGTTTTACTGAAAGAAATATTTATCTTTATTATAGAAAATGTATTTATTTTTCCTGCTAATATTATTAGCAAAAAGTATAGGCATAATAGGAATACCATAAGCCAAGAACTATTTAGATAGAGTCCAAGATTTGGGATCTCAGTTCAGATTGGTTTGCAACAGATCCAGGCTATAACATTTACAGAAATGTTATAGACAATTTTCAAAACTCTCAGATTAAGGGGAAATTATTGCAAGCAATGAGAAAAAAAACAATTTAAATACTGTGGAAATAGTCAGGATTTCACAAAACCTAGCAGCTTCTACTCTAAAAGACTCTAGGTCTTAGAACATTGTATTTTGAAGAGCACAAAAGTTAGGGTTCTATCCAAGAAGAATAACTTACCCAGCTTGTTGAATATAATCCTCAATGGAAAAAAAACTAAACAAACAAAAAACAAAAAGACATTTGACGAACTGAAAAGTTTCAGGTATTTGAAACAAAAAGACCAGAACTCAGTGAAAAATTTGATATAAAAGATCCAGAAGAAATATAAGGAAAACATTAAAGACTAATTATAAGGCACTCATTAAGATCAAATTGTTTACTTATTTTATGCACATACACACATCTATATCTATATCTATATCTACATATATGAAAATGTTATCAGTATTCTTAAAATTGTCATCATTATTAAGACAGTGTGAAAGAAAGGTTGGAGATAGGTTATGTATGATGAGGTGATTCTAAAAAAACAAAAGTGGGTAGAAAAGGTAAAAGGAAGCAATTATATTATAAAAGTGGGGCATGAAAGGAAGAACTAATACAGAAGAAGCAGGTCAAGATAGAGGGCTGGTAATATTGGAACCTTACTGTCATTTGGATTGAAGAAGAAATAACCTGTACATCTGTAAGGGTATAGAAGTCTTCTGAATATGTAGTGAGGTGAGAAAACTGGGGGACAGTGTTGGGGAGGGACGTGTGTATTGAGATTTGGGAGGATGGGGGGAGAGGATAGGGCAACTTTTGGAGGGGTGTATGGATTGAGTTTTGGGGGTGGGAGGAGAGGATGGGAAGACTCTTGGAGGGGTGAGTGAAGTGGTGAGTGAGGGGAGGAGATAAGGTAATAGGTATAGAGTAAAAAGAGAGGCTGAGAAAGAAAATAGTGAGTAAAAACAAGATGGAAGGAAATGCACAAATAGCAATTGTAATTTTGAATGTGAGTGGGATGTTTATAGTGACTCTTTGTGGTGGCAAAGAACTGAAAATTGCAGGGATCCCCATCAACTTGGGAATAGTTGAAGAAGTTGTGGTGTATGGTTGTGATGGAAACTAGTGTGCTATAAAAATGATGAGCTCAATGATCTTAGAAAGGCATGGAAAGATTTGTATGAAATTATGGGTGAAGTAAGCAGAACCAAGAGAATATTGTGTACAGTAATAGCAGTATTGTTTTAAGAATGACTTTGAGGGGCAGCTATGTGGCACAGTGGATAAAGCTCCGGCCTTGGAGTCAGGAGGACTGGAGTTCAATCTGGCCTCAGACACTTGATACTTACTACCTATGTGACCCTGGGCAAGTCACTTAACCCCAATTGCCTCACCAAAAAAAATGACTTTGAGTGACTAAGTCATTTTGAATATTATAAATACACAAATTAAAAATAAAGGACATGTAAAGAAAGATTCTATTTGCAACCAGAGAAATAATTGATAAATAGAAGTATGTATAAAATAATTTTGCACACACACATGCACACAAACATATACATATACACATATCTATGTGCAATGGCAGCCATCTCTAGAGTGGAGGGTGGGAGGGAGGGAAGAAAAAGGAAAAAAAAAGAAATTTGCTCAATAACTTTGTTGTATATTTGGAGGGAATAATAGGAAGTTGTACATGATAAATTTGCAGTTTTATGTGCAATCATCTTTTTATTGTAATGTGTTATGGAATGCTTGTTTTCTTCTATGAATTGAAAATAAAACAAACAAACAAACAAACAAACAAACAAAAATCCAAATGACTGGTGGAAATCCAAATAGTAGAAATAAGCAGAACTCTTAATAGATAAGCACTTGACATCTAGTAGGTTTCAAGTATCAGGAACACAGCCATTTGGGGATTTTAAGTCAAGACCGGGAAAAATAGATATTGGGAAAGTGGTGGAGGATTGAGATACCAAGTTTAGAGTGGGACTAGCAGCAAGATTAACTCAGTTCTGAGAACTACTGACATTTGATAATTTGTAATCCTCACTGCCATCCCACTAAATCATGTCAACATTGATCCCAGAATCTGAAACGAGATTGAGTCTCTGATGGATATCTAGAATGTAAGTTTACCTGTTATGGCTAGAGAAATTCTGGACAGAGGGTGAAGCAGACTATTATAAATAAGTATAGAAACCTGAATCACTGGCCTATTTCCCCTACCTTTCCCTAGCTTTTCTTTCTTTACCATCACTCTAAACTACTACATAAATTATAACAGAGAATTGAATGGCTGTAACAAATTGGAACACAGCAATCCATTATTCTTTTGATGATGACTAGTGGGAAAAATACTTTCTAACAAGATTAGGATGAACCTGAAAACAATGCCAAAATATTCTTTGCCTGTCTTATTTCATTCCTCACCTTCTCTTTTCACTGCCACCATCCTCCCTGCATCTATCTTACACATTTCTCCTCATATCTGCCACTGGAGGGGTCAAGGAGGATTCTTTTGTAATGTTCATAGAACTATAGAATCTTAGTGAGAAAAGGAACCTCAGGATCATCTAATTCAACAAGGATTTGAGAAAAACTGCCATACTACTCACTTCTCTGCCCTTGTACCTTGGTGGCATCAGAAGTATTATTACTGCTAGCAAATCTTCCTCTTTCAATACAATGACATCCCAACATAGTGGGTCGATCATTTTCCTGATTCTATTCTGCAGGTTTGAGGAAGTAGTTTGGGACTGTGACAAGAATATTGGATTTAGAGCTCACAGACCTGAGTTCAAAACTTGGCTTGACCATTTACTATTTGTATGACATTTGGCAAGTCAACAACCTCTTTGGGCCTTAGTTTCCATATCTATAAATTGAAAGGGACTCCAGTAATCAACTTCCCAGGTTCCTTCCATCTCTAAAGCTATAACCCTGTGATCCATTTCCTGTACAAAATGTTATCTTACTGTTGACATGTAAGCATGTTCAGACAAAGAAAGCTTAAGACTACCAAAAAAGGGTTGGTGAGGGTTAATGGAAAGCATCTCTTAAGATTTGCTAACTTTTCTGTCTCTAATAGTAGTAGTCTTTTATTTTTTCACTTGCAGTGAATGAGATAACAGTTTTGACTTCTGCTTCAACCTGTCTCAAGACTGATTTTTTATTAAGTGATAGGTTGCACTTTGGTCTTGGCAGGAGTTATCAACATGAGGCTCTGAGATTTGGCTCTTTGATTGAGGGTTTCCATGCTCGTGTTCTTCATTTTTTTCCATTTGGCTCAACTCATTTCATTGTTTCATCATCAATAAATGCTGAGGGTGGCCCCATTTAACGCATGTAATGGTGAAAGTGCAACTGAAACTGATCACAACATCTGAGTTGAAATAGCTGATGGCTATCAATGGCTGAAAGCTATCAATGGCTCTATTGAAAACTTCCAAGAAAGGTGAGTTTTGGGCCACTCTTCTATTTGGACCTTCCTATCATATTGGGTTTTATGATTTCTCTTGGACTGACCATCTGATGAAGGACGGGGTTGAACTAAATGATCTCTAAAGTTCTTTCCAAATCTGATGTTCTGTGATCCTATAATGGAGGAAGTTGAGAAACTAGCTATGGGTAGAGCATAATATTCAGATTCAAGGAGGCCAAGACCAGGATAAATGGAAGAAAGAAGGAAGTGGTGACATGGTTGGGAGTCAGAGGACTGATAAAAAAAAAGGTTTTTGGAAAGACAGAGCTATAACTAGGAATATTTTTACCTGATGCAAAAATATTTAAATGGGGTGTGTGTGTGTGTGTGTGTGTGTGTGTGTCTGTGTGTGTGTGTCTGTGTCTGTGTCTGTGTGTATAAGGTCATATAGCTTAGAAGTTGTAGAACCTATATGATAATTGTCTTAAAGCCCTCAAAGACTTATCATATGGAAAATAGATTAGACATGGTCTGTTTGGTCTCCGGAGCAAAATTAGGAGCATTGTGTAGTAACTGCAGAGAAGGAGATTCAGGCTGTTAATAAGGAAAAACTTCCTAATAATTTCTGTTCCAAAACGAAATGGATTGTCCCAGCTTTCCTCTTACCAATTTCAGCTTGTTTTATAAAACAAACAAACAAAATCAAAATGTTTTCAATGTTTAGAGCTGTCCAAAAGTGGAAAAAGTGGCCTCTGGAGATAGTGGATCTGGAGATACCTGTCTTTCAAGCATAGTCTGGATACTCTCTTCTTGGGTTTGTTTTAAAGATTGCCATCATCTAAACCTGAAAAGTTGAGAGGAGTGGCAGGTTTCAAGGGCAGGAAGGTGAATTCAATTTTGGAAAAATTGAGCTTGAGGAACCAGAATGATCTCCAAGTGGAGATGACAATCTAGTAGTCATGTGGAAATGGTGATCAAGAGGCAGCATGTGTGGAAGGAAGGGGATAGAAATGAAAGATGTTGTAAAGGTTAAAAAGACAAGGTTTGAGAATGGATTGGCTATGTTAGGTGAGTGCCTATGAGGAATTGACAATGACACCGTAGTTGTGAGCATGGATGACTGGGAAAATGGAAATTCCTTTGATGATAATAGGTAAATTGGGAAAGAAGGCAGGGATTCAGGTGGAGAGACTGATAATGAGTTCTGTTTTGGACATATTGAGTTACAAGATGATGTGTAGCAATACTTTGCCAAAGAACTCAGTGGAAGTACAAATACAGATGTACCTTATTCTCTTTAATCTGTCCTCTTGCATTCCACACTTTGCCAGAGCCAAGAAGGGGCCACCCCAGTAGAGAGAGCATTTTCACAGTGTATATAGATTCACCCTCAGGGACAAAATAAAAATTAAAGATCATGTTGTGCTTGTTTGCCAAAAAGAGCTCTTGAGTGGAGCACTTAGACCAACTTTTCTAGGCATGAAAAGAAGCTTTGTGCCTGTGCTTGGAACCAACCATAGCAGCACAATCCTGTTTACAATTAGAAGTGTATTTTGAGAGGTTTTTGCTGTGCCATAAATCTGATGTGTTCAAAGTTGTTTATTTTCCATTAGAATTGATAGTATAATAAAAGCTCCAAGTTCTGAAAGAGAAAATAATAAGGCCAATTTGTCCTCTTCACATTCACATTTGTGTGTCTGCAAAGGGGTTTCTCTGAGATGACTTCCTCATAAAATGTGATCAGGGAGTAAGCATGATTTTCTAGATGTGAAATTACACTGGAAAAACAAATCCTCTATGGAAGATGCATGGTAAAACATAGATTAGAGCCACAGAAAACTATTTCCATTAACCCAGAGATGGGCTGTTTTGGAGGCTGTGAAGTCACAGGCAGCACAAAGCATCTGACGATCAATGCTTATTGTCTATAAACCCAGAAATGAGCCTGGAAATTAGTTATTAAAATAATATGGCAAAGCACTATGTTAATATTTTAATGATTAAACAAAAAGAAATCTCAGAATTTTTTTGCTTCCCCTGACACTCCTGGGAGGTAGATCAGATTCATTACCATGAAGGACAACCAGAACAATAACTACAAAAGAGATAACTTGTTTGCCTCAGATGAGACATATGGGAAAGATTAGCTGAGCAGGGAGCAGAAGAGAGGTACTTTAAATAGATACTTACATTCAGTTAGTATTTTTGAAAGAAAACTTTATTTTATTTATTTTGGCAAGGCAATCGGGGTTAAGTGACTTGCCCAGGGTCATATAGCTGGTGAGTATCATGTGTCTGGGGCTGGATTTGAACCCAGGTTCTCCTGACTCCAGGGCCAGTGCTCTATCCACTGCACCATGTAGCTGCCTCTGAAAGAAAACTTTATTTAAAAAAAACATTTTAAAATAATGGATCATGTTTTTGGATATATATTAAAAAAGCTCAAAAATCGACCTCAGTTTTCAAAATAAGCCAGGAACATTCTCATAAATTTTCCTTGCAATGCATATGGATTTAATAATTTTTGGGAAAATGAGCTCTTCATTTTTTTCTGAATCAAAATATATGTAAACAATTTGGAAAATTTTTATCAACTCAAAAAAGTTTAGATCTAGTCACTATTCATCATAAAACAAACTGACCCTTGGTATAATGATTAAATTTAGGAACGATTATAATAATTATTATTTACATTTAGTCCATTTGTGTATTTTTTGCACTCTATAAATATGTCACAGTGAAATATGGCTCTGATATTTTGAAATTCCTTCTCTCAAGTACAGTAGGCATAGGAAATATTTGTTTGTGGTGTGTCTCATTGCCTTGTGTTTTGAGAAACTCTTTTCAGATGTCAATCTGAGTAATGTGATAGCTTAACATAAGGATTGCATGAAATGTTTCAGTTCTCCCAGAGAACAAACCCAGATTTGTAAAATAAATGTTTGCTGGAATTATTGCCTATTGTACAGCTTTGAGTAATGAAAGACAGCCTCAATAAATGAACTACTTAAATGGTGGAAGGAGAGATTTGTAAGTATTTTTCTTTTATAAGTTGGCAACCAAAGGGATTCCTACATGAAGAGAAGTCTCCACTACAGGAGGGAATGATGGTACAGATATTTGGAAATGACTCAGGAATAGGTCATAGGAAAACCTGAGGGAGAATATGTGTCACAGAATTTCAGAGGAAATTTCAAAGGCCATCTATTTCAACCCATAACAATAAAAAGAATCCCATCTACAAAAGTCCCAGGGATTTTGATTAAAGACCTCCAATCCTAGGGAACCCATTATCTCCCAAGAGAGACAATTAGGTTGTAGAACAACTATTATTGTTAGGAAGTTTTTTTTTTCCTGACATGAAGCTTAAATTTACTTTCTAAATTCCACCCAGAAGGAGTGTCTGGTTTGTCCTCTAAAGGCATGTTGACAAAGCAAAGTGTAAACAGGAAGAACAATAAGTCATTATATTTAAGAAAAAGAAACAGATGGGAGGGAAGAGAAAAGAGACCATCCACCTGGACCACTCCAGACATGATGAAAGTCTTAGAATTAAAAAATATATGGAAAATCATATCAGTCACATAAAATATATAATAAAGACATAGATGACAGAGGGAAGTGGAAACTCCTTGTGAGAGTTTTTAAACCAGCTATTAGAACCATAGTTGACATTTAATTGATGTTTATTAATTAAGTAATTAAAAAATAACAGATCTATGAAGAGAGACAAGGTTAATTTTGTTTCTATTACAAATTTTTTTTCTAGTGAAAGCTATTCAGTGGATGTTGGAAGCATATTATTTGGTACCACTCAAGTGTTGTTGTTCCCCAAGAAACATTTGTCTCTCTCATTTATCTCCCTTGGTAAGCTCAAACGCTTTCATGGATTCAATTATTATCTCCATGCAGATGACTCTGAATCTGCATATCCAATTAGAATCCCTCTTCTGATCCCCAGTTCCACATATCCAATTAATAGATTGTCATCTTCACTTGGAGGTCCTGATTGTACCTCAAGCTCAACCTCTCCAAAATTGAATTTATCTTCTTACTTTTGAAACCTACCACTGCTCTCAACATTTTTGGTCCAGATAATGTCAGTCCCATTCTCTCAGTTATATAGGTTTGAAACCTTAAGAATCACCTTGATTTTTCCCTCTCTCTCACTCCCCTATTCAATTAATTCTATCTATCTCATCACCAGAACATTTCTCACATTTCTGGCTAAAAGCTTCAAATTTGCTACCTCCACTATGGACATCCCCATCTTCTCTCCAGAAGAACTTTGGACTTCACTCCTGGTGTCTCAGGTTCTTACAGGTGAGTTTCAAAATCTTGCCTGGAACCTGGCCTTCATGCCACTTTCCAGACATCTCTACATTATGCTGCCTCTTCCCTTTCCCATTTTCCACATCCTTTTTTGTCTTCCCCCATTAGAATGTAGAAGTTCCTTGAGGTCATAGAGTATCTTGCTTTCTTGTATTTTTATCTACAGTGTAACATATTAAGTGCTTGATAAATGTACTCTCTCTCTCCTCCACCCCCACTCCATTCATCACATTAGTCTTTATTCCATTCACCTGGAGATCTTTTAAGAAAAAAGTTGTCTATTTATATTCCCACATTTTGTACTTGTGAAGTTAATTTCTTGAACCCAAGAGTAAGATTTTGTATTTATCTCTATTAAATTTCTTCATATTCAGTTTATGTCACTGTACTATTTTTTAAAGACATTTTTGGATACTGACTCTTATATCCAGAATGTAAGCAACCTCTCCCAGCTTTGCATCATTTGCAAAATTTATAAATACATATAAATAAACCATATTATCTTTGGTTTTATTGCACAGTATTACCCTTTTCAGGACCTCATTTCCTGTTATGTGAACTAGTTAAAAGCCTTCTATATATGATCTTTCCTTCCAGTCTCTCCCCCTCAAATCCATCTTTCATTCAAATACTTAAAAATTACCACAACCATAAGAAAAATAGAAAGAGACAAGACTGAGGGTCATTTAGTATTTTTCTTTGTTTCCTTTGTTGTCATGGCCAAAGAATTTATCACTAAGCCTAATGATTTATCACTAAGCCTGGTAATGAGACCCCCAGTACTAAGTTAGCTGGTCCTTGGATAGCAGACTTAATCTATTATCAGGACCATACTTGATGCCTTTCCAGCATGGTACAAAATTCCGGAGCTTACATTCTTCTGGCAAAGCATATGATAATCAGAGTCACCACCATGTCACAATGAGATAATGATGAAATAGGGCATAGTTACCCCTAAAGTCAATCTTCCTAAAGCAGAGTAGATCTTACCATGTCATTTCCTTGGTCAAAGGTCTTCTGGGGCTCTTCATTACTTGTAGGATAAACAAACTCATGAGCCTGGCTTTTGCTTCCCTCTATAATTACTCCTACCTTCCTTTCTAGCTTTATTTCATACTGCTCTTCCTTCACATGGTCTATATTACAGCCAAAGTGGAGTACTAGCTGTTCTCTGATCTCACTCTGGGGTCTCATGATTTTGTGCATTCAAGAAGGCAGGGAATGTTCAACCTCCTCATTTCAAAGTGTTGAAAACCTTCAAAGCCCAATCAATCAAGAACATTTATTAAATGCTTATTATGTACCAGGAATTACAAAAGCAAATTATATCTATCTATCTATCTATCTATCTATCTATCTATCTATCTATCTATCTGTCATCTACCTATCTATCTATATTTGTTCTTGAAGAATTTACATTCTATGGGGGGATATAACATATACATATATAATTAAATACAAAGAATGGGGGACACTAGTATGGGAGTATATAAAAAAAGTCCACATTTAAAAAAAATGATACTCAAGCTGAGCACTTGAGTTGAGCATAGCTGTTATCGTTACTTTCATAAGGTCCTTTTCTCATTCCCCTTCACCTTCAGGTAAAATTAATCCCTCCTTCCATATCGTGCACTTTTTATAGTTTCCACTATTAATACTATCATATATTTTTGTTTAATCTACATATTTTTTGGTAATTACTTGTGTGCTCATTACATTGCTTCCATTAGATCTCAGGTTCATCTAGGTCAAAGCCTAACCCTGCCCCCCCATGTTCATATCTCCAGGACCTTTTATTCAGGAATGTTCTGGTAAATGTTTAACATTAGGCTCTCTCCCTTCCCACTCCACAAAAGTACGCATAACACACTTGTAAGCTTAATATGTATTATTAACATTTTATCTATCCTTTTCTTAAACCTGGACAATTATCAAAACAATAACTCAATCCCTGATTTCCAGTGTTTGCTGATTTCTGAAATATAAATGCTCATGCTAAAAATTTAACAATCACCTCTCATGAGTCAGTATAAACTAGCTCCAGCACATCCCTGCTTGTTTCATGCCTCATACAGACAAGTCACTTAATAAATCTTTGTTAAATTGAATTGAATCTTGTTCATTCTCCATGTTTTACAGATGAGATTACTGAGACCCAGAGACATATTATGGCATATCTAAAGTCACAGGATTAGGTAGTGGCTCACATAATAATTTCATAGCAGAAATAGAACTACAACACATTTCTCAAGGTTCCATGGGGAGTGAGTGCATCTTCCCAACCATCTTGTATTCATTTCTTTAGACCTTCTGATTCATCCATATTTCCATACACACACACACACACACACACACACACACAATAGATATTCATTGTTACTATTCACAATAAAAACTACCAAAATGTCATTACACCATCTATTCTTTTATTATGTTTTTTTTTCCCTGTAGGAAAACTACTTTTTGGAGTCAAGAATCATTTCATAAATTAATTTTATTAACTGTAGCACTTTTTATAGTGGTAGATATGGAGCAGAGTGTCGAAGAAATATTTACTGAAATGAATGAAAGTAACTCAGAGATATTAACTGCAATATTCATAGTAATATAACTGAAAAATAGCAATCTAACTGACTCTTAAATACCTCCAGGAATGAGAATCTACTGACATCATTTTAGATCATTCCAATTGTTAGGATGTTTGTTTCTGTTTGTTTATCTGAAATCTGTCTCTCTACAACTTGAGTTCATTTCTAATTTTACTCTCTGGGGCCAAGAAGAATGAATTTGCTTTGCCCCAGAACTTCCTTTTTTATGTGAAAAGCTTTCAAATTTTTTGAAGACATAAAGCATGTTCTTCCCAAGTCTTCTCTCCTTCAGGCCATTAGATTACCATTTAAGAAAAATCCCAAAGAGAGAATTATTATTGAATAGTATTACTGAAGGAAGCCTTTAAAAAAACTATATTGTTAACTCAAAAAAGTAATTTCAGCTATTGTGATTGAGTAAGTCTAGGGTAGATAAAGTGACTACAGGATTGATTATACAAAGAGTGCACTTTGAAGTATTTGTTACAAAATAAGTCCACAAATAACTTCACTTCACACAAGCTGCAGGTTCTCCTTGGCCTGAGTAAGCTAACAGAACTAGGGTAAAATCAAGAACTCATTCTCTATGCTCACTTGTCTGTTTTTATAGAACTAATTTAATTTCATATTTTTCTTGGCTGCTACATCTTAGTTGTATCATTTCACACAATGGTATTGTTCCAAGACATTATTCTACACATTTGTCATGTAATTTGTACTGCTTTGAGCAACTACATCACCCTGTCATAGAAGCTGAATGAAGACTACAACCCTTGGCTGGTTTTCTTAAGCTCCTGGAATTTAGAGTCAGTTAGTAGCCAGGAACAAATCATCTGCATTTCTTATGTAACTCCATAATATTGAATATATAGTGTAAGTTATATTCCTATCTCTTTCATATTTGTATAAAAGTTGCTAAAAAAAAAGGTTTTCCTTTCTTGATATTTTCAAATTAAGTTTCACCTAGTTTCTTGCCATTTGTTGGTGATCCAATTTGGTTTTTCCTTCCTTCATCTGTTAGGAGAATTGGTGACAACAAAAAACTTCTCAAAGCTACTTGACCAGATTCATAACTAAAATCCATACTTAACTGATTTTACTTGTTTTCCTTCTAAAAGACAAACCAAACCAAACAAAAACAAACAACATGAACTTTCTGTGGCACTTTGCGAAAAGAAATGGATTGATAAAATTGAATGTGACTCAAGAAAAATAAAATAAATTTTAGTTCATATACTTTCTCTTATAAATCCCTTCATTTTCTTACTCACATAATGTAGCAAGTCCCTGGAGACTCATCTCTTCTAGCTTAAAATCTTTGTTTGGAAAAAAAAAAAGTTCCAATGATTGATTTCTGAATTCTAGTGAATGATGTGAATAGATGAAGATGACACCAGTGTTTCCACAGGAGAAATAAATTAAGTCCAGAACAGTGTACATGTAATGATAAATAACATCAAATATTTTTGTCTTTTGTAACTATTGATAGGGTGCAGAAAACTGATTTACCGTGCTTTTTTTGGTTGTATAGGCATGGAAAGGTATCTATTTCCTCTAATTCAGGGAAATGTTTGACATGAAGGAGATGGTGATGCTAGGTGCTTTTGTCTGATATATATTTATTTTACCCACTTAAGTAGGTTTGAAACAGGTCTTTTAGCTTTTTAATACCATAGCACTTGCTTTGTTGTCAATATTCTGGCCTCACTGCTCTAGCATACACCTATCCTCCTAAGCAATCAGAGTATATTCATTTATAGAAGGATTCATGATTATAATGGACTTTTCTCATATATTGACTGATTTGCTCCTTACAGCAATATTATGAGGTAAGCAGTAAAAGGATTATCTCCCACATTTTAAAAATTTATTTGTTTTCAGTCTTCAACATTCACTTCAATAAAATTTTCAGTTCCAAATTTTCTCCCCATCTCTCCCCTCTCACCACCCCAAGACAACATGCAATTTGATATAGGCTCTATGTATACATTCCTATTAAACCTATTTTCACATTAGTCATATTGTAAAGAACAATTAGAACCAATGGGAGAAATGATGAGAAAGAAGAAACAAACAAAAAAGGGAAAAAAAGAGAGAGCAAATAATATGCTTTGATCTGCATTCAGACTCCATAGTTCTTTTTCTGGTTGTAGACAGCATTTTCCATCATAAGTCTTTTGGAGTTATCTTAGATCCTTGCATTGCTAAGAAGAGATAAGTTTAACAAAGTGAGTCATCACACAATGTGGGCTTTTACTATGTATAATGTTCTCTTGGTTCTGCTCACTTCACTCAGCATCAGTTCATATAAGTCTTTCCAGGTTTTTCTGAAATCTGCCCACTAATCATTTCTTATAGCACAATGGTATACCATTACATTCATATACAAGTTGTTCAGCCATTCTCCCAACACTGATGGGCACCCCTTCAATTTCCAATCCTTTGCCAACACAAAAAGAGCTGCTATAAATATTTTTGAGCATGTGGGTCCTTCTTCCATTTGTATGATCTCTTTGGGATACAGACCTAGAAGTGGTACTGCTGGGTCAAAGGGTATGCACATTTTTACAGCCCTTTGGACATAGTTCCAAATTGCTCTCCAGAATGGTTGGATAAGTTCTCAACTCCACAAATAATGCATTAGTGTTCCAATTTTCCCAGATCTTCTCCAGCATTTAACATTTTCCTATTTTGCCATGTTAGCCAATCTGATAGGTGTGATGTGGTACCTCAGAGTTATTTTGACTTGCATTTCTCTAATCAATAACAGTTTAGAACATTTTTTTCCCATGGGACTATAGATAGCTTTAATTATTTCCTGTGAAAACTGCCTGTTCATATCCTTTGACCATGTATCGATTGGGGAATAACTTGAATTCTTATAAATTTGACTTTTATTTTAATAACTATGTATTTATTTATTTTGGAGTGAGGCAGTAGGGGGTTAACTGACTTGCCCAGGGTCACACAGCTAGTAAGTGTTAAGTGTCTGAGGGCAGATTTGAACTCAGGTCCTCCTGACTCCAGGGCCAGTGCTCTATCCAATGTACCATATAGCTACCCCTCCTAAATATTTTATAATGTCTATAGCAACTTTAAATGGAATTCCTTTTTCTATCTGTTGCTGTTGGACTTTGTTAGTAATATATAGAAATGCTGATGGTTTATGTGAGTTTATTTTATATCCTGCAACTTTGCTAAAGTTGTTTATTATTTCATGTAGTTCTTTACTTGTATCTCCCACATTTTACAAATGAGGAAAGGGTGGACTTTCAAAGTACAGAAACCATGCAGATTCTTTCATTTGATAAATATCTTTTTACATTGCTACTGTATGTAGACCAAGGATTCTTAATTTTTGTTGTTGTTGTTTATGTATCATGGACCTCTTTGGTGGCCTGGTGAAATCTATGGACCTCTTCTAAAAAATGTTTTCAAATGCACAAAATAAAATGTCTCAAATATTAAGGAAACCTATTGTAATGAAATAATTACCCCTCTTCAATTAACATTTAAGTGTCTACTAGGTGCCAGGCAATGTGCTAAGCTCTGAGGGTACAAATAAGATAAAAAAGACAGTCCCTGCCCTCAAGCAACTTATAATCTAATTGGGAAGATAACATTCAAAAAGGAAGATGAAAAGTAGGGGGAAGGGACCCAAGGGGTCCCCTAGCATGGGGACCGTGATGTTCCATTGTAGTCAAGACCATGCAGAGCTGCTGATGGAGAATGGAGAGTCACCACGAAAGTTCAGAAAATTCTTTTTATCTATCTGTCTGTCCGTCTATCTATCTATCTATCTATCTGTTTGTCTGTCTGCCTTCTGTCTGTCTGTCTGCCTGCCTGTCTATCTATTTGTCTGTCTGTCTATCTATTCATATTTCTATCTGAAGAACGTAATGGATCACAGGTTAAAAAAACCTGTTATTGTGTTAGATATTGGGTATATCTGTAGTGGAATATGAAGCACACATGTGACAAAGTCCTTACTCTCATGGAGCTTAACATCTAGGAGAGTGATATGATTCATACCATGATTAATATAATATAAAATAAGCTATGATAAGTGTCTTATATGCTTAAGTGACAGTTATGGAATAGTGAGTAGAGAGGGGCATGCTCATAATTCAGAAAACCTAGATCCAAGGCAACATTTTCACATACTAGCAAAGTGACTCTGGGCAAGTAATTTAACCTATCAGCATCTCAGACAACTCTCTAAGGCCATAAAGTTGTAGAGAAGATATTAATCTGCATTGGAAGAGGGGAGGATGTTCATCAGGAATTCCATTTAAGCAATGATATCAAAGATCCAGTACAAAAAATAAAAGTGTGATTCACAGGTACAAAATACTAAGAACAAAGGAGCTCAGTAGCTCAGGCATGAACTGTGGTAATGAGCTGTATATGGTTTCTATTTTAGAAGTAGGATTAGAATTATTAAGCAATTACTTATGCTTCTAATTAGGGGGATTTCAGGAAGGTTCAGTACATATTTATTGAACAGAATTAAATTAAACTGTATGGAAACAAGGATTCCATTGCTAAGCCAACGTCTTTCTCTTTAAGAAATAAGACTTTTCCCTACTAGGTTCCATTCAAGGAATATACTTTTTCTTAGTAGCTTAGTTGTAACAACACAAAAATGAGCAGTCAAAATACTTTGTCTCTCTCTCAATATTACTTAGGGTTTGGATCTTATATAATACAGTAGAAATCCTTACACCCATTTTTTTCCTCAGGATTCTAAGTCTATAATTATCATGAGTCTGATCAAACTCAACTTGGCTTTGTGATTTTCAGCATTTGTCACCTCATATTTATTTCTGTATTTTGAATTAGTATATGTGTATATATACACACACAGAGGCACACACACACACAGAATAGTAAATTACCATAGTAATTTTTTGTTTGATAAACCCAAAGATCCAAGCTTTTGAAGTATGACAGAAACTGGGCCAACATCTCACACCACGTACCAAGATAACTTCAAAATGGGTATATGATCTAAACATAAACAGTGATATTATAAGCAAATTAGGGGAGTATGGAAAACTTTACCTTTCAGATCTATGTTTAAAGGAATAGTGAATGACCAAACAAGAGATAAAGAGGATGATGGGAAATAAAATTATTACTTTTCATCACTTGAAAATTAAAAAAAAAAGTTTTTGCATAAACAAAAGCAATGTAGCTAAAATTGGAAGGAAGGCAGGAAATTGGGAGAATATTTACAAAAAGGTTTTTCTGATAAAGCCTTGATTTTTAAATATATAGAGAACTGGCCAAATTTATAAAAATAAGAGCCATTCCCTAATTGATAAATGGTCAAAAGATATGAATAGGTAATTTTTAGAAGAAATCAGAACTATTTTTGGTTCATATGAAAAAATGCTCCAAATCACTAATAATTAGAAAAATGCAAATTAAATCAGCTTTGAGATACCATCTCCTACTTATGAGATTAGCTAATATGATAGAAAAGAAAAATGACAAATGTTTGAGGGGATGTGGAAGAATTGGAACACTAATGCCCTATTGGTGGAGCTGTGAACTGGTCCAACCATTCTGGAGAACAATTTGGAACCGCGGTCAAAGGGCTATAAAATTGTGCATACCCTTTGACTCATTAATATCACTACTAGTCTATATCCCAAAGACATCAAAGAAAAAGGAAAAGGATTTGTAGTAGATTTTTGTGGTGGCAAAGAATTAGAAATTGAGGGGATGTTCATCAATTGAGGAAGGGTTGAACAGGTCATGATATACGATTTTGACAGAATACTATTGTTCTATAAGAAATAATGAGGGAGATGGTTTCAGAAAAAACTGGGAAGACTTACATGAACTGATGCAAAGTGAAGTGAGCAGAATCAGGAGAATACAGTACACAGTAACCACTATATTGTAATGGTGATCAACTATGAAAGACTTTACTTTGATTGGTACAATGATCCAAGACAATTCCAAAGGACTTAAAATAAAAAAAAAATGCTATCCACTTTTAGAGAGAGAACTGATGAACTCTAAATGCAGATTGAAGAATATTGTTTTTCATTTTCTTCATTTTTTGCAACAGGGTTAATATAGACATGTTTTGCATAACTTTGAATACATAATGGGTATTATATTTCTTCTCTTCTCAATGGGTGGGGGAGGGGATACAGACAGGGAGAGAATTTGGAACTAAAAAAAGAAATGTAAGAAAAAATTTTTTTTAAAAAGGATGGGTATTGAATGTTCTCCCAAATGGAGTTTCTCTGGCCACTGTTTCTCCTCATTATTCTTTTTAGTAAATGAAGTGCTTGCATTTGCTATAGGATTCACTGAGGTCTTTCCTTATTACTGTGACAGTGACTAAAGTATCCTAAGGTATCCTTCTGTACCTTTGTCTACTTAAAAGTTGATAAATAAGACACCCATACCATGCACATAAGTGTGTGTGTATATGTGTGTGTGTGTGTAGTGTAGTGTTGGAATATTTTGAGTCTTTGATCCTGCATATACTTTAAGGTTGTTAATCTTTTTGAGTGGAGATGGAAGGTGTTCTAACCAGCTCTTGTCTTTATTGCTGAGGAAAAAAGACAATTCCTCACCAAATGCCTTGCCAGGCAACGTATTGTGGATATAAAGATAAATTCCTTTAATTAGCTAGCACAGTGCCTAGAACATAGCAGAGAATTAACAAATGCTTGTTGACTTGGCTTTAATTCTTCTAAAGCCACACTGCTTCTAACTGATATTTACTTCTAGATAGTAGTTTCATTGGGATTACTGATCGAAACTTTCTTTGTATTTAAAAAAAGTGCATATTTAAATAATTGAATTGTTTGAAATCACATTCTCATAAGATGAAATGGCTCAGAGCCAACAAATTTTCATTATTTTTTAATCAAGAAATTGTCTGGATCATGAAGAAATAAAAAGAGATTAGAGTAAAAAAAAAGTAGCCCTTAATATATTTGCTTGCATTGCTAGTAGATTAACATTCTGATATTGGCTACAAATTTGTAGTCAAGGTTTTTAACATGAAAAGATTAGGTCTTAGTTCCCTCTTTTTTTTTCTTTTTTTTTGTTTTAGGTCTCACACTCTATCCCTACTCTCTCATGATGACTCATGATTCATGAATCATATTGCATTTTGTGGTCTTAGTTCTCATTTCTTTGAATAACTTCCTTGGGAGGATGGAATAGGCCCAAGGAATTGAACATACATTTTAGAATAATTCTTTTACATAATATCACAAGTTTTGCTTCTACCAATAGGTGTTTTTTAAATTAGGAAATACACTCCTCCAATACACTTATACTTTATCCTATCTCTCAAGGAATAGAGAGAGTACTGTTTTACAGTGAGGCTTTGAGATCCAGATTTCGTAATAAATGGTCACAAGAAGATCCAGCTGATTTTTCAGAAACTCGGGTCTTTTGAAATAGATATGAAGTGTTTTTGTTTGTTTGTTTGTTTGTTTTACTAATGGAGCAAAGATAGAGCATTTGTTTTTATATCAATAATTTCTGAATATGCCCTTTTCTTCCCCCTCTTTCACTAGTAACAAAGAATTAAGTGAAATCAGTTAACACTGAAACCACAGCCATATTCTCACTCCTCTTCAACAAAAGAAGAGTAATACTTCTGCTCCTCTTTTCTCCAGGTCCAATGTTGTCAATTATAGCTACATGGAATTTGGCTTCATTTTTACTGTTCTTTTTAATTTTAATTTTTGTTGTCATTATGCATATTATGTTCCAGATTCTATTTATTTCACTTCAAATCAGTTAAATGAGTCTTCCTGTGTTTCTTTTCATGCCTCATCTATGTTGTTTCTTATGGCAAAAGATAAGGTTGCATTGAGAATACTGAAATATAGTTAGTGTATTTCTGATGGATGTCTCTGTCTATGCTGACTTAAAACTAGTGCTGCACATCCAGAAGGACCAGTGAGCTATTTTGATTTGTCTTACAATTTTTGTTACATTTCTTGGCAGTATTGCTGGTGTATTTAGGCTGACTCAAAGAAAAGGGAAAATTTTACTTTCCCAGCAAATTTGTTCCAAGCTAAGCACATAATTAATTAAACCCATACAATGGATGGGTCAGATAGCAGAGGTCCAATTGGAGACAGAAACAAAGAAGCATTTTCTCCCTGATTGTTAATGGCAAGAAATGAATGCTAAGATTGATGGCTAAGATCATTGAAAATTATTTGTTAAAAAAAATTCAAAATAATGTGAAGACTTGTGTTAGACAGTGATTAAAAGCTGGAAAAACCCATCTGGTGGACTTGAAATGTGCAACCTTAACAAGTTTTGAAAGCTCCCAAAGAATTTCTTCTAACATAAAGCATTTACTTTGTGTTTGAGACTATTTTCCAGCTGAGCCTGGGAGTCCTATGGTTCCTAAAAGGCTGACTAGTTGGTTGCTTATTTTATGTCACATCCTTAGAAAAATACTTCCTGAAATATTCTCAGGCAAGTCAGACACAAAAGCTTCTTGGAGAGATGTTCGTTCAAAAATATTATTGAATATTAGGCTGGCCTGAGAGAATTGTGTAAGAATAGTTTCAATTTCCCAAGACTTATCTGGGTGACTTATTTATAGTTCTTAAGGCTTTTCAAAAAGCAGTTAGCTTTTTAAAACAGAAAACAAAAAAAAAAATAACACCGCTGTCTCAGTAAAGCAAATACTGCATGATTATCAAAGGGGCTAGTAGTTTAGCATTCATCCTTATGGGCTATTTTTATTTCAATAAAACCACAAAAAGGCCGCTCTCCAATTTTCCACTCTGTTATAATGGCAACTGATATTCTTGAATTGACTACTCCCTAGTACATTGGTGTCTTTTCTTTGGGCACTAAATTCCTTGAAGTTTTTTTTCTTCTTTCTTAAAAACAACAACAACCACAACAACAACCACAACAAAAACAAACAAACAAACATAAACATCCATACCCTTAGGTAAGGAATGTCTTCCCCCATGGCTTGAAGGGAAATATTTAAAGAATGAACTAGCAACAGTAGGACAAGATGAACATATTGCTGGTTTTAGCAGAGTTTTCTACCCACCTACCAGTTTTCATTAGGAAGGAAGGAAACAACCTATTATCTGCCAGATACCACACTAACATGCTTTATAAATATTATTTTATTTGATCTTCACAATGACCCTGGATGGTAGGTGTTGTTATCATCCCTACTTTACAGTTGAGGAAATTGAGGCAAAGGTAAGTGACTTGCCCAAAATCACTTACCTATTCAGTGTCTGTCTGAGGCCAGATTTGAATTCAGTTATTTTTAACAGCACTCTAGTCACTGAACCACTTGGCTGCCTCTAATAAAATGGTACTGGTAGGATTTTATATTTAAACTTTTATGATATATGGGATTGAAAGTCACATTTACCCTGAGATGTCTTAACATTTTAACCTGTCCTTCTTTGAAATGCCATACTTTGCCAATTAGCTGAAAATTGTAACATAACATCTTTTTCATCTAAATAGCTTATAATATAGCTTTGATTTTATCAATCAATCAATCAGTGAGTATTCATTAAGTGCGGTCACAAACAAGAAAATAGAACAACTTCTTCTCTCAGGAAGCACATATTCTAATAGAGGAGATAAGAAGTACACATATGTATTTAAAGAATACCCAGAAAAAAAATTCTTGCTAAGAAATATAATCCATTTGAACTCTTAATCTAGGACTTGAGGGCTCTTCCTATGTAATAGAAGAGTTAAGTTGGGTCAATAAGAAGACAATAGATTTTCTTTCTGGTTTTTTTGTTTGGTTTTTTTTTTTGGCAATTGGGGTTAAGTGACTTGCCCAGGGTCACACAGATAGTAAGTAGATTTTCTTTCTGAAAAGAAATTTCAGACTGGAATGACTTGGTATTGTTTAGCAGTTCCCAAAGGATACCATTTATAATTTTTTTTTTTATGGTCCAGGTCATTTGAGTTAAATTGCCTTTGGGAAGCACTTGACTATTATGTAGTGTTTGGAAATACTGACCCAGTGGATGCTCTTGAAAATTTTTTTTTTCTTCTTGAAAACACAAACAGTCCAACTTTATTTGAAACCATGTAAGTGAAAGGAAAAATCTGAAAGGTTTTGGCAATGGTAGTCCTAAAGAATTGAGGAGGAAGAAGCATGAGCTGTGTGAAAGATATAGTTTGAATTGGTAAATACAAAATAAAATCATTCCCATAAATGACATTCCAGCATTGTGGCACCACAAAACTACCTCAGATTCACTTCACACATCCAGATATTCCCCAAGAGGCCAGGGAGCTTGGCTTTGGGAGATGAAGTCTAGAGTTGTAACAACATCCTGTACAGAAGAAGAAAGCATAGACACATTCTTCATTGCTTTTTTTTTCCTCCTTATGTCTTCATTTCCCATGCAAAGATAAGTTTTTTGGCTACACATCCTACCAAAGACTTCAAATGAAGTCAGCATTATCATTTATTATTTTTTTTCCCCAAACAACATCCAGCTGTATTGGCATAGTATCTATTAGGAAAGGATCAGTCAGAATCCTTCCATCATTGAGCTTCATGAAATCAGTGGCTGTATTGACATAAGATATCTACCAGATTGGGCAGTTAGATGGCTCAGTGGATAGAGTGCTGGATCTGGAGTCAGGAAGGCTTATCTTCCTGAGTATAAATCTGGCCTTACATAATTACACACTAGCTGTGTGACCCTGGGTAAGTCACTTAACCTTATTTGCCTCAGTTCCTCATCTGTAAAATGAGAAGGAAATGGCAAACTATTCTAGTTTCCTTGCCAAGAAAACCTCAAATGGGGTCATGAAGAGCTGGACATGACTGAAACAACTGAACAACAGATGACAAATGTTTTGGTTGACTCCTTACCCAAGGTTATAGTTCAATGAGTGACCTATTGACCTATTGTTCTGTAGAACAATTCCAAGACAGATAATTCCTTTTATATTTTCTTACCCCCATACTGCTTTTGGAGAAAAAAAATGATACAGTGGGAACACTGAATTCACAGTAAGTATAAGATTCTTCTTTAAAAAAGATATTCTTTTATTATGTCTCCACTAGGTCTAGCACAATAACTTAAATAAATGTTTGTTAATGTGAATCAAATCTAGGGAAATTCTCCTTGTTTACTTTTCTTTTATCTCTCTTCCTTTATTATGAGTAAGGTTGAGGAACCTCAGTTTCTTGTTGTAGTTAGTCATTCAGTCATTCAGTCACTTCTGACTCTTCATGACCCCATTTGGAGGTTTCTCGGCAGACACTGGAATCTTTTTCTATTTCCTTCTCCAGCTCATTTTAGCAAACAAAGTTAAATGACTTGCCCAGGGTCACATAGCTTGTAAGTGTCTGAGGCCAGATTTGAACTCAGGAAGATGAGTCTTTTTGACTCCAGGTCTAGCACTCTATTCACTGTGACACCTCTTTGCCACTTGAGCACTTGGGAGCTAATTAGACTTGCTCTTCACTGATGGCTTGTTCTCCTATCATTTGTCCTTTAGAGATTCATTTGAGAACTTGAAAGGTTAAAGAGTAAGGTCACAAGATGTCAAATTAGT
Organism: Vombatus ursinus; assembly: GCF_900497805.2. Classification (NCBI taxonomy): domain Eukaryota; kingdom Metazoa; phylum Chordata; class Mammalia; order Diprotodontia; family Vombatidae; genus Vombatus; species Vombatus ursinus. The sequence continues at coordinate 2,785,852 of NW_020940360.1, forward strand.
CCTTTTTAGAGAATGAACTTTTAGGTAGCCTGGAAAGTCTGAATAGAATAATAACAATGGGTAGCATTTATATAGCACTTCAAGGTTTGCAAAGCACCTTATAAATATTAACTCATTTTATCCTCACAACAACTTGAGAAGTAGGTGCTATTATGATCTCCATTGAAAAACCTGAGTCAGACAGAAATTAAATGTCTTGCCTAGGGTCACAGAGCTAATATTAAAAAAAATATCCTGGGTCTTCTGTATTAAAGGTCTTATGATTTATCTATTGTGCTAACTAGTTGCCTAATGGTATAGAAGAATTGAAATACTGGAATATTCATCATCAGGTAGTGATTAATTAATTTATTTTATCTACTTAATGACTCTTTCTCAAGGTGGTCTTGATATAACAAAATCCCATTTCCAAAATCCACACAGTGAAATTTATAAAATACAAGTCTAAGCATGTCACTCCATTGCTGAAAAAACTCCAATGGTTCCCTATGACTTCTGGGACACAATACAGACTCCTCCATTCAAACTTTTAAAAACAATTTGACTTTGTTTTACTCTTCCAGTGTGATTACATATTCACATATGTACATGTACTCAACATTTTAGATAAACTGGCTTACTTGCCATTGTGAGAAATGTTTATTAATAACTAAGATCTTGGGGAGTTTCAGAGCTTTCCCCTTATTCCAAAGGCCTGATTTAAGCCTTCATACATATCATTCTATCTATTGCCTTCATATATTTTATTGCCTATGTCTGGAAAACATTCCTTCCTCATCTCTCTCTTAGGATTTATAATGTCCTAGACTTGGGGTGGGGCGTGGAGCCAAGATGGCAGAGTGAAAGCAGTGACTTGCTTGAGCTCTCCCCCAAACCACTCCAAATACTTATAAAAAAATGGCTCAAAACAAATTCTAAAGGAGCAGAACTCACAAAAGGACAGAGTGAAACAAATTTACAGCCCAAGACAGCCTGGATGGGGGAGGAGCACAGTTTGGTGTGGGCATGCAGGCCACAGCAAACCTGGAGTAGGCCTCAGAGGGCTGAATCACAGGCAGCTGTGGCAGTTTCCAGACTTCTCAACCCACAAATGCCAAAGACAATTTAGAAAGTCAGTGGGAAAAGTCTGTTTCTACAGTGAGAGAGAAGCTAGATCTCAACCCCAGTTCCTGAGCACAGCCCTGGGGCAGCGGCTGCTTCTTGAGCTTCCAGCCCACAGACTGAGGGGAAACTGAGTGGCTGATCAGAGGGGGATTACAGGGATCTCTTTGCCAATGCTGAGGGAGTAATCTCTTGCTTTGCCCATGGTTGGATCTGGGTCACAGCTCTAGGTGACTGTCCTGGGGTGAGGAGGAGCACTAGTGTGGTTGAGCTTGTAGTGGCTGTGCAGAGGAAATCCTCCTCACAGTTTCAAGACAGAAAAGAGTGCTTGTGGTCATTCATAGACCAGAGCACAGGACAGGAAAGGAGTAAACACCTCGCTCCTTATCATACCAACTTGGAAGAACTGAAAATTTACAGGTCCCTAGAAGTATCTCTGAAAACAGCTGTACAAACCCCAGAAGCTTGGGACAATACATTCTCCACATTGGAAGCAGATCTCTACCTTAATAAAAAGTTTAAAACTCAAGTAATTGACTGGGATCATGAGCAAACCTCGCAATAAGTGTCAGACCATAGAATCTATTTTTGGTAACAAGATCAAAACATACAACTAGTAGAAGACAACAAAGTCAAAGCTCCTACGTCCAAAACCTCCAAGAAAAAATATAATCAGTCCCAGGCCTTGGAAGAGCTCAAAAAGGATTTTGAGAAGAAAGTAAGGGAAGTAGAGGAAAAACTGGGAAGAGAAATGAGAGTGATACAAGAAAATCATGAAAAACAAGTCAACAGCTTGCTCAAGGAGACACAAAAAAATACTGAAGAAAATAACACCTTAAAAATAGCCTAACCCAAATGGCAAAAGAGGTCCAAAAAGCCAATGAGGAGAAGAATGCCCTAAAAAGCAAAATTGGCCAAATGGAAAAGGAAGTCCAAAAGCTTACTGAAAGAAATACTTCCTTAAAAATCAGATTAGAGCAATTGGAAGCTAGTGACTTTATGAGAAATCAAGACACTGTAAAACAAATCCAAAAGAATGAAAAATTGGAAAATAATGTGAAATATCTCATTGGAAAAACAACTGACCTGGAAAATAGATCCAGGAGAGAGAATTTAAAAATTATTGGACTATCTGAAAGCTATGATCAAAAAAGAGCCTAGACATCATCTTTCAAGAGATGATCAAGTAAAACTGCCCTGATATTTTAGAACAAGAGGGCAAAATAGAAATTGAAAGAATCAACTGATCTCCTCCTGAAAGAGATCCCCAAAGGAAAACTCCTAGGAATATTGTAACCAAATTCCAGAGTTCCCAGGTCAAGGAGAAAATACTACAAGCAGCCAGAAAGAAACAATTCAAGTATTGTGGAAACACAATCAGGATAACACAAGATTTAGCTGCTTCCACATTAAGGGACCACAGGGCATGGAATATAATATTCCAGAGGGCAAAGGAGATAGGATTACAACCAAGAATCACCTACCCAGCAAAACTGAGTATAATCCTTTAGGGGGAAAAATGGTCATTCAGTGAAATAAAGGACTTTCAAACATTCTTGATGAAAAGACCAGAGCTGAATAGAAATTTGATTTTCAAATATAAGACTCAAGTGGAACATGAAGAAGTAAACAGGAAAGAGAAAATCATAAGAGACTTATTAAGGTTGAACTGTTTACATTCCTGCGTAGAAAGATTTGTAACTCATGAGACCTTTGTCAGTATTAGGGTAGTTGGAGGGGAAAAAATTATATGTATGTATATATAGATACAGATAGATAGATAGAGGGCACAGGCTGAGTTGAAAATGAAGGGGTCATATCTGGAGAATAAAATTAAGAGGTGAGAGAGGATTATACTAAGAGAAGTAGAAAGGGAGAGGTAAAATGGGGCAAATTATCTCACAAAAAAGAAAAGAAAAGGCTCTTATACTGGAGGGGAAACAGAGGAAGGTGAGAGGGAATGAGTGAATCTTATTCTCATAGACTTTGACTTAAGGAGGGAATAACATACACACTCAATTAGGTATGGAATTCTGTCTTACCCTACAGGAAAATGCGGGGGCAACGGGGACAAAAGAGTAGGAGGATGATGGAGAGGAGGGCAGATTGGGAAAGGGGGTAATCAGAAGCAAATACTTCTGAGGAGGGTCAGGGTCAAAAGAAAGAAGAGAATAAATGGGGGGGATAGGATTAAGGGAAATACAGTTAGTTTTTCACAGCATGTCTACTATGGAAGTGTTTTGCATAACTGCACATATATAACCTATATTTAGTTGCTTGCCTTATCAATGAGGGTGGGTGGGGTGGGAGGAAAGGAGAAACTTTGGAACCCAAAGTTTTAAAAACACATGTTTAAAAAAAATGGTTTCACATGCAACTGGGAAATGAATATAGGAAATGGGGTACAGAAATCCATCCTGTCCTACAGGAAAATTGAAGGGGAAGGGGATAAGAGAAGGGAAGGGGAGAGATAGAAGGGAAGGCAGACTAGGGGAAGAAGTATTCAGAATGCATGCCATCTTTGGGTGGGGGGAGAGGCTTGATGGGGTAAAAATTTGGAACTCAAAATCTTGTGGAAGTAAATGTTGAAAACAAAAAAAAATAAAAATTACCATAATACAAAATGAAAAAAAAAATTTAAAAAAATCCAAAAGAATGAAAAATTAGAAAACAATGTGAAATATCTCATTGGAAAAAACAACTGACCTGGAAAATAGATCCAGGAGAGAGAATTTAAAAATTATTGGAGTATCTGAAAGCCATGATCAAAAAAAGAGCCTAGACATCATCTTTCAAGAAATGATCAAGGAAAACTGCCTTGATATTTTAGAACTGGAGGGCAAAATAGAAATTGAAAGAATCAACTGATCTCCTCCTGAAAGAGATCCCCAAAGGAAAACTCCTAGGAATATTGTAGCTAAATTCCAGAGTTCCTAGGTCAAGGAGAAAATACTACAAGCAGCCAGAAAGAAACAATTCAAGTATTGTGGAAACACAATCAGGATAACACAAGATTTAGCAGCTTCTACATTAAGGGACCAGAGGGCATGGAATATAATATTCTGGAGAGCAAAGTAGATAGGATTACAAGAATGAATCACCTACCCAGCAAAACTGAGTATAATCCTACAGGGGAAAAATTGATCATTCAGTGAAACAAAGGACTTTCAAGCATTCTTAATGAAAAGACCAGAGCTGAATAGAAAATTTGACTTTCCAATACAAGACTCCAGTTGAACATGAAGAGGTAAACAGGAAAGAGAAATCATAAGAGACTTATTAATGTTGAACTGTTCACATTCCTGCATGGAAAGATGATATTTATAACTCATGAGACCTTTGTCAATATTAGGGTAGTTGGAGAGAAAAAATTATATGTATGTATTTATATATATAATATATATATATATATAGAGAGAGAGAGAGAGAGAGATACATATATAGATATAGATAGATAGATGGAGGGCACAGGGTGAGTTGAAGTTGAAGGGGTCATATTTGGAGAATAAAATTAAGGGGTGAGAGAGGATTATACTGGGAGAAGGAGAAAGGGAGAGGTAGAACAGGGTAAATTATCTCACAAAAAACAGAAAAGAAAAGGCTCTTACAGTGGAGGGGAAACAGGGGAAGGTGAGAGGGAATGAGTGAATCTTATTCTCATAGGATTTGGCTTAAAGAGGGAATAACACACACACTCAATTGGGTGTGGAAATCTGTCTTACCCTACAGGAAAATAGGGGGAGAAGGGGACAACAGAGCAGGGGAATGATGGAGAGGAGGGCAGGTTGGGAAAGGGGGTAATCAGAAACAAACACTTCTGAGGAGAGACAGGGTCGAAAGAAAGAATAGAATAAATTGGGGGGTGGGATAGGATTAAGGGAAATAGAGTCAGTTTTTCACAACATGACTACTATGGAAGTGTTTTGCATAACTGCGCATGTATAAGCTATATTGAGTTGCTTGCCTTTTCAGGGAGGGTGGGTGGGGAGGGAGGAAGGGAGAAAATTTGGAACCCAAAGTTTTAAAAACACATGTTAAAAAAATGTTTTCACATGCAACTGGGAAATAAGAAATACAGGAAATGGTGTACCGAAGTCTATCCTGCCCTACAAGAAAATAGAAGGGGAAGGAGATAAGAAAAGAGGGGAGAGATAGAAGGGAGGGCATACTAGGGGAAGGGATATTCAGAAAGCATGCCATCTTGGGGTGGGGGGAGGGGAGCAATGGGGTGAAAATTTGGAACTAAAAATCTTGTAGAAGTAAATGTTGAAAAAATAAATTAAAAAAAAGAATTTATAATGGCCTTAAAAGCTGAGGTTAAGTACCAAAATACTTTACTCCCTATTCATACTGTTGTATCCAGTGATACTGGCTTCCCTACTCACTACATCCCATCTTAGAGTTTTGAGCATTTGCCTGGAACATACTTCTTTCTCATCTCTACCTCCTAGTTTCTTTAGCTTCCTTCAAATTTTAGGTAAAGGCCCAACTTCTGTAAGTCTTTCTCAATCCTTCTTAAGTTACTAAGAGCCTTCCCTTGAAACTATCCTCAATTTATTCTGGATATATCTTTTATTTGGCACATAACTGGATAATAAACATTAATTAAGTGCCTATAATATGCCCAGGTTCTGTGTTAAGTGCTGGGGATACAAAGAAAAGCAAAAGACAAGCTCTGTTCTACATGACACACTGTCTATGGGGGAGGACGATATACAGACAATTCTCTTTATATAAGGTATATACAAGATAAATTGGGGAAAATCAACAGAAGTGAGGCAGTAGAATTAAGGGGGATAGGGAAAGGATTCCTGTAGAAAGTGCAGTTTTGGCTGGGACTTAAAGGAATCCAGGGAACCAGAAAGTGGATATTAAGAGGGAGAGAATTATAGGAACAGGGCTAGTCAATAAAGATGCTCAATCTGGAGATAGGGTGCCTTGTATAAGGAAGAGTAAGGAGGCCAGTGTCACTGAATAATAGAGCATATGGAAAGAAAGGTGTAGTGTAAGGTGTAACAAGATTGGAAGTGGCAAGGGAATGGCAGCAGTTGATGAAAAGGTTTAAATTCCAAATAGAAGATTTTATCTTTGATCCTGAGGATGATAGGAAGCCATTGAAGTTACTCCAGTTGGGGGCAAGAAGGTGGTGACATGGTCAGATCTGCACTTAAGAAAGAAATTGTGATGGAATACTACTGTGCTATCAGAAATGATGAGCTCTATGATCTTAGGAAAATATGGATAGACTTGCATGAACTAATGAGTGATATGAGAAGAACCAAGCTAGTGTTTTATGTAGTAACAACAATATTGTTTTAAGAATAACTTTGAGTAAGTAAGTTACTTTGACTATTATAAATGATCAAATTAACTACAAAGGACATGTGAAGGAAAACATTATATGCATCCAGAGAATGAACTACCTCAACAGTAGTAAGGAAATTAGGAAGAGGGAAGGATTTAAAAGGGAAAGATAAATTCAGTTTTGGACAGTTCCTTTTGGTATCTTAAGTCAGAGAAATGAATAGTAAAGAAGCTTAAAATTTGACTTAGGCACCTTGGCTACCTCTATTCCATTTCTTTTTTCAGTCTTTATGTTTGGGTATTCATCTTGTTTTCTATTTTAAAGGGAAGGTGGCAGTTGTAGTCATTTAGCAATAATGTATTTTATTTAAGTAGAATAATTCTAGTTTCATAAAGAACTATAGAAATGTATGCACATGTATAAAGACATACTTATGTTTATACATCTATTTTTAGGTAACATGAATTATGCAGTGTGTGTGTGTGTGTGTGTGTGTGTGTGTGTGTGTGTGTGCTTGATATACTGCATTCAGAGTTGGAGGGTCTGTGTCCTCATCTTTCCATGAGACAGAGTATTATATTAGTTCAATAATGTCAAACTCAAATAGAAACAGGGACACTAAACCATACACACATTCTCTGAGGGCTATACATTGACCCAATAAACCACAAATTAACATTATCTATGTTTTATTGTATTTTTATTTATTTTGGTAATATTCTCTGAGTATATTTTAGTATGATTCAGGTCACACTCAAGTGTTGCAAGACAAATGTTTGATACCTATGTATTTCATGACCTTTATTCTCTTTTAATCCAATGATTTATTTGTTTCTATTTGAACCAAACCTGTGATCTCATTATATAGTTAACTTCAGGTAAGAAAAATCTCTCTGCACTTGCCCTATAATTTGTCATTACAGAAAGTTAGTTGCCTGAGGCACCAAGAAGTTAAATGATGCCCCAGGTTGCATAGCCAACATGTATCAAAAGTATGACAAACCTATATCTTCCCAAATTGGATGTTCCCTCTCCACCTATCCTTTGGATCAGTACTCTCTATTATATCCTGTTGACTTTGTTAACTTGGTTTGGATTTTGACATCACATTCACAGCCAATATGGTGGTCATTACATTAGTAAAAATTATGTCTCTGGCCTTCATAAGCCAATCCAAACTATCCCTTATATTTGTAATGTGCTCTTTCCTCACTTCCACTCCCTCAGTATAATATTCTTATTTCAAAGTTAAACTCAGATGCTATTTCCTCTATGATCCTTCCCCTCATCATCTCATTCTACAATTTAATATTCTTTCCCTCCTCAAATTACTTTGTATTTACTTAATGGTGTGCATTTTATCTGTTTCGTGTAAAATGCAAGTCACTTTATCTCATGGCCTCAATTTCTCCATCTGTTAAATGAAGTCATTGGACTAAATGGTTTCTGAGGTCTTTTCCAGATCTGAATCTATATCATGATCTTATGTGTGTATACATATGTGTTTATCTATGTAAATACATATTTCTATATATCTATATATCTACATCTATATCTATCTCCATACATATATACATATATATGTATATATATGTGTATATATATATATATATGTATGTATATACAGAGAGAGAGAGAGAGAAAGAGAGAGAGAGGGAGAGAGAGATGTTAAGTCAGTTAAGCCTTGTTATAGTCATAATGAACATGGACTTGGAAATGTGATGCATTAGAATATGCCATATCCCCCCCACCCATGCCCTACCTCTTCTCCTCAATCCCAATTAGCTACATACAAAACTTAATATCATTAGCCTATAAGGAAGCTGCTTCCTAGCATCAATATTATTTATGAAAAAATGATTTCTTTCTTATTTGATGGTGGGGATGGGGATTTTCTCCTCAACTTCTCATCCCGCTGTCTCAGAAGTGGAAAAGTTCAGAGGATAAATAGAAGGTGGCTGATTTAAGTATGTAAGTGGAATGCAATAAGTTATAAGGCTATCAGCGGATATGAATAGTTCACTAGGAAAAGAACTCACCTCTGCTTTGACTCCATGTGGATCCAGGAGTATCCAAAAATAGTTCCAAACCCTCTAATTCTAAGATTTCATGCTCCAACTATATGCCACAGACTTTTCCTTTAGATATTTTTTTTCTTTTCTCTTGTATAATTTTAGCATTATAAACTGATTTTCCCAGATAAACTTCCTGTTGAGGGTTTTTTTTGGGGGGGAGGGGGAATGAGGGATGGTCTAGACCAGTGATTTTTATTAGGGTACATAATTATTAGCATCTAGTTGTAGTTATTCTCTCAGAGTCACTTTGAATTCGACAAATGTTCTTAGATGCCATTGCACACTCTTAATTTTCTGTGATGATACCTTTAATATGGAATAAGCATTTATTAAGAACTTACTATGTGTGAGGCAATTTAGGGAGCAGATAAAATTTCTAGTCCTCCATATTATTTCTCACATGAGACCAAAGAAAAGGTTTTAAAATTGAGATCCATGAACATTTTTTAACATTTTGATAATTGTATTGCAACGTAATGGGTTTTATTTTTAATCTTATACATTTTATTTAATGCATTAAATATTGTTATGTGAAGGGATCATACTTTTACTCATGGAGATAGACAACTTACCTGTAACTTGTAGTCTTAGATGACAAGAGAGGTTAACCTATTTGTCCAGGTCACATATTTAGGACATCACATGCAGGCTTTGTGACCAGGTCTTCCTCACTCTGAGGTCTACCCTTTATCCATTATATCACACCACCTCCATGTAATTCAAATGGCAGAATACAAGGATATCATTGTCATAATGCACTTTCCCTGGTGGGTATGTATACAGAATTCTTTTGGTTGTTCTTTCACAATTCTCCCACTTTCATACTGTCCTTGCAAAAGCTTGTTTCTCCCTTATGGCAATAAACATGATACCTGTACAGAGCATCATTATAGAGCATTGAGCTATCTTCAACAACCAAAATGATTCATGATATAAGACTGCAGGGATGGTGAGTCTTGGGTGTGGAGGAGGAGAAACTTCTGTGGAGACTACTGTAAATTGTGTTCTGTCCTACTTTGGATTGGGAATTATAGACTAACCTAGAATAGTATTCTGTATTAGGTTCTTTTAATCCTCAGCTGAATTTGGTTCCAGAATGGTCAACTCATAATAAGTATTAATATTTCAGTCTGAGGGCTGCAGTAATTAGGACTTTGGTCAAACACTGGTAAGTTGCTCATTTCAAATGAATAAAACAATGGGGTCTTCAAAAAAGTAATGCCTTAATGAGACCCTTCTTATGTGGAAATTTCTATCTATCTGAGGTTGTTAAAATAGTTAGATATACCACTCAGAACCACAATTAGATATCGGTGTATCCATAATGAGCACTCCAGTAGGGTTAACAACAATGTCAATGAGCATTTAGTAAGCACTTACTATATATGTTGTGCTAAGCACTGAGAACATAAATACAAGCAGAAATAAAACAGTCTCTGCCCTCAAGGAGCCTACATTCTAATGGAAGTAAGACACACAAAAGGGAGCTAAAAAGGAGTAGTGAGGATCAAGGTACCAGATGAGCTGGGAGCACATCCTGAAAAGGAATGAAGGCATGATTGATCAGGTTGGTTGTGGTTGAATATCCTCCTTAATATGAAAGTTCTGGGAGGAATTAGTCAATTAGAAGGAGAGGCTACAGAGGCATACAGTACTTCCAATATGAGAAATGGTAAAATAATGGAGTTAGCTTCCAGGATGAAGAGATTTCTGTAGCATAGTAAACATCTCCTGTGGAGAGGAGTCAGAAGTGCATCCTGGAGAGGAAGTGTAGGCAATCTGCCAACATTTGAAGATGGTGTTGATGAGGCTAAGTTCATAAGTTTAGTCTCTATAGGGGTCAGTTAATTTTATTCTTAGAAAAACGTGATTGATAACCAGAGACTATACTTTTAACCCTTATCCAACTGCTTGACAAAATTCATGCTATTAGTTAGATGGAGAGTAGAGGTGAGAATATACCTATGTTGATATAAACCCTTCCTAATGATTAGAAAAGCATCATAAAGCACGTCTGACTGATTTGTGAGGATAGAATATGTTTCAATATTAGATGCTATGCTCAGTGGTCCCAATAGTAGTAAGAAAATACTGGGAGATGTTAAGCACTAGATTACTCTGTATTCTCTAATTTTCCTTTTCATTGGAATTTATTGGTGATATGATGATGGGCTTTAGGGCTATTTGAAAACTATCACCACAGGATATCAGTTTTCTTCTAAATATATATGGACATATACATATATTCATAATTAACAAAAAATATTTATAGCTAATAAACATAAATCTCAAATCATAATCTATTATAATTTGATGGTTAATAACAATCACCAAATTTATTATTTATTTGTATATATTAAATATATGTGTATTTATGCATATGTGAATATACATGTATGTGGGTATATATGTATATAAATATAAATATATGTATATAAATATTTATTTGAAGGTTAATATTTTGTTTTAGTTAAGTGATAGGAAATAAACAACAACCCAAAATTATCTCTTCTAGCCTCATTCTTTGAAGATCAGCTTTTGTGCAATATAAACTTATGTAACTTTTTGGAGAAAATAAGGATGGAGATAATTGACTAATTTTAAAGTTCTTGTTTTACTGTGATAAAAGATGACTAGGTTTCAATATTTCCAATGACAGCTTTGTTTGTGCTGTTTTATTTTTTAATCTAATTGTCACTGTTATTCTTGTACTGGCAAACATGATAAAAATCGGGGCCATATGGCCACGATTGCTGAGATGTTTATGATAATGTGTGCCATTTAAGCTTGTTAATCAAATCAGAGCAATGAAAATCAAAAACATTTATTCACTGTTGCTTCTAACATGCTGGATGTATCATCAAAATTGGGTGATCAACAGGATACCATTGTGACTATAATTACTTGACTGAAGGAGAGTGAGGGGAAAAAAAACAAGGTAGGATTTCATCTGAAGTGGACTGAGTCATATGTAATTTACCATAATATTTCCAAACAGTTCTACTGAAAATATATTAAAAAGCCTTCTAACAGGCAGTTATTTTGATTATCATTTGTGACTGAAGCATAAGGAAGGTAAGACTGTTAGGTTATTTAGGCTAACTTTTATTCACCTTAATTTGGAGAGATGAAAAGTTTGTATATATTGACCAATGCTCATTTATACATTTATACATTCAAGATAATCTAATCATAGAATGATAGAGCCTAAAGGGACCTTTAGGATTATTTAGATTATTCTAAAGATTAGAAAAATGAAGTGAAGAAATAGTTACATGATTTTGCCAAGGTCATAGTTTATTTGTGGTGTGAGTTGAGGCTAAAAATGGGGTCTTACTTTCAGTCCAGCACTTTTTCTATTATGACATACCAATTCCTAGTTTATGAGAATTCCAGAAAGAAACATTTTGGCAGTAAATGTGAGTTCTATTTGGTATGCATTTGAGCACCTTGTGCATTTCACAAGATGTTGCTAATGGGTGTAGATGAGTGATTCCAAATTTGTCTTGTATTTTATTTCATCTATGTATAGCCTTATTTCTTTGTTAACTCTGATGTTTTTGGCCAAGATATTTTATTCTTTTACTCTTTCATTCCTTTCTGTGCTCTATTCCTGACTTTACGGGCCTCTGTCTTCACCATGCTCACTCTTACCCCTCATCCCACTTCTACTTTTCAACTTCTTGTTATGGAAGATAGCAGTCTCCCCCCACCTTAGAATGTAAATTCACTGAAGGAAAGGACTGCTGTTTTTGCCTCTATTGATATTCCTAACACTTAATACAGTGCTTAGCATATAGTAAGCACTTGATAAATATTTGCTGATTCGACTTATGTCTTTTCATTCATGTATACATGTGATCACAGTTGGAGAATGAAGGAGAGAGGTGATATCTGGGAACAAGTCAATGAGATAGTCAAACCCTTTGTGTCGTGGCCAATGATAGATTTCTTCCATGTTGAAGGATTCCTCAAGGTCACCATATTGATAGGAAACTTAGGCAAGTGGGAGGATGTTTATCAAGATCTCTAGCCGTGTCACTGACTATTACTGTTCCTTCAAGTTTAGCAAGGAAAGAATAATAATTAGCCTAGGAGTTCTTAATGTGTGTGTATGTGTGTGTGTGTGTGTGTGTGTGTGTGTGTGTGTGTGTGCATGTTATGCACTCTTTTGGCAGACTAGTGAAACCTCTGGACCCCTTCTCATAATAATGTTTGTTGCCTACAATTACGATAGAAAGAAATGGTAATTTTTAGTTAAAGGTTGGTGAAAATAAAATGCAATTATATTCTCATCCAAGTTCATGGATCCCCTGAAATCTATCCACAGGTGCCTGTTTAATAACCTCAGCACCAGCCCAGCAGTTCATAAGTAGGGGCATTACACTTTTTTTCAGTCAAGCTAGTCTCATTGTGTTGGTGAAGGAACATGTCCATAAGAGGAAAAGTATTTCAGAATCTCGAAGGAAAATCTCTCAAAACATCAGTTTCTCTAGTAGAATCAGAACAACATTTTCTTGTGTAAAAAAACCTCCTTTTTAGTTCCACCTTATCATTTTTGCTATGCTTATAGTCCACTGGGGTGGGAGTATAGCAAGGCCTGTGTGAGAAGATAGAGGTAAAAACTAAAAGTAATAAATGAAGAGGGAGCAGGGCTAACATATGATATGATGTCAGATAGGTGGGATACTATTGGGGATTTTCAAGGAGAAAGATAATTGCATAAGAACTAAAAAGGAGAAATTTGGGATACTGGTACCTGCTTTGGATCAGATACTTAATCATCAGCACCATTGACCCTTAGTGGTTAAATATGAACAGGAAATATCCTACGAACACTTTTCTATTCAATTCTGCTTTATAACATTCTTTTGCACTCTATTCCATTAAAATTAAGCTTGACTCAAATTCTTTTCAATTTAATTCAATTTAAGTCCTGATCTGTGTATTGCCACTTGACCCAGATGGCTCCAGAGGAAAAAGCAAAGCTGGTGACTTCACATAGCCCTCCTTCACTTAAATCCAACTTGCAAATCATGGCATCATTTTCCTGATATCATGGTACTCTTCCAGAATGAAGGACAAGCAACAACAGCAGCAACAACTTCAACAAATGTTTATCAAATACCTATTATGACTATGAAGAAACAGAGTGTCATAGTAGATGAAGTACTAGGCTTGAGTTGAGGAAGACCTAGTTTCAAATATTACCTCTTACTAGTCATGCAATTATTGGTGTGCTGGAATTGATTCATACAGGCTCATAAGATCTGAATGTTAGATTTTTAGTGTGAACATTTACACCTTGTAAATCAGCAAATAGTACAAGTAAGAGCTTGATTCATTCTCTTGTTGACTGTTCAGACCTAAAAAAAGATGGAGAAATTGTTAATAATGCAGATTATAATGAAAATTGTATCTAGTGTACATTTTATTTTGTCTGAAGAACAGTTATTAAATATATACCAACACACCCTTGTGCAGGATCCTTGACAAGGACTTTTATGTACTTCAGTGCACTCTCCAACTTATCTACTCAATCATCATGTATTGGTGAAAGAAGTTTCTGCAGCAGGAATTCCCTATGTTGATAAAATATTTGCATCCATAAAATATTTCTTATACACTTATGCTAAGTGCCTGAAGTGAAACTTCCCATCACTTTTGATCAAACACTAAGAAGGGACCATTTTCAGAAAGGTATGTTAATGGAAGGAAAAGGTTTTGAGAAAGCCACAGAGGTGGAACACTGGACTACCTGATCAGGTTTTCCTCTGAACTTTTGATTAAATACCTGTGAAGTCCCACCTAGTTTTCACTAGGTAAAGTGATCATTTAGTGGAAAAAATCACAATGATGTATTCCTGCAAAGTTATAGCAATGCGTTTCTCATGCAGGCAGTTCTTGAGTCTCTTGGCTCATAGAAAATTTTAAGCAAATTCTACTTCTTACATCACAATGGATATAATATAATTATGTTTTTGAATACTGGGTATTGCAATTATTGAGTCTGGATGATATGCATGTGTATTTTGATTGTCATATCCTTGAACAAAATTGAGTGAAATACAGAGAAAATGTCCTGCTTTGTCACTTTCAGTTATTTTTTCCATTTGGTAGACTATGTAGTTGCATTTCAAGGCAGTTTTCATTTATTTATCTCTGATTGTAAGTCAAACATTTAAATTTCAATATTAATAGTGTATGTCTCCATTTTAAAATAAATTGTTCATATCAATTGGCAATTTTTCCATTTATTATTCTTTTTCTATTATTGAATGATTCTCCCATTGCTAGCATACATTTTATTTGGTTACAATAGAGGAAATTTTCTCAGTGGGAGTTCTTTATGCCAATGAAATAATAGGTCTGGGCTAAGACTCAACCACACAAAACCATCTAATTATAAGAGCAACTAAATTTTACTTTATCCTTTAAACTAATGGCTGTTGCTTGACTCCGTTTTGGTTAAATATAGATATTTTGTGTTTTAGATTACCAATGTTCATCCCCTCCAGTTGTATGTTATTATTTACAGTTCTAATAATTTTGTCAATTATAAAGAATATTCCATTTCAAATACTGATGTTTATTCCTCTCACAACAGCTTATATATGATATTGAATGTTTTTATCTAAAGATAATGATAAATATATTATCCTCTTAATTCATTGATAACATTAACATCCAATTGATTTGACTTCTTCTTCCTCCCCACACCCACACCTAACATAGAGATCATTTTATCTTGTGGAATTATTTTTAATAACAGTTTGATTTCTTGTTTTTTTTTTCCTGTCTTCCTGCTTTCAAGTGAAATGTTCAGTTTTATAGGATATTCACTTTGTGGGTTCAATCATATGCTTTTAATCTATGTGTGTATCTCTGTCTATATAAATTTGGATATAATACATATGTATATGTCTATATAGCTATTTATCTATCTATATTTACCAACATTGCCTACTTACTCATGTAACCATTGAGGAATCCAAGGAGATTTTAATTGGTACTTTATGGCATATAATTTATTTTTCTATCCTTGACTTTTTAACAATTTTTTCTTGGTTGCTATCATTTTGGAAATTGATTATTATCTGTCTTGGAAAACTGAATTTTGAATTTCTCTCTAATTGACAAAATGGACCTCCCCTGCTCTCAGTTGATCAGAGCAGGGATAGTAACATCGGTGTTAATAATCACCAACAAAATCCTGTGACAGAGGGCTGAGATGTCGACATTTCTGTGATTGGAGGATTCTTCTTATTCTGAGTGGGAGATATACTGTATGCTAAATTTCCTTCACAGATTATGGCATTTTCCCTCCATTTCTTTCTCCCTCCCTCCTTTCCTTCCTTCCTTCTTTCTCTCTCTTTCTTTCTTTCTTTCTCTCTCTTTCTTTCTTTCTTTCTTTCTTTCTTTCTTTCTTTCTTTCTTTCTTTCTTTCTTTCTTTCCTTCCTTCCTTCCTTCCTTCCTTTCTTCCTTTCTTCCTTTCTTTCTTTCCTTTCTTCTTTCCTTTGGATTATTCCAAATTAATATGCAGAATATTTGGACCAATTCAAGCTCATCAAAAGCATTAAGCCATATTGCTCAATTTGACTATTTTTATCTAAGGAAACCAGAGAATAAGTAACTTGCCCAGAAGTATCTGGGTTTGAACTCAGATCTTCCTGATTCCAGACCCAGTGTTCTATCTACTACACTGACTAGCTGCCTTTAATATGTCAGCAATACATAAGATTATGAACTGCTAACAATGATTAACTATGGTTTCTTCCTTCCTATGTCATTTTTTCCAGTTTTTATTAAGTGAAACATCACAGTAGTTTTAATTTGTATTTCTCTTTATAGTTTGCAATTTTCTTTTTAGAAATTGTGTGTTCATATCCTTTCACCACTTAGTCATTGGAGAATACCACTTTATATAGTTTCATTAGTTTCTTATATTGCTAGGATCAGATTTTAATTAACGATATTTATTTTAATCCAAATATTTTCCATTTGGTATTTCATCTTCCAATGATATTCATTGATTTTATTCATAAAGGTATTTTAATTTTAGGTAATCAAATTACTTATATTTATTGTCTCTTTCATGTTTGGTTTAGCTAAGAATTCTACCCATAGCCATAATTATGTCAGGAACCTCATCCCATTCTATTCTAATTTAATAATTATATCCTACAATAGGACCTTCACTGTTCTACCACCTATTATTAACATGACTAGCCTATACCATTTCCCACTGAGGAATTCTGACACAATAACTTCATTATTTCCTTCATGAGTATATCCTTCTTTGAAAACTATTTATTTAATTTTCAATTTCTCTTGCTTCATTCTCATTTAAGTGGTATCCTCATGGTGACTGATTATGAGAAGAACTTGAAGATGTCCAAGATGTACCAACCAAGACGTGCCTAACTACAACAAAATCACAGGGGAAGCCCTCCATGGTAAGGAATGAACTCTAGTCTTTTCTACATTACATAACTAATCATCCCATGAGCATTCTTTTCTTAGCCTCCTACCTCTCTGTCAACCTATCCTTTCTTTCATCTTTTGTTGCTGTGCAAAGCCCACCTTTCTGTTAAGCTTTACGTATATCCTACCTTGCCACCATTCAGTCTTTTCCAAAGCTCAAGGAAAGTCAGTAGGAATTCATAGTGCATATAATCTTGGACTCATGCCAAGATTATGGCTACCTTTGATAGGCTTCATTAGACTGTGAGCTCCTCAAGAGCAGGGGCTGTCTTTTGCCTTTTTTTAAATTCTCATTCTTTAGCACAGTGCCTGGCACATAATAGTTGACTGTGTTAGTTGACTAAACATTCCTTGACTGACTTCAGTGATTGCTCAATTGGGAAGGCAATGAGCAATAGAACTGGTCATGTGAACCAATTGATTTCAATTCCACAATACAAAAAAAAAATACTTTCATAGTTTGAAGACATTCTTCTGACAGCACCAGAGTAAATCTGGATGGGCTACATTAGAAGATCACTCATAGTTTTGGCCTCAAACTATAACTCAGCTTGGTCTTATTTGTTATATTAGAGACATGTTTCCAAAGGTCAAATTGCATGTTTGGTCAGTTCCAAAAATAAAATTTGCTCTTGATTTCTGAACATTGTCCACCACTGATGGTATTTAAAATAATAGTAGATAATATTTCTGTATTGCTTTAAGATTTATGAAATGCTTCTCTAATAACACACTGCAAAGTGTGGCATAGGTGTGATTACCCCTCTTTTACAGAGGGGTGAGCCAAGACTCAAGAAGTGAAGTAACTTGCTTATGTTGTAATATGTATGAATCAGGTCTGTGATCCAGACCCAGGTCCTCAACTTCAAATCCAGTAGTCTTTCTTATGCTACATCGATGAGGACACCATTTCAAATACTGTAATGTAGGTTGAGGAAATGGTTGTGTGCAGAATAGAAAGAGACATGGGATTTTCTTTTAACTATAGGTGATTGTCAGGGTCATAAGTTCATGAATTTCGAGCTGAAAAGGAGCTTAAAGCTCATTTAGTCTAACTCTTAATTTTTCAGATAAGACAATTGAGACACAGAGAATTTAAATGATTTTCTCTCTGGTTTCATGGCCATTTACTGGCTGAGACAGAATTTGAACCCATCTTGACTCCAATTCCAATAATCTCTCTCCTATGCCATGCTGCCTTATTTATTTACTCAACTGGTGTGAGCAAAAATTAAGTGACAGCTCTTTGCCCACTCATAAACATATGGGAAATATTGTTTGACCCTCTCTGTACATGTTGCTTAATTGTTTCCCAAGAAAATAGCTTTGCCATTAGGAGAATATCCCTTAGAGCTCTGAGCACGTCACATTTGATTTATCACTTGGAGCACATTTTGAAATATGGACATTTCCTTTGGAAATGATGCTATTTAAAGTTGGAAGTGAATATAATACCAGGTTGATTATTGTGAAGAAAATGGAATTGTTCTCCTTTTTTCCTCCCCTACCTATATATTAGTATAGTCAATTTGAAGGCCAGTTCCTGATTTTTAATGCAAGCTCTTTAAGGGGAAGGATTGAATCTCATGTATTTGCTATAGAATTCTAATAATTGGAGACACTCCCAAATTAAATAACACATATTCAGATAGTCCATTCATTTATGCATCTAATGCATGCTTGTTGAAGAGAGGGGATATGTTATCTCCATAACTTCTTCAATCCATTATCAGAGTTAATACTGACTAAGAAAGGCCATGAAGCAGCCAGAATTATGTACCTGAAGCTCATAGTCCTTCATAAACTAACAGATGATAAATGCTTCTACTACGAGGAAAAAAAAAAGTGAACTCACAAATATTCTTGAGAATTCAACAAATAAACTAGACTAGAACAAGTTTACACAGACAAAACCTTTGCCTACCATCACCCAGACTTACTTTTGACTCCTAACAATTTGACAAGTGTCATTTTATAGGTATGACCTTTATGAATATGCATGACTTCCATACTACATGGAATGAAAAGTTCTCAAAGTATAGTGACCTAGTGGAACAAATAGACAAGATAAAGTATCTGTGAGTCCCATCACATTGGATGTATATGGAATTGTGAAGGTTAATCTGTAGAAGATGGATTTACATCCCAACACTTTCATTCAGTTACAGAAAAGCAAACATTTTATCCACCAGTGAAATTTTTCATCTGATATTAAATATAAAGACAAAAAGAGTAGGATAACATCCTGTCCTAGTGCTACTTCCCTCTGAACTCCCTCAAATATTTGGAAAGAAGGAGAGATAATAACAATAAGCTTACATTTTAGACACAGTGAGACAAGCCAGACAGCTTTAGAGTCAGAAAGACCTGAGTTAAAATTCTGCCCCTTATGCGTACTAGCTTTTTGACCATTGGCAAGTCACTCAACCTCTCAGAACTCAGAAAATTCCCCAAGGGCTCAAGCTTAGAGAGCACACGTGATGGAGGCGTAGCTCACAGCTCCTGGTCATTAGAAATTCTTTTCTCTCATTTGTAGAATATTCAAAAAGTTGCCCTCAAGCAAGTTTAATCTGCAACCATCTGTCCTTACCTACTGATAGAAACATACCTGATCAGGATATCTGAGGATGTGTCTAGGACATTAATGGTAGATGGGAATTTTGAAATCCTCTGGATCCTTCAAAGCTCTCAAGATTGTCCTCTGGTCAAAATGGGGTAAGGGTAGGAGGAGACCTAAGCTGAAGCTTCTTCTTTTCCCTTGCTCCCAAACTGTTCTTCCTCATTTAGCTGATTTATCTGAATATCAATGAGATTTAGCAGGGTACCATGATGGCACTAACCTTTCTAATGAGTCTAATTTTACCTAGTTTGGTAATTTATAGATGTCCTGTGGAACATGTCCAAGTTTCCTCAGCTTATCTGAACGTGATTCTTGTGCAATAATTCTTATGCATTATCACCCCATTTCAAATGATTTTTTACATTTAATCTAAACCCTATTATCTAAAAGTAAGGCTCAAATTGAGAAAATTCATCTGAAAGCTCTTTGTAGCCGTAACACATTAAGAAAATGCATGTGATGATGACTATGATGCTTTAACATAAGAAAGCATTTCCTAACAATGGAATTGTTCCAACAACAAAATGAGCTGCCTTTTTGAGGGAGTAAGTTCCCCACTATTAGAGGTATTCAAGCAAAGTCTGAATAACCAACCATTAAGAGTTCAACAGAAAGATTTCTTCAGTTGATTGGGGAATAACTTAGATGACCTGTCAGATCATTTCCTCATATATTACACTATGATCCTAAAATTTCTAAGTACTAAAACCTAATCTTGATGGGACAGGGTCATCCTATACATCCTATACCAACACTTGGAAGATAAAGGATGGGATAAATAATAACAATTTTGACTACTGACAAGGATAGTGACTCTTTAAGGAGTACTGACTGAACTACTTTGGGACTTCTCTGATTGCCTTCTTCACCATGCCCTGGCTCCAACTTCCCTCCCTTTGGGCTTCCTTTAATGTGTTGTCTTCCCCCATTAGATTGTAAGTTCCTTGAGGGAAGAGCCTTTTTATGTACATACATATATATATATGTATATGTATATATATATATATATATATATATATATATATATATATATATA
>NW_020940360.1:2806573-2919472 GCF_900497805.2 Vombatus ursinus
TATATATATATATGTATATATATATATACACACACACATACATATATGTTTGTATCTCCAGGGCTTGGCACAGTGCCTAGCAAATAGTATGTACTTGATAAATGTTTATTGACTGACTTATTGACTGACAGGGAGAAGGGCATGATACTGGCAATCAGTCCAAGAGTGATAGAAAATTGGCCCTTGGCCATGTATTTTTGTAGTTTGCTGATCATGTTTAGGCTCTTTATTTTTTGGGTTCTCTATTAAGGCCCACCGTGCATGCCATTAATCTCTTCTTATATAATACTTTCAAAGCTGATAGAAGGTTTGCATTTCCTCTCCTCATTTAACAAATGATTCCTTGAGTCATATTCAGATTAAAACATTTTGTCATCTAGTTAAGGTATCAAGGCTAAATTTGAGTGGGATGGTTTTGACTCTCCCTTTTCATACAGTTGAGGAAGCTAAGGCTCAAAAAGTTAAAGGTTTTGTGCAAAGTTCTATACCTGCTAAGCACCAACAACAGGATTTGAATCCAGGTCACTTAACTCAGAGGATAGCACTATGCCATACTGACATGATCCCTGAACCAGAACATAAATATAAACTTCAATTTTTATAAATACCAATCACTATTAGTATTTGTTGTGATATGATTATACTGCTTTAAGAAAAATTAGTGCATATGTGCAGCTTCTTGTTGTTTGGTCATTTTAGTCATGTCTGACTCTTCATCACCACATTTGGGGCTTCTTTGATAAAGATGTTGGAGTGGTTTGCTATTTCCTTCTCCGGCTCATTTTATGGATGAGGAAATTGAAGCAAAAAGAGTTAAGTGACTTGCCCAAAGTCACGCAACTGGTAAACATTTGAGACTGGGTTTGAACTCAGGTCTTTCTGATTCCAGGACAAGTACTCTATTCACTGTACCACCAAGCTGCCCATCTTGTTACACTTTCCTACAAATCAATAATTGTAATTGACTTGATGTCTATCGATATGGTTATTTTTGTTGAATTTAAGATGACAGAAGTCTGAGAAAGCAGTACCCTTTATTGGGGGTGCTATTACTGAAGAATGTAATCATCTCAGAGTAGTATTAAACTAAGTAAATAAATATTTGGGTATTCATATATGATTTGCATAGTGTGCCATTTCTGGGTCATTATAAACCCTGACTTCTGTCTATTACTCTTGCCACTTCTGGGCTGTCTTCCATCTAAGTTGACACTTGATGTGCATTAGGGAAAGCAAACTCATTCAAGTGTTAAGGTTTGCATAACATATTTAAGAGTAGCAATCCCCCCCTCATAAATTCATTTAGAAGCTAATATGAATGACTTCTGAATCACAGGATGCTTTGGGTTATTCTCACAACTTCTTCTTTCCCACTAGTCCAGCCAGATAATTCAGAGCTCATTGTACAAGTTACTTCAAGAAACAAACTCTAACTACAGGTGGCTAAAATATGGAGTCATACTTAATAATAGACTCAAATGCAAGGTAAGGTAATGATTTTCAGTACTAATGCGCTATTTTTAAATAAATCAAATCTATGTGGATTTCAGTTGGAGTTTAGGTAAACTTCCAAGCTAATACATCTTAGTAGGTGTTGTCTCCAGTGAATCATGTTACCAGAAGATGATTTGGGTTATTAAGATCTTTCCATGCTATCATTTTAAATAACTTGATGCAGCTGTTTCATGCATTTTTATCTACCTGATGTAAACCAAGCAAGGCTATAATCGGTACTTAGCAACCATGTGTTATATGTGTGTCTCTACAGAGTATGACATAATTGTACTTTATGTCCTCTCTCCCTGTTGCCACTCTGTGAAGTGTTTCAAGTTCAAAGGGGAACCATATGATGTACAGTAGGGAGCAAATCTGGTGCTGCTCCCTGACCGAATTTTCTGAAACAGCACATCCTTGTGAAAAAGCTTTCCAAATGAGAAACAGACGCTCTAAGAAGTTTTCATGGCATATTTTCAGTGTTTGTTTTCAACAAATGGAAAATGACTATGAATGATAGAGTTCGTTAATGAGTAGCAGGAGAGATCTCCATACTGACAGGGCTAAACAAATCTGTTTTGGTACTCACACTTTCATAACTGCAGGAGAGGAGAACAAGTAGAACATGTGGGAAATCACATAATCTGGTGTTCTCCCACTTTCTGTCCTTTCATTGTTGTACTTTTGTTGCTTTTTAAGTAATTTTTGCCAGTTGATCCTTTGCATAAAAGTAAATGTTAACACCTCACTTATACCAATCCAGATAGCTGGTAGCCTCTCCTATCTGGAATAGAGCCAATAACCTACGACTAAGTAGAAAAGGCTCTGCTGCAGACAAATTAGATTTTCCAAAGTCTGCCTGCTAAAGAATAAGAATTTTATTTATGGAAAGGTCCTCCCTCAAAAATCTATTTATTTTTATTTTGCTCCATGAAATAGGGGGATGGCTAATAAGCATATCTCTTTTGAGTAACAATTTGTGTTCTCAGCTAGATGGTATAGGGTATAGAGTGCCAGGCTTGTAGTCAGGAAGACCTAAGTTAAAATCCAGCCTCAGCCACTAGCTATGTGACTCTGGGCAAGTCATTTAATCTCTGCTGGCCTCAGTTTCTTTATCTACTGGAGGATTAAATGGGACAATTATAAAGCCCTTAGCACAGTGTCTGCCACATAGTAGGTACTATATAAATGTTGGCTATGGTGATGATGATGATGATGATTAAGATGATGGTGATGATGATGTTGAAGAGGTTGGACAGCCTGATTCCTGAAGAATCAATTTAATGTTTAATGAAAGTGCATTGGAGATTTGAAGTGTGTATAGGCATTTGGAAACTGATACGGTTGATAATCATGCCATAATTGGGGGCCTTTGATTGAGTACAGCTGGCTGTGGCAAGAACCTATAGTACATCTGAAATCTTTAGGGGTATCTATAGAACCCTGAGGGCAGATGCCACTATATGAATTAATCAAAAATCTTTGTTGTTTTGTTTTGAAGGCCACAACAAATACGATGTAACAAATTAGAGAGCGAGAGAGGGGCTGGCATAGGCAGGCTCACTGATAGCAGCAAGAAGTTATAGGCCAGTCAGTCAATTAGCCTTTATTAAATGTCATACACTGTGCAAAGTACTGGGGAAGGCCAAAACTTAGGCCCTTGTCTCACGGAGTTTACAATCTAAAGGACATATGGGGAGGAGATAGAGAAATCCTAAGAAGTAGAAACAGGAAATTGAAAACCGCAGTATTATGGAACCACTTAGCATATTCCAGCAGAGTCCAATAATTATTATTCATTATGGTGGCTTTGAGCCATTAAGATGAGTTTAAATTATATAAGGAATTTTTATGGTCCTGACACATTTCCATAAGTCTTTGGGATTAAGGAGGATTTGTCTGGTCCCAGTAGAACCTATGGATATGCTGTTGAGTGATATCTTGGGGATAAGCATTTTGAGAATAGTGCTAGGCCTGGAAAGGAAAGGAAGCAGGGGGAAGAAAAATGACAAGGCATGATGCATCCCACCAAGGGCTTTATGGTCATTTGATTTCCCCTCTGTCATCCTGCCAAGGTTAGATGTTTGGCACTGGTGCAGTGTTACAGAGGTCCTATTGTTCCTTCTAATACTCGGGATTTGTAGTTGTACTCTTCCAGTCCCAGCAGACCACATCCATCCACAACAGTAGTGACAGTGGCAGCTTCCTTCTATTTCAGCATTTCTGTTGTGAGCAGGCATAATAATACAGGTTTAGAGCATAGCACTTTTTGTTGTCTTCTGTAAGGCAAGTTATCAACAGACTGTATCTGGCTCTCTTGAGTACTAGGGTGATAGAAGGTATGCAAGTATAAGACTAGTTTA
Source organism: Vombatus ursinus (assembly GCF_900497805.2). Taxonomy (NCBI): domain Eukaryota; kingdom Metazoa; phylum Chordata; class Mammalia; order Diprotodontia; family Vombatidae; genus Vombatus; species Vombatus ursinus. The sequence continues at coordinate 2,810,431 of NW_020940360.1, forward strand.
GAGTTGTGCCTTCTCATCCCCACAGCTTGGGTTTGGACCATGGGTGCTGAGAATATGTACTGCTAATATGTCTTGATTTTATTCTGTACTTTTCTTTTCCCTAATACTACCACTGCAATATGATATCACATCATGGGAATTTCCATTTTACTTTGCCTTTGTGGAGGGAATTCAGAGTGGGAATGGGGCTGAGTGTCTTGATTAAAGCACATATGAACAGGGATTCAGCCCAGAAAGAACTGTGGAATACTATTATTTTATTCAGTATGCTCAGCTTAAAAAGTCAGGGAAGCATTTAATACATTTTAGTAAGGTTTCTGTTGGTTCATTATAGAAAGCAATATCATGGACTTGGAGACTTGGGAAGAGAGTAACTGTTTAGATAAGAGTATGATAGTATATTCTCCCTCAGAAAAGATCAATAGTAGCTAGTATATTAAGTAGTGCAAAACCTAGTATGTGAAGTTTGCTTCTTTAGGATTTTGCTAATACAAAAGGTAAGAAAAGAGGGGAGGCAGTTATGGTGATACCAAGCCTCATTTCACAGTTCGTAAGTCAGTACACACTCTAGTGGTCTGGGGATTCCCAGTGGTCTTCTTCTGATTATATTAGTGTGCTCTGCTGGTGTTTCAACCTCTGAGGGAGTCAGTCAGCCAAAAGGGAGTGTTTTTATTTTTCTCTTTCATTTCTGGTTATCTTCTATGTCTATGGCTACGTTGCCACATCACCCCATGGTTGCAGCATAGAGAGCACCATCTAGGAGGAATCAGCGATGTCTCTATGCCCTCTGTGAAACTGTTAAACCCTGGGGGCATCATTGTATTGCAAAACAACTGTTATTTTTATCTGATATTTTGTTTTCCCCCCAATTACAGTAAAAACAATTTTTAACATTCATTTAAAAAAATGAGTTCCAAATTCTTTCCCTCTCATCCTCCCCTTCCCCCTCATTGAGAAGGCAACCAATTTGATATAGGTTATACATGTGCAGTCATGCAAAACATATTTCCATATTAGTCACATTGTGAAAGAAAACACAAATAAAAAAACAACAGAAAAATAAAGTAAAAAATATGCTTCAGTCTGCCTTCAGACTCTATCAGTTCTTTCTCTGGATATGGATAGAATTTTTTTTTTATCATAAGTCCCTTGGAATTATCTTGGATCATTGCCTTGGTCAGAATAGCTAAGTCAATTGGTTAACTGAATTTGGGTGATGAAACTTCTTTTGCCATTAAAAATCGTTTTTGCTTATCAATCAGTTGTTCATGAATAGGTCTCTTCAACCTAAGGGGCACACTTAGAGTTTTGCTTTTAGAAAATATCTTTGTTTCCCCAGAGCCTAACACAGTGCCTGACATGTAGTATAAGCATTTTATCAATGCTTAATGAGTGATAGATTGCCAAATTCTCACCAGTCATTATAACCACTACAAACAGTCTCAACTTGACTGACTCAGACCAGTTCCTTAATTCCTTTCTGCTACCTCCAGATCTCTCAGATACACAAGGACATGATGTATACTCATATGTGTCATATATTAGTGCCTAAAGCGCTGACTGGAAAGGAGTCACATAATCTCGCTTGAATAGTCATTTGAGGTAATCATCTTGCACAGACCTGCTAGTGTGATAAAGTTTTTGCAGGAGTTTGATTTGTAGGATAGAGTTCCCATTCTGAAATATTTTTCCCCCAGGAGATTGGCAAAAGGGGTTGAATGAAAGCTATATGACAATGGATTTGGTGTCAGAGAATCTGGATTTAGTTCCTAATTTAACTACTGGACTTAGAGTCAGAAAAACCTGGGTTCAAATCCTGCAAATCCAGATATTTCTAGCTGTATGGCCTGAGGTAGATTACCTAAAGTTCCTTCCAGCTGTAAATAGATGCTACAAAGCTCTAATGATGGTCAATATTGCTTTCACTGGAAGAGAGCAGTTGCTTATAAGTTATAAGCCTCTCACTGAGCTATTTGTAACTGCTTTCAGGATAATCTTCTCCTGTCCTTTGGCTTATGTTTCCCAGAGACTTCTTGAACCGTTTTAAACTATATAGTTGACTGTGCCTGAGAGGTGGGTGTGTCCTCTTCTTGAGCTACTTGCAGGCTTGATTACATACTGTAGTGACTCCATTTTTGGGACACTTGTTTTGACAACAATAATACTGAACCACTGGCAAAAATGATCTCTTTGGTTTACCTTGTCATTAGTTTTCCTCCTCATCTCTGAAACCCCATATTCTACTTCTCATTTATAGGATCTTTGCTCCATTTGTCTGTTTTTTAGGGTAACTTGTTCATAGGAAAACTCCATGGGATTAGCTGTGTGTAAAGGCAAATATAAACTAGCTTTTAGCAAGGTCAAACTACAATATAAAGGGCATGGAAGAGAGGATCATTGGAATGCTAGGTGCCAAATTTCCTTAGCAGCAAAAGTAGGCTCAATCATGTGAGAAAAACATAGAGAAGAACTAATAGCCTAACTTTAAAGGATTCTACACTTACAGCTGAAAGTTATCTTAGAAAACATCTACTCTCTCTCCCTCCACCCCCTCTTCCCCCCTTTCATTTTAAGTATAAGGAAATAGTAGCTTAGAGTGTTTAAGTGACTTGTCCAAAGTGATGTATATCAAGTAACAGAGCTATAATTTGAACTCTCTGACTCCAAATCAAACATGTTTTCCAACATACTATGCCCATAATGTTTTCAACAAGACATTGGCAAACATTGGAGCTTGAATGAGTGAATATTTGTTAAATGAAAGTGAAATCCATGAATACGTCTTACTAAGTTCATATTACTAAAGCAATCGGCCTCCAGAATAAAATAGATAAAGGCTCTGATTGACTTTTGAAAATATATTTCATTAAATATTTCTCATTTACATTGAAAATTTTTAACATTCATCTTCAAAATTTTTGAGTTACAAGTTCTCCTCTTCCATCTCCTCCTTCCTACCTTCTTGAAAAGACAAGCAATTTGATACTGATTATTGATTATACATGTGAAGTCATGCAAAACATTTCCATATAAGCCATGTTGCAAAATAAACACACACACACACACAACAAGAAAAATAAAGTAAGAAAAGTATACAGCAATCTGCACTCAGAGTTTATCAGTTCTGTCTCTGGAGGTGGATAGTATTTTTCATTATATGTCCTTTGGAACTGTCTTGGATCATTGTATTGATCAGAGTAGCCAAAATTTTCACAGTTGATGATCCTTACAATATTGCTGGTATTGTGTACAATATCTCCTTTGGTTCAGCTCACTTCCCTTGGCGTGAGTTCATATAGGTTTTCCTAGGTTTTTTTCTGAAACCATCCTGCTCATCATTTCTTATATAGTGCAATAGTATTCCATCACAATCATATACCACAACTTGTTCAACCATTCCCCGACTAATGAACATCCCCTTGATTTTTACTTCTTTACTACCACAAAAGAGCCATGCCCACACATGTCATATATTTATAAATAGGTTCTTTCCCTTTCCTTTGATCTTTCTTTCAATTTTCCAGACTTATTGGTGATATTCTGGGTCAAAGGGTACACCTACTTTTATAGCCCTTTGGATGTAGTTCCAAATTGCTCTCCAAAATGGTCAGACAGTTCACAATTCCACCAACATTGTATTAGTGTCCTAAATTTTTTCACATCCCCTCTAGCATTTATCATTTTCCTTTTGTTTCATGTTAGCCAATCTGATAGGTATGAGGTGTTACCTCAGAGTTGTTTTAATTTGCTTTTCTCTAATCAGTAGTGAGTTAGAGCATTTTAATGTAATTATTGGTAGTTTTGATTTCTTCTTATGAAAACTATCTGCTCATATCCTTTGACCATTTGTTAACTGGAGAAAGGGCTGTATTTTCATAAATTTGCTCCAGTTCCCTATATATTTGAAAAATGAGGCTTGTATCAGAGAAGCTTGCTGTAAAAAAATTCCCCACGTTTTCAGTTTTTCTTCTAATTTTGGCTGCTTTAGTTTTGTTTGTGTGAAAGTTTTTTAATTGCATGTAATCAAAATTATCCATCTGATTTTCCATGATACTCTCTACCTCTTCTTTGGACATAAATTCTTCCATTATCAAGAGATCCAAAAGGTCATTTTTCCATGCTCTCCTAATTTACTTATGATATTACTCTTTGTGTTTGAATCATTTATCCATTTTGCCCTTACCTTGATATAAAGTGTGAGATGTTGGTCCATACCTAGTTTCTGCTAAATTGCTTTCCAGTGGTAGCAGAAATTTTTGTCAGTTGGTGAGTTCTTGTTTCAACAGCTTGGATCTTTGAATTTTTTTCAAATACTAGATTACTATGGTCATTTACTATTGTATATTATGTATGTAATTTATTCTATCCATCCACCACTCAATTTCTTAGCCAGCACCAGATTGTTTTGATGATTACAGCTTTGTAATATAGTTTGAGATCTGAGCAGATTACTGCTTGGTCACCTTTTTTCATATTTTTTGGTTCCCATTTTAAAATCATTTTTCTCCCAGATGAATTTTGTTATTGTTTTTTCTAGTTCTAGAAAATAATTCTTCAGTAATTTGAGTGGTATGGCACTGTAACAAGTAACTTAAGTTAGGTAGAATTATCATTTTTCTTTCTGTCCTTTCCTACTGGACTTTGTTGGTACTAGAACTGTTGATGGTTTATGTGGGTTTATTTTATATCCTGAAACTTGATGACATTTTTAATTGTTTCAACTAGTTTTTTATTTGATTCTCTAGGATTCTTTAAGTACCATCTAACATCTGCAAAGAGGGATAGTTTTGTTTCCTTATTGCCTATTTTTATTTTTTCAATTTCTTTTTCTTGTCTTATTGCTATAGCTAGCATTCATAGTAAAATATTCAGTGATAGTGGTGATGAGAGATACCCTTGCTTCATGCTTGATCTTATTGTGAAGGCTTTAAGTTTATCTTCATTTCAGATAGTGCTTGCTCTTGATTTTAGATAGATACTACTTATATTTTTAAGAAAGACTCCATCAATTTCAATGCTTTCTAGTGTTTTTAATAGGAATGGGTATTGTATTTTTTTTAATAATGACTTTTTTTTAAATCTTTTGATATGATCATAGGATCTTTGTTTCTTTTTTTGTTATTGATATGATCGATTATGCTGGTAGTTTTCCTAATAATGAATCAGCCCTTTATCCCTGGTATAAGTTTTGTGTGGTCATAGTGTCTGAACTTTGTGATATATTGCTTTAAAATCCTTACTAGCATTTTATTTAAATTATTGTATAGATGTTTATGGAGGAAATTGGTCTATAGATTTTTTTTCTCTGTTTTTGCTTCCTCTGGTTTAGGTATTAGCACCATATTTTTATCATAAAAAAATTTAGTAAAATTTTCACTTTCCTGTTTTTTTCAAATAGCTTAAATAATATTGGGATTGTTTGTTCCTTAAAGTTTTGGTAGAATTCACTTGTAAATCTTTTTGGTCCTGGGGATTTTTTCTTTGTGAGTTCAGTGGACTTGTTCAATTTGTTTTTCTAAAATAGAATTATTTAAGTATTCTATTTCCTCTTCTGTTAATCTGGACATTTTATTTAGATTGTCAGTTTTGCTGCCATATAATTGGGCAAATTAACTCTTAATAATTGCTTTAATCTTTTCTTCATTGATAGTCATTCATCCTTTCAATTTTTTTTTTTGGATAGGCAATAGGGTTGTTCTATTCATCCTTTCCATTTTTTTTTTTTTTTGGATAAGCAATAGGGTGACTTGCCCAGGGTCACACAGCTAGTAAGTGTTATGTGTCTGAGCCTGGATTTGAACTCAGGTCCTCCTGAATCCAGGGCCTGGGCTCTATCCACTGTGCCACCTAGCTGCCCCCACCCTTTTCCATTTTGATATATGTAATTTGGTTTTCTTATTTTTTAAAAAATCAAATTAATGGTTCATTTATTTTATTTTTCTCCAGAAAACCAGCTCCTAGTTTTATTTATTAGTTACTTTATTAATCTCTCCTTTGATTTTCAGGATTTCTATTTTGTTGCCTAATTGTGGATTTTTTTCTTTTTCTTTTTCTTAGTTAGTTTTTAAAATTAGTTTTCTAGTTGTTTGCCCAGTTCATTGATCTGCTCTTTCTTTTATTGATGTATATGTTCAGAAATTTAAATTTTCCCCCAAGTACTAATTTGGCTATATCCCATAAATTTTGTTTTTTGCCTCATTGTTGTTATACTCTTTAATGAAATTATCAATTGTTTCTATGGATTTGTTCTTTGACCCACTCATTCTTTAGGATTATATAACTTAGTTTCTGATTTTTTTATTTTAAATTTTCTTATTTATTTTCAGCATTCCTTCCCTTTTGAATTTTGAGTGCTGAATTCTCTTCCTTCAACCTACCCCTAACCATCCTACTGAGAAGGCAAGCAAAATGATATAAATTATATGTGTGAAATCATGCAAAACATATTACCATATTAACATATCACAGAAAAGCAAAAGAAAGACAGAAAGAAAATTATACTTTAATTTGCACTCAGAGTTCATTAGTTCTCTCTCTGGAGGTAGATAGCTTTTTTTTTTCCCATCATGAGTTCTTTGGAATTGTCAGATCATTGTATTGATCAGAGTAGCCAAGTCTTTCACAGTTGATCATTACAACATTGTTATTCCTGTGCTCAATGGTCTCCTGGTTCTTCTCATTTCACTTTGCATCAGTTCATTTCAATCTTGTCATGCTGTCTGTGGTGTCTTTTAGGAAGATATGGTTTCCCTTCTTATCCTTTTAAATTATGTCAATTTTTCCTTTTGCTTTGTCAGATATCATGATTGCTACCCCTGCCTCTTTAAAAAAAAAATAAACTTTAGCTGAAGCATAATAGATTCTGCTCCAGCTCCTTATTTTGACTCTGTGCATATCTGTTTCAAATGTGCTTCTTGTAAATGACATATTATTGGATTCTAGTTTCCAATTTATTCTGCTATCTGCTTCCATTTTAGGGATAAGTTTATTCCATTCACATCTACAATTATGATTACTAACTATACTTTCTTTAATCTATTTCCTTCTGTTTAGTCTTCTCTTTCTCTCTTTAGCCTATTCCTTCTCTAAAGTCGATGTTACTTCTGACCACTATCTTCTTTTATCTGCCTTCCCATTTATTGACCCCTCCCCACTCCTTTCTTTTACCCCATTCCCATCTTATTTATTGGGTAAGATATATTTCTGTTACCAGTTGAGTGCATGTGTGCATGTGTGCATGTATATTTCCTCTTTGATCCAATTTATATATGAGTGAGGCTCAAACATCCCCACGTCCTTTCCCCCTGCATGCTAAAAGTTCTTCCTCACATCCTTCTTTTATGTTAGGTAATTATTCCTATTCTATCTCTCCCTTCCCCCTTCTCCCAGGGCATGCCTCTTTTTTTAAAAAAAATATTTATTTTATTTTTAATTTATAAAATAAAACAAACATTTCCATAACACAGTAGAATAAAAAAAAGATGATTGCACATGAAACTACAAATCTATTATGTACAACTTGCCATTCCTTCTAGATATATTATAAAATTATCATGTAAGTTTCTTTATAAAATTTTTTCTTCCCCTCCCTGTCCCAGAGATGGCTACCATTAGACACAAATATATGTGTGTGTGTATACACACAAATATGTATTATATATATATATATATATAATTATATATATGCACAATCATTCTATACATACTTCTATTTATCAGTTCTTTCTCTGGATGGGTTAATTGGGGTATTTATAATAGTCAAAAGGATTCCAAGGGTGGGGAACCTGTGCCCTAAAGGCTGTATGTGGCCCTTTAGGTCCTCAAGTGGAGCCCTTTGACTGAATCCCAACTTCACAGAACAAATCCCCTTAATAAAAGCATTTGCTCTGTGACACTTGGACTCAGTCAAAAGGCCACACCCAAAGACCTAGAAGGCCTCAAGTGGCCTCCAGGCCACAGGTTGCCCACCCCAATCTAGCCTTTGTCTCTCTTATGTTTTTAGTGTTGTAGGGGAAGTGAAGTCTATGTTTGATGAAGCATTGGGGGGAAAAAGCTGTGAAAATATACCACTCAATCTCACTATGAGAAGAATGTGAAAATTGGTGAGTTATATCAAAATGTAATCTGTAAATCAGAAGTCATATCAAGCTTTTCTATTCAAAAGAATTGAACTATCAATAAATATTTGCGGGAAGATGCTTTCAACATGTCCTTCTTTTTCAGTCACAGCATCACAAGGAAGCTGTAACATCACAAAACTGTTTTATGTAACATTCTGATAGAAAACAACTCTTTGTTTAGATAAGAATAACTGTCAGTTAGACTTCTCTCTCTTTAGTACTTGCCTTTTAGGATGGAGAACATCCTTTTCTCTCCTCCCATGAGCCCAAGTTTGTTCCATTCTTGTTCTCCAGTCTGACACAAGATTAGTGGCCATAATAAGCCTTGTAAATGTCACTGTGAAAGGAAGTGCTCCTATTGCCAACATCTGTGTTACTGACCCCTTTTAAATATATTGTTTCTCAATCATGGGTGGGCTGGCCAGATTAGAGAGATTTGCTTACTCCAGGCCTAAGGATTCTGGGAATCTCTATATTATAAAGCCATATTATTATTTTCCTTTGTCCTTTTAACTATAGCTAAACTGAATGATATCATAACCCTAGAACTACCCTGAGGAATGCAAAAATTCAGCATAGCCAAAGGCTTAAGATCTGAGTGTTCACTCTGACCCTTTTGAAACTCTTCCTAGCCATAATTGGTATTTTCCAGTCTGCTTGTTCCATCCCTCAGTTAGGATTTCCCTTTTGGGCTAGCTCTAGTTTCAAAAGCTCATGATTAAGAGAAAAGGCAGGGGGGAGAATAGAGATTTTAGTCAGTCAGCATAAATTACAATAAACTTAAAAAATTTAAAATATATATTTTTGCCAAACATATTATTTTATACCCAAACCCCTGCCTCTCCATCACCAGCTGCCAAATCTGACTATTAAAGATTTTGACAAAAATGGAAAAACTGAAAAATCCACAGAAATAACAGTGATATTACAATGACTTTTTTTCAGTTATTTTCTTTGGGCAACCAGACACTCCTCTTTCTCTTTGATGGATTTATAGGAAAATTCATGAACTTTAGCTTATTATCATTACTGACAACCACCTGTGGTTTGGCCAATAACTTGATGTGGAAAACAAATTCTTTCTAAAAAAAAAAGTCATAGAAATGCCCTAGAAATCCATGAACATGAAAATTTTATTTTGTCTCTTAGTAATATTTTGAATGACATGAGAACATGCTATTAATCTATGTAAGTATAATTAAAAACAAGATTAAATTTCATAGTTTGTTCATCCAGGGGGTTTTTTATTTATTTTTTTTAAGGAGTGGATTAGGAGTAGAAGCTAGGAAAGCTGTTTTAAGACTGAGAAAGATTGTTTTTTTCATTTTTCCTGATATCCAGTTTGATTCAACAAATTAGCAAAAAAAAGTGTTTTGTTATATCTCATTCTAAAGAAAATTCAATCAAAATCTAAAATTTAAAGCATTAATTAGTAACTAAAAATTCACATTAAAATGATCAGTTCACAATATAATCTCAATATCCCTTCATAATCTGAGTTCTTAATCTGGGGTCCATGAACTTGTTCTTTTACTATTTTGATAATGGTGTATTTCAATATAATTGGCTTTCTTTATAATCCTATGTATTTTATTTTATTCATTTAAGAATATTAGAGGAGTTCATAATCTTCAGCAGATTATCAAAGGTGTCTAAGAAAACACAAAAAAATTAAGAACCCTGCTTTAGATTAAAATTTTTCTTAGAGGCAGCATGCTGTTATTGGTAGTGAACCGGATTGTGAATATGAATTGGATTCAATACCAACTTTGAAATGTACTGACTGTGTGACCCTGCGTAAATCACTTAACCTTTCAGTGCCATAGGCAACTTCAAAAGGCTACAAGTTCTACAAATGTTGCTGATCTGCATTGATGGAGGAGTTTCTTCGAAAGGAATTAATTACACCAATAACAAGTTCAGACCAAATGTAATGGGGTTTGTCCTGTGAATTGGGGTACCTATATGTATGTCTATGTCTATATCTATATCTATCTATCCATCATATATATCTAACATATATTTATATGTTATATATGTTATATCTAACACACACACACACACATATATGTTAGTAGTCCTGTAATGCTAGGCATGCCAGCAATAGTGTCAGAAGGTACAGTCAGAGACAACTGCACCAACCCCCAGCCCTCTCTTTGGGCAGGCTTTTGTCCTTATTAATTCTCTCTTCTCTGTCCCATCTTCTGTCTCCCCCTTTCCCACCCTGTATGACCCCCCCTCTCTATTCCCTTAAATCTTTCCTTCTTCCTGCTCTGTCTTTGTGTCTCTGTCTTTCTGTATCTGTCTTTATCTCTGTCTGTCTCTCCCCCACCTCCATTTCTCTTTCCTCCCTTCCAGCTCTCTGTTTGTCTCTCTCTCTGTCATTGTCTTGCCACAAATCTAGAATAAAACTAGATAAATCTCTTCTCCCATTGGCTGGCTTCCACTCTCTTAAAGTTAACCTTCAATTTTGTAAGATTAGATAAATCATCATTAATTGTCATGAAATTTTAAGTAGTATAAATTAGCAAAGAAAACTGAGTACAGTATTCAACCAAAGAACAGAAGGTTGAGGCAGGACATGTAGCCAGTGTGCTTCTTCCATGTTCCAACCATCCTTTGTATCACACAGTACTTGGTATAGTCCAATCTATTCTCTGCCCTTCTGGCCCATCCCAATCTGATATCCCAGTAGTTGATCTGCGTTAGGCTTTCACTCACTCCAATACAATCAATGCTCCACTGTGTGATTTTAAGGCTGTTGGCTTTAGCTGCTTTGTGTTTCAGAAGATAGTGCCCCTCTGTTCCTTGCCAACCCATGAGGAAAGACATGAGTACCTTCCAGGCTCACAGTTCTACAGCTCTCTCCTCCTGCTTTTCTTCAGCAGTTTCCCTTCCAAACTCTGGGTAACTGTGCACTTCCATGATCCAGTTCATCAAGTCTTTTTGATTTTGTTCTTTCAAATCTTTATGGTCCCATAGAAGTACACTAATGTCTGGTATACACCTCCCTTTCTCCTTTTCCCTTGCATTTCCCTTTTTTCCTTTTTCCTTACTCTTTTTTTCTTTTCTTCTCAGTTTCCATTTCTATCTCTGTCTTGGTGTTACAAACTCCAGATGAGGACATTTTCTTTGCCAATACAAATCAGCAGCAACTATTCCAGCTTATAAAATGTCCAAGTTGAGTCTCTCAGTTCAGCTTTTGATTGGCATACCCAAGGTTCGCCTATGAGATCAATTTGAGATGTGTTTAGGTCCAGGAATGTTATAATCTCTCTGAAGGGTTCTTTGGTTCTGAGCTGGCTCTTCTTGCAGAGAGCTCCTAGGTCAACGTTCCCATGGAAGTATTCCAGAGAAGAATTAGGATTTCCTCCCATTTGATAAAAGATTAAATGGTATTAGGATTAAACCCTGAATAATTATGTAAAGCTTGGTGAAGGAACAAGTTAGATTGACTGAACTTAGGCAGCTGAACTTAGAACTTATACACAGTGACATGTTGTTTTAAAACTTGCAGATGCACTAATATTTTAAAATAAGTTTTTATTGATATTTTCTGTTTCTCATATCACCACAGTATCCCACATTTCCCTCCTCTTACCCTTCCCAGAGAGTCAGCCCATATAACAACTAGTATTTTTTAAAGAGGACAAAATATTCTGTACAACTGATGGGCACATTGAAAAAGTCTGAAAATATGTGCAGTGTGCCCAAATTCTGTGGACGTCTGCAAAATTTAATACCAATGAACCTCCTGCCTTGATGAAAGAGTAGGTTGGGGATGTCTTCTCATATCTTCTCATTTGAGTCCTGTTTGATCTTTATCATTTTGTTACATTTACTTCATATATTTGTGTGTGTGTGTGTGTGTGTGTCATTGTTCTTTCCATTTATGTTGCTGTACCTTCTGTGTATATTGTTTTCTTAACTCAGTTTACTTCACTCTCCATGGGTTCATATAGATCTTTTCATGCTTCTTTATATTAATCAAACCCATCATTTCTTATAGCATAATAATATTCTAATACATTCACGTACCACAATTTGTTCAGCCATTCACCAACTGACAAATATCTACTTTGTTTGGGACTGCAAGGAGTTGCAGTGGATAGGGTGCTGGGCTTGGAGTCAGGAAGACCTGAGTTCAAATTTGGCCTCAGACACTTACCAGCTGTGTGACCTTGGGTAAGTCACTTAAACCTATTTGTCTCAGTTTCCTCATCTGTAAAATGAGCTAGAGAAGGAAATGCAAAACCATGCCACTGTCTTTGCCAAGAAAATCTGAAATGGGGTCACAAAGAGTTGAACATTACTAGAATGACTGAATCATAACAATACTTTGTTTACAAGTCTTAGTTATCACAAAAAGTATGGCTATAAATATTTTAGAATGTATGGATACTTTTTTGTTATCAATGGCTTCCTTGGCTTATAAGCCCAGTAATAGTTTCTGGGTCAAAGGGCATGGACATTTTAATAATTTTATTTGCATAATTATAAAATGCTTTCTGAATTATTGTACCATTTCACAGCTTCACCAACAACATATTAGTGTACCTATCTTTCTGCCACCTTGAGCATTAATAATTTTTTTTCATTTTTGCCGATTTGTAGGTTGTGAGGCAAAACTTCAGAATTGTTTCAATTTGCATTTCTTTTATTATTTGTGATTTGGAACATTTGTTTATATGATTGTGAATACATCAGAGCTCTTTTGAGAACTGTTTATTCATATCCTTTGGACATTTATTTATTAGAAATGGCTATTAGTCATTTTATTAGTCAATTCATTAATTGTTTATATCTTAAAAACCAAACTCTCATCAGAGAAGTTTGATTCAAATACTTTTCCCCCCATTTGAACATTTACCTTCCTATCCTAAACACATTAATCTTGTCTATATAGAGCTTTTCAGTTTCCAATTATCAGTGAATATTTTATCATTTATAATTGTCCCTATCTATAGTTTGGTTAAGAATACATCTCCTATCTATAGCTTAAAAGAAAAGTTAAATGAATTATAGGTAAAGATAGATAATAGTACTATAACAGTGGGAGGCTTTAATTTTCTCTTCTTAGAGCTAAGTAAATATAACCAAAAATAAATAAGAAAAAAGTCAAGAAAGTGAAAATTTAGGACATTAATTCATTGTTGGTGGAATTGTGAACTGATCTAAACATTTTGGAGCACAATCTGGAATTATATCCAAAGCGTTATGAAACTGCCTATACCCCTTGACCCAACAATACCACTACTAGGTCTGTTTCCAAAGATGATTAGGGAAAAAGGAAAAGAACTTATATTTATAGCAGCTCTCTTTGTCGTGGTAAAGAACCAAAAATTGTGGGGATGCCTGTCAATTGGGGAATGACTGAACAAGTTGTGATATATGACTGTGATGGAATACTACTGTGCTTTAAAAAAATGATGAGCTCAGTGATCTTAGAAAAACATGTATAGATTTTCATGAAATAATGAAGAGCAAAATGAGAACCAAGAAAACATTGTATACAGTAACAGCAATACTATTTTAAGAACAACTTTGAGTGACTAAGTCATTTTGACTATTATAAAGACCTAAATTAATTTAAAAGGATATATGAAGGAAGATACTATCTGCATCCAGAGGAAAAACCTGATAAACAGAACTGATGAGTAGAAGTATGTATAGAATGATTTTGTGTCTAATGGTAACCATCTACAGGGCAGAGCAGCAGAGAAGAAAAAAGGAAAAAAATCAACATGATAGCTTTATGATATATTTAAAAGGAATAGCAAGTTGTACTTAATACATTTACAATTTCATGTGTAATCATCTTTTTTATTATGCTATGTTGTTGAAATGCTTGTTTTATGCCATTAATTAAAAACAGAATAAATAAAAATAAAAAAAGAATACATTCCTATCCATAGTTTTGAGAAGTTTGTGATTTATTTCCCTTCTAATTTTTAATGATATGACCTTCAGTATTAATGTCATGTATTCATTTAGAATGTATTGTGGGGTGTTTTAAGGTGTTGGTCTAAGTCTGATCTCTGCTACATTGTTTTAAGGTTTTCCAGCATTATTTTTTTTTTTACCAAATATTGAAGTTTTTCCATAGGTAATTTATGTTTTCCACTTTTTCAAACATTGGATTATTAGGTTCTGTTATTTCTCAATTTCTCTTGTCATGTCATTGTCATCGATCAATATCTCTGTTCTTTAACCAATACCAGATGGTATGTAATACAGCCTCTGTAGCTAAGATGCAACAAAGTATGGATTAATTCTCTGTTGCTTGTGTAAATTTTGGCCTAACAATTAACACCAAGAAAACACAGGTTCCCCACCAGCCAGAACCATACCATACATATGTGGAACCATTGGTTATAGTAAAGGGAGAAATTTTGAATACTGTAAATGAGTTCAATTACCTTGACAGTATACTTCCTAGGGATGTACACAAAGATGATGAGGTTGATGTATTCATGGACAGAAGTAGCTCAGTGTTTAGGAGGCTCCAAAGGAAAATGTGGGAAAGAAGAGGTAATAGCTGCCTACCAAACTGAAGGTCTGCAGAGCCATTGTGCAGACCTCATTGCTGTATGCCTGTAAAACCTGGACATCTACCAGTGCTAAGCCAGGAAACTGAATTGCTTCCATCTGAATTGTCTTAGGAAGATTCTGAAGATCATCTGGCAAGATAATGTACCTGACAGTGAGGTCCTTTCTTGAGTTGAACTGCCAAGCATTAAAACTCTACTCCAGTGAGTGTGATTCTGATGGTCTGGTCACATTGTTCAAATGTCAAATGTGTATTTGCCTTAAAAATGATCTTATAGGCAACTCACAAAAAGCAAGAGCTCATTTGGTAGTGAGAAGAAGCAATAAGAAGACACTCTCAAGGCCTTTCTGAAGAACTTTGAAATTGATTGTGAGACTTGGAGACATGGGCAAAGGACCACCCAGTGTGGCATGATCTCTCAAAAGAAGGAGCTGTGTTCTACGAGTGAAGCAGAATTATAGTAGCTCAAAAGAAACATGAGATGCACAATTTAAAGACAAATGTTTATGTGGACTATTTGTGCCTGACCTGTGATAGACCCTTCCAAGATCATAGTGGTCTGACCAGCCACATTTGGATGTATTGTACATTGACTCCAACATAGTGATATCATTTTGGTCCTCTTTGAGAACTAAGGACAACGACCAATCAATCAACCAGATGGTTTGATTATGGCTTTTTTATAACATAGTTTGGGGTCTGGAAGTACTCTTACCCCTTCATCCTTACCTTTTTTTCGTCATTTCACTTGATATTATGGTTCCTTTATTTTTACAGATGAATTTTATCATTATTTTATCAATTTCTGTGAGGTATCTATTTAGTAATTTGATTGGTATAGCATTAAAAGTGTAAATTAATTTTGTTAGTGTTATCATTTTTATCATATTGGAACAGCCTAGCCATGAGTACTGGATATGCCTCTAGCTATTTAAGTTCTTTATTTTTTTTAAAGAACAGTTTGTAACTGAATTTAGACAAGTCTTTTATAACCTTTGGAAGATCAATCCCCAGATATTTCATGTGTTTTATAGTTATTTGCAATGGGATCAATCTATTATTATTTTTGTTATTATTATGTATATAACTGCTATTGATTTTTGAGGATTGATTTTGTAGCCCGAAACTTTGCTGAAAGTAATAATTGTCTCAATTAATCTTTTGGCTGATTCTCTAGGCTTTTTGAAGTAAACCACCACGTTGCCAGCAAAAAAGGATAGTTTTATCTCCTCTTTACCTATCCTTATTCTTTGAATTCCTTTATGTTGTATTATTGAGAGCAATAGCAATTAATAATCGAGAGAGTGGTCAATTTTGCTTTGCTCCCATATTCATTGGAAAAACAGCTTCTAGTGTCTCTCCTTTGCATATGATGCTTTTGGTTTTAGGTAGATAATTTTTATGATATTTAAAATGTGTCTATGCCTTTACTTTGTAGGGGATTTTTTTGGCATAAAAGATTGTTGGACTTTGTTTTTCTGTATCTATTAAGATGATCTTGTGATTTTGGTTGTTCATTTGGTTATTTTATTGATTTGATATTCTGCTCTCTTCTTTTTAATCAGATTAGTTAAGGGTTTTTCAATTTTATTAATATTTTCAAAGAATTAGATGTTTCATTTATCATTTCTATTTTTTGTTTCCACTTTATTTCTTTTCTCTAATTTTTTATAATCTTTTATTTTATGCTTATTAGAGTTGTTTATTTGTTTATTTTTGTAATATTAAAATGCATATTTGGTTTGTTAATCTTTTTCACTATTTTGTTAACATGTGATTGGGAGGATATGATTTTTTTCTCTGAGGACTATTCTAACTGTATCTCAGAAATTTTGATACATTTCATCATTACCTTTTCTTTTATATAATTATCAATTGTTCCTATGATTTGTTCTTTTCCCACTCATTATTTAAGATTTCATTTTTAGTCTACATCTAGATCTGGACCTTTTGTTTGTGGTCCCTGAAACAATTTATATTTTTATTGCATTGTGATCTGCAAAGGATGTATTAAATATTTCTCCTTTTCACTTTTATTTTCAAGATCCCTGTGGCCCAGTGCATGGTCATTTTTTTTAAAGTTCCATGTAGTACAAGGAAATATGCATATTGTTTTGCTATCCCATTTAGAAGATCCCATAAGTCATAATGTTTTCTCTTCCGGAAATTTGTTTAGTTCCATATTTTCCCTTTTGTTTATCTTTCTGTTAAATCTATTAACTCCTGTGAGAGATATTGAAGTCTTCTATTAAAGTTACCATCTTTGTTTTCTTGATGTCCAGATAATTTTTCCTCTATGTATTTGGATACTAAGGCATTTGAGGCATATACATTTATTACTGCTATTGATATCTTTTCTATGGTTTCTTTTACTGTAATATAGTTTCTTTGCTTATCTCATACTAATTTTTGAGTATTTGCTTTTGTTTTCTCTGATTGTATGATGCCAATACTTACTTTTTTGAATTCCCTTGATTCATGGTAATTTCATTCTTTTATCTCTTATTTTCCCTGTCACTCAATTTCTGACTCTCTCCTCTATAATTATAGTTTCCTTGAGGGTTGGGATCTCGGAACATCTCAGTATCCTCCTACACTTGGCAATTCATGCATCACCATTCTAGTTTTCTGTCCCAAATGACTTTTGGGAGCTCAGAACTGATCCCTGCTGAATGCTGTGCTGTACTCTTTCCCGCAGGCGTGGTGGGATGCTACATAGCCCCTTAATACATGGTGTCCTGTCCTCGTGACCTGTTCCACTACCTCTGTTCTTCAGTTCTCTGCCCTGGAACAAGCAATTGAAAACTTTACAGTAGATGGGGTGATACTGAAGAGTAGTAAAGGGGAGGAAGACATTGGAACAATACATTGGAGAAGGTGCAATTGGAAAGGATTAAGGTTGCGCCTACAGGGGTTAGTCTTGACAAAGAGAAGGTGACCTATTCATTAGAGATTGGAGTACAGGAGAAACTAGAGAAGGGTGAAGCCAAAAGATTGTGAAAAGCATAGAAAGGAACAGCAGCTTCATGGCTAATGGTCTAAATTTACTAGTGGCTTATGAAGTTAAAGGCCTCTTCATTACCTATCTGACTGCTCTTCTCTGAATTTTATCCTGCCTCTATTCTGGTCCTGTTCCATCCCTACCTTGCTTTTAACCTTTTTTTAGGTGTTGTTACACTAGAGTGTGAGCTCCTTGAATTCAGGGACCTTCTTTTGCCTTTCTCTGTATCCCCAGCTCTTAGCACAATGCCTAGCATATGGGAGGGGGGATGTGTAATACATGTTTATTGACTGGTTGACTGATGCTAAAATTAAAATAATAATCCTGTATTCTACACATTAGGATGAGAAATATCTCTTGTTTCAAAAAAATGTTCCACATTGTGGTTGCCAGAACCCAAACTACATGGGAAATTAGATCAGTTACCCCATCAAAAATCTGTGCACCATGGTGGGAGTGGGGAATGAGTGATTACATCTATAGCTTTTAGACATATTTCACTCTGTGTTTCTTTTTCTCTTCACAGAAAGTTTCTGTTCTTCTACTAGATTTTTCTGAACTACAGTATTCTTTTTGTTCATTCATTTCCTCTTTCACTTATTCTATATCCCTCTTCCATTACAGAGATTACAAAGATTTTAGCATCTCTGAAACCAACTTTCCCATTTGCTATCATCAAAATGACCAAAAATTCTGGAACAGATATTTTATTTGTACAAATGACATAAAATAAAAAGAAAAAAGGACAAGGAGGAAATAATGGGTAATGGGATAAGTAAAGATTAGCTCAGTTCCACCAGGAATCCATTAGATAGGTCTGCTTTTGTTCTTTTAGCTAAGTTGAGTAAAATGGAGCTCAATTAGCTTTCTCCTTGGCTTTCAATCCCATAGTGCACTTCTTTATATTTTGTCATTTCTGTTTGATGACAATCATTGCATCTCTACTAAAAAAAAATTAAAAAAGCAACTCCTTCAAACAGTAAGTAGCATAGGGTTAAAAAATAAAAGGGGTTTATATCCCATTAACCCTGGCTGGGATAGCTAAGTGGTGCAGGGGATAAAGCTCTGGCCTTGGAATCAGGATGATTCGTCTTTATGAGTTCAAGTACAGCCTCAGACACTTACTAGCTGTGTGATGCTAGGCAAGTCATTTAACCTTGTTTGTCTCAGTTCTTCATTTGCAAAATGAGCTGGAGAAGGAAATGGCATACCATTCCAGTGTCTTTACAACAAAAACCCTGAAATGGGGTCATGAAGAGTTGGATACAACTGAGTGACAAGCCTTGGATGAAGAATCACCAAACTTTGATTCCTATCAATAACTATGTTATAGCTTAGCTGCAGATGAATAATTTTCTAGCTACTCAGTAAATTAGTCACTTTATTTTTATTCTCCTATTTAATTGTCTTACAATTACTGTGATTTCTCTACAAATGAAATTCTACTTAAAATTACTTTAGGATCAGTACCATTGAGTCATTATCATTTATGTAAGTTTCCATATCATCTCAATTTACTAACCTGGGGAGGCAGGGAGGAACCTCATACATCTCCTAAAAAAATATGGCCTAGAAATGAATCCCTCCATTTGTGGTCAGAACCAGGAGACTGATCACAGAGGTCATAACCTCATAACCTTGATAGGTACAGACTATTCTGAACATAGTAAAAGGAGGCGTTGGAAACTTTGGCTTTTGGGTCTTGGTTTCTATAACATGGTCGCATTTGTGGTAGGAGGACCCAGTATAATGAGCCAAACCATGCCCTCAAATTACATGCTAAAAAGCAATAAATCT
Source organism: Vombatus ursinus (assembly GCF_900497805.2). Taxonomy (NCBI): domain Eukaryota; kingdom Metazoa; phylum Chordata; class Mammalia; order Diprotodontia; family Vombatidae; genus Vombatus; species Vombatus ursinus. Next base: position 2,829,899 of record NW_020940360.1, read on the forward strand.
AAATGGGGCTATTTAAGTCCTGGCTGGTCACTGCCACTATAGTGAAATGCTCTGTTTGTTCATTGGAGTTGTTTCTGTGACTGACCTTGATTTTGCTATTGAATTAATATAAGATATGGGGAAACTTTCTGTATGTAGAATATGAATGTTTATGGAAAATACTTTTGTTCATTCATTCACTTATTTGTTGATTCATTCATTCACCAATTTATTGACTGTTTCATTAAACAAGCATCTATTGACTATATCCAGTGTGTATGTACATAAAGTGGTATGTGTATGTGTGTGTGTGTGTGTGTGTGTGTGTGTGTGTGTGTGTGTGTGTGTGGTATAAGAGCAAGAAACATACTTTTAGAAAAGTAAAGAAATTACTCAAGGGCAGAGGAGGTCAATGTTAGAGCCAGGAAAAGAGGGTAATTTTCCAGGTAGTTTCCCTGTGGTTCTTCCCAGAAATACCACCCTGAGGAGAGTTTTCAAATTGTCTCTGCATCTGACATTAGGATGCAACATAGTTTTATAAAAAACCTTGTTCATTCTGATGACTTCAAATGCTCACCTATGGAAAAGCTAGTCTATTCTAATGTGTAAACTTATGCTATGACTGTACCCTAATGACACAAACAGAAGTCTGATGATTCACTCCAATAATTGGGCCAGACTTGAGATTTCATTGGTGTCAGGAAATCTGTATTTGGAAATCCTTCCATGAATTCAGATTAGCAACTAGTCTGCAATTTAGAGTCTTAGTGAAGTTTCTGTGCCAGTGAGAGGTTAATTGCTCAGGGTCACACAGCCTCTGTGTGTCAGAGACTATACTTGAACCCAGGTTTTCCTGACTCCATGGCTAATTCTCAATGCTCGACATCATGCTGTTTTCTTACATGCATGTATATTCTACTGGAAAAAAATGCACAGATGTCTCTGCTTAAAAAAAAAACTTAATAGAGAAGAGTGAGCACTAATGGCAATGGAATAAGTTTGATTTTCTCTGCTGCTATTTACTGTTCAATGCATTAGGCAAGGTTGTAGTGGCTTTCTTTGGTAGTAGAAGATTCTAAAGGAATACTTGACAGGGAACTGGATTGCAGTATTCAGGACACTTCAACTGAGATCCTATCTCAGAACCACCGTGAAGAGCTTTAGTTTCCTTGTCTGCTAAATTGGGGTAACAATGTGTAAATTGCCTACTTTGTATAGTTGTTATGAGGAAAAGCCTTTGTACACCTTTAATCACTATGACAATGTGAATCTCAGTATTTGCTTTAAATATTAATCAGGGAGATGAAGTCATTGAGACCAAGTAACTAAGATGAAAACATTACATTATCAACATTGTGCTTATTGGCACTATTAACATCCCCCCAAACAAACAAACCAATAATATGTGGACACTCACATGCGGTTGTGTTACAATTTCATTCTTTTAAGTGGATTATATACCGCTATGGTCTTATTTAATTCTAGATTTCTGAACCTATAATTTTATATGTAAAATAATATAGAAATATATAGAAGATAATTCACATTTTCATAGTACTTTAAAATTTACTTAGCATTATCCTCACAACAATTCTGTGAGGTCATAGCTATAGGAATGATTAATCCCATTTTACAGATGAGAAAACTGAAGTGGAGAAAGGATTAGAGACTTGCCCAAGATTACACAACTAGTAAATAGTAAAGCCAGGATTAGAATTGAGAATTCCTGACCAAAGGTGTCACCTTTTCTTGCTATAGCACACTGCCTGACATGCTTCCTGCTTCCTTACCTTGACAGAGGCTTGCACCATTGACTAATGCATACCAATCGGTAGTGTCCTCCTTGCCCTTTCTAATTGTTTTTGTGTTCCTAGAGTTCATTGGAAGAAAAGTCTCATCTGGTACAGGAGCATTTGTTAACACTAGCTTGTAAGTAGCTTTCATTTACATAGTTCTTTAAGGTTTGCAAAATATTTACAAATATTTTCTCATTTGCAACTTACAACAATCTTGAGAGGTAGGTGTTAATACTATTATCATTTCAGAGATGAGGAAACTGAGACAGAAGTTAAGTGATTTGCCCAGGGTCACGCAGCTAGTAAATACCTTAGTATGGATTTGAACTCCAAATCCAGCACTCTCCACTGTACCACCTTCTGCTTTCTAATGGGAAACACATGTATTTGTGCATATTGGACAACTGTATGATTCCCTGCCACTCCTACGAATTACTCTTTAACTCATAAATATACCACATGCATTCTTTTCTTCATACCAGTGCTCATGCTGTCATCCTTGTCTTCTTTCTCTTTCTTAGTTAAAAGTCCTGCTTTTCTTGAATTCAACATTTTTGAGAAGCTATAAACAATACACAAAGTACATTGTAGGGTAGAAAGGTGATAAAATAAATGACAATAATTTGAGGGGATGATGAATGAATGAAAAATGAAGTTGTTGTTTTTATTTTTTCCAGTCAGTTCCAAAGTTTATTGTAACACCACTAGGAGTAGGCTAGGTTCCTAGTGAACCTACCAGGTTTTTTTGTTTGTTTGTTTATTCATTTTTGTTTTTGTTTTTGTTCTTTATTTTTAAGATAAAGATGTTCTTTGTATGTAGGCAGGACAGAATTTGCTGCTGTATAAAGAACCCATGATGATAATGAATACACAGGTGATGATGAAAGAGGCAAGCTCTCAGAGGCAGTGCATGGACAGTTTCCTTAAAGGGTGGAATTTTGTCAGTATGTTGAAGAATGGATTGAATTTTATCAGAGAGAGCTGGGGAACATAAGCAACCCAGGTAGATTTTAACAGGTCAGAAAAGGCAGAGAGGTAAAGAAACTTGGAGCTGATTTTGTGGACTGGTGAATAGTCTGCTTTTGCTGGAGCTCATGGTGTGTGAAGAAGTGCTAGGTAAGACTGGAAAGTTAACTGCAAAGTTCTAGCCCAGGAGTGGGGAACCTACAGCCTGGACAAATCTTAATAAAATGATTTGTTCTCTGAAGTTTGGATTCAGTCAAAGGGCCTCACTTAAGGACCTAGAGGACCACACCACAGGAGTCTGATATTTTTGGATCCTATCTAACATGTGAGCTCTCATAGAGTTTACGTCATATGAAAATTTTGGGAGCATCATGGTGTAGTGAATAGAGTGCTGGACTTGAAGGCAGGAAGACCTTTAAACTCACATAGTATTTCTGAGACTAGCTATGTGACTCCAGGCCAATTATTTTACATTCAAAACTCCATTTTTTTTTATCTGTAAAATGAGTATGTTGGAAAAGATGGCCTCTAAGGACCCCTTCCATTCTGAATTTATGATTTTAAAAACCTATGAATTGTACCTTTATTTAAGTCACTGACAAAAATGTTGAACAACCAAGATCCAAGGACAGAAGCTTCAGGCATTCTACTAAAGACTTCTTTCCAAATTGACTTCAGTTCATTATGGATTGTGGGGAGTGGCCTGGGCCAATGGCGTGGAGGGGTTGGCGGCAGGTGGGTGTGGTGGTGGAAGGGGGGTGGTGGTGAGGGGAAGGGAGATGGAGGTAGGTGGGGAAGGCAGGATTCCAATCAGATTCCATCTAATTCTCCTACTGATCCCGCTGGGAGTCCTTGCAGTCAGGGCGGTGGGAGTAAGAGAGTTGAGGCTCAGGATTTCTGCTTGAGAAGGCCAACAGCATGGCCTTTCCTCTGCCCCACCCAAACCCCAACTGCAGACCTCGTACCCCAGAACCCAGAAGTCAGCCCGAGCTAGTGCTCTCTTAAGAATTTTTTGGTGAGAGGCAGCTGATCCACACTCACAGCCAAGAGGCCCAAGAGGAAGGTCAAGGGGAAGGTAAGAGAGGAGTCCAAGAGGAGGTTGGCAAGATTGTGCCCTAAACAGGTTCTTAAAGGTTGAATCTAAGCACAAAAAGAAAGCAGAGAAGGATAAATCTGAGGACAAAAAAGTTCACAAAAAAGGAAGAGGAAAAAAAAAGATCAAAAGGAAAAAAGCAGAAGTGACTAATCAAGAAGAGAATAAAGATTATTTGCCTGTGGAAAATGGATAAATTAAAAATAAAGAGGTCCCAATTTCTGACTCAGCTTTTTTTTTTGGACAATTGGGATTAAGTGTCACACAGCTAGTAAGTGTCAAGTGTTTGGTCTGAGACTGGATTTGAACTCAAGTCCTCCTGACTTCAGGGCCGGAGCTCTATCCACTGCACCACCTAGCTGCACCTTAGAAAAATTAGCTACCTGTTTGTTTTGGTGTTTTGTTTTGTTTTGTTTTGTTTTTCTTTTTGGTGAGGCAATTGGGGTTAAGTGACTTGCCCAGGGTCACACAAGTAGTAAGAGGTTGGATTTGAATTCAGAACTCAGAACTCCGAAAAACTTTTTATACCAAGTCTTTTAACTATTGCACCTATTACCTCCCTTATTGTACAATTCAGTAGAATATTTTATATCAGCTATTTTGTAAAAGCAATTTTTTATTAGTTCTAGAAACACATTTTTTTAGGAAGGAGGCAATTCCACCTCATCATATTAATTTCCTTTTTAAACGAAGCAATTGAGTTTAAGTGACTTGCCCAGAGTCACACAGCTAGTAAGTGTTATGTGTCTGAATGAATTTGAACTCAGGTTCTCCTGATTCCAGGTCCTCTATCCACTACCTAGCTTGCCCTTCATCCTATTAATTTAAAAAAAATTTTTTTTATATAAATCAAGTCTATCTAAAGTGGCTTTATTTAGAGCCCTACTGAAAGAGGTTCAATTTAGAGTTGTGACCATGAATTTCAAAGATGTTATTTTAATTAATCTGTATCCATCTTGTCTTTAGTTTCTGAAATGTTTCCTAAATAAAACTCCAGATTGTTGGCTCTCCCTTTCAAAATTGTGTATTATCTGTGACATTGTCACCTTTGGTATTGATGGTACAATTTTTTTTTTTTTGCAGTAACTTTGTTAATGTGTGCTAAAAGATTGGAAGAAGCCTATAGTGGGTGTAGTTTTATTAAGTACATAATTAGTGAAAATTTGCTTTTTAAAAGACCTAATTCCTTATCCATATTCAGGATACTGATACTTGATAACCTCTTTTTTGCAGAAAGTTGCCTCCAAACTTAAAGTAAGAAAATCACTGGAATAACAATTTAGAAAATGATTATAGCTACATATATTTTAGAGATTTTCTAGCATTTTTAATGTGTACAGATTGTTCAGAATGCCTATGTACTGATGACAAACCAAGAATCAATAAAATCTTGATTATAAAACAACCCCACCCCAATTATTAATTACCATTTAGGTCAATTTACTCAATCAGTTATAATTCTGTTGAACTATACTATCATCTCCTGGCTCTTCATTTTATCCACAAAGGTATCATGAAAGACTTTTTCCAATACCTTGCTGAAGTCTAGGCAAATAATGTATAAGACATTCTTCTAATTTAATCCAGTAACCCTTTCCATAAAAGGAAATTAGTTTAGTCTAACATGACATATTCTTGATAAAACCATTGGTAAATATATTTTCTCTTCTCTAAATGGTCAGAAACCATCCCATCTATCTTATACTTTAGAATTTTTCCAGAGTTAATATAAGCTTAAGAGACTCTAAAGATTCCACTTTCTTCATTCTTTCTTCTTTTTTTTAAAAAAAAATCAAAACATTTTAAAAAATCAAAACAATCTATGCCTAGCTCAGAGCCACCTGTCCCATTCTTTCTGATTTTCAAAGATCACAATGATCTTCAGCAGTTCTTTCACAGGCTAGTTTAGAATATAGAAGAGTGGTCACAATTGTAGATAGATAGATAGATAGATAGATAGATAGTTTTTAAAGCTCTCTGTGTACTAATGATAAAGTCATGAAAGGATGAAATTAAGTTACCCAAGGGTAGACAGTTCAGAGAGAGAAGGGAAAAAAAAGGTCAATAGTAAAATCTTGATGAATAACTATTTAATCCAGGGGTTGAGGAAAAATGATGAAAAAGTAGCAATGGAGACAGATGATTCATTTGAGCAGTAGAAGGAAATATCCTAGGATCACAGATCATAAGGGACCTAAGAGATCATCTAATCTAACTACCTTTCCATTTTTACAGATGTAGAAACTAAGGTACAAGAAGATAGAATGACTTGCTCAAAGCTATAGATAATGGCAGGGGTAGGATTTGAGCCCAGTTACTGTGACTCCATAGCTCATGATTTTTTTTCACTGTGCTGCGCTGTCAGGTCTTTGACTCCAATAAAGTTTATGGAAAGTGTGATGAAGTTTAATTAAATTTGCTTTGACAGACATTTATAAAACATCTCCTAATTATAGTCACTGCAGGAGGCACTTAGTATATAAAACAGACCCTGCTGTCTTGGAATTTATAATCCATTAAATCATCACTACAACATAAAGTTCCACAGTATAGGAGCTCATACTCCTTTGTACCCCTTATACCTAACATGGTAGTATGCATATAGTAGATACTGAATAAATGTTTGCTATTGATTTTTTTGATACCATATATATAATCCAAACCAATGGCAAGAACAACCACATAAATCTCTTAATCTCAAGATTCAGGCAATGTTATTGGCCAATTGTATTTAAATCTTAAGAAGCTCTAGAAGGATAAATGTTTTAAGCTATATTTTCTTTTTGTAAAGTATATTCCCATTTTCTTAATTGTGAACATGAATAAAAATCAGGTCTGACACTGAAAGGCAATGTAGAGTCATCAATTAAGTTTTTACTTTGAGGAAAGAATTCATTAAATGAAAATAACATTTTTATTCCTCATTTTTTCTAAAATTGTACATCTTGATAGATTGCATTAGTGAAATTGTGAAGAACAATGTTAAATATTGGTCTTTATCATTTGGGTAATGGGGTAATAGGGTTATTTTAGCATTATCAAAGAGTGTCAAAGGTTGTATAGGATTCCAGGAAATAAATAGGCAGTCCTTGAAGTGCTAGGTAGTTTAATAATTTTCCCACCTGTCATAGAAATTTAAATCTGTTTAGATCTCCAACCACACCCAAGTACTTCCCTCACATGAAATATTGGGAATTTAAATGAAATTGCTTTAAAAAGAATATTAGTTTTTACAGACCTTATCAAAATAAGGTATTTGATTTCTGTATTTTTCTTTTTTTTATTATTGAAATGCTATTGTTCATATTATGACATACAGATGAATGAAAAATCCCTAGAACTGGTCCACTAGCAAGTATTTTTGAACAGGTACTATGGATTAGACAGTTGGATTGATACAAAATTAAGCAATAAGAAATTAGGCTGGATTGCCTTTGGAAAATTTTGCAGTGTGTTTAATGACGTCTGATTTTTCCCAAACATAAAGGCACATCTTTTTAATAATACTATTCTTCCAGTTGTGGGTTTTTAATTAAATTTTATTAATATTTAATTTAATTTAAGAGTCCAAATTTGGAGAGAGCAATTACAATTGAATGATAAGGACAGAATCCAATTTGTAGTCAGTAAAGAAATGAGAGGAAAGGAAATAGAGGCATCAAATGTAGACAGCTTTCTTAAGTTAGCTGTGAAAGGGAAGAGAGATGTAAGATGATAGCTTTATTGTTCAGTCATAGCTAACTCTTTGTGACCCCATTTGGAGTTTTCTTGGCAAAGATTCTATAGTGGTTTGCCATTTCCTTCTCTAGCTCATTTTACAGATAAGGAAACTAAGGCAAACAGGGTTAAATGACTTTTCTAGGGTCACATAGCTAGTATGTGTCTGAGGTCAGATTTGAACTCAGGAAGGTGAGTCATCCTGACTACAGGCCCAGCACCCATCCACTGTACCACTTAGTTGCCCAAGATGATAGCTAGTAGGAGTATATAGATCAAGTGAGGGTTTTTAAATGATGGGCATGTCCATGCGAGGGGTTAACTAGTGCAAAGATACAGAGATGAAAGACGAATTACAATGTGTGAAGAACAGAGAAACCAGTTTGAGTTGTACAACCTCAAAAGGCCTAGATATGCCACACTATATGCCTTTGGTGGGAGAGCCCACACCTATGAGATCACACATCCACCAAAATATTGAAGTCTTAAGCAAAATGTACTTGAAACATATGGTGCACCAAGGATGTGACTATTCAAAAGGCAGAACTTTTCATTAAAACAACATTCCCTATGATTTAGCTAATTTCTATCTGACTCTTTTTATTCATATTACTTTGATCGTGAATAGAGATTTGGACTTTTAAAAACTGGGTAAAAGATCTGAAAACACTTTGCGCATGAGAGGGAAAGGTCCTCCACTTGTCAATAAGAAATCTCATAAAATCAGGTCTTGGTTAATATTTCTGGCTCTTTTAAGGAATTCACTGAGATAATTTAATAAGACTGAAGCTTTTGCAATAGCTATCCATATAAGGAATAACTTTTTTTTTTTACCATGAAACTCAATCTTAATGCAATAAAATGTATTCATAAAAGTTAAATAATAGCATGGGGAAAAATCCTTTGTTTATTGGCTTTGAAAATGACTTGTAACCAAGGGGAGAAAATCTCTATTTGGCCAAGGTAAGAACCTACCCCAAATTCTTCAACTTCGAGGTTTAGACTCAGTCTGAGTTCATTTAGTCTTGGCAAAAGGTGAACCCCAGCTTTTAAGAATAGACTTTAAGAAAACTCCTTTAAATATTCAAAAGGTTTCTTGAACATAAAATAGCTCTTAAAATAACATTCTGATGATTTAACTGTAAAGGACACAGAATCATGTAGATTTTAAACTGAAGGGAAAGAGTGCTTGGCAAAATATTTCTTGAGTTTTATACCAACCATTTGAAAAACAACCTAAGGAGGGCATCTAACTCAAAAGAAGAGTAATTATAACCTTATGTAAGGGGTCTAATGCAAAATCCAGGCCGCCTTCTGGTGGCTCTAAAGCACTGAAGCTACTGCCCTATCTTATGCAGCTCCAAATGAAAGTGAAAAGATCTTGAAAGCCATCTTGGAACTATTCTTAAAATGACATGGTTCTTGAGGTTACAGGGAATCATAACCTTCTAGCCACCCAAAAAGCCTTTTTAACAACAACTGAGATTGGTGCTCTGTTTTAGGTTATGTGTTTTGGGTACAGTTCCCCCTGTGACAGATGCTGAAGCTGTTTTTCAGTGTATATCTAAGACAGATCCAGGAGGAGCTGGCTTTGTGTGAGTTCTGCATTCCTAAACAAATTCTAAATAGTCTTCAGGCTTCAGTGGGCAGCCATGTCTGATAATATCGCTTAATCTCATAATCTCATCTAGACTGATGCACTTTGAACGTTGTGGCCCTCAATTTTTGGCATGATAGGGATTAGAAGGTTTTATTTTATTATCTTCAAGCAGTGCTAGTGAAAGATCATTGTAATTAAGTAGGGAAGCACTCACTATGAGGTTAAAATGTTACTTGCCCCCCTAATAGTTTGGTTTGGAGCACCTAGTTCTAGCTCCCATTTTCTTCTTCTTGTGCTTTGTGGAAGCATGAGATCCTACAGGTTAAACATATTTCTATGCCAGTCTTCCTATTGTTGTTAGGACAGAGACTTGTGAGCTGTTTGGTACAGAAGATGGCCTGAGTCATAACATTGACATTGCATCTCTTAGCAGCCTGGAAAGTGAATCAGTGGGCAGACCCTGTGGTCTATAGTAGCTATTTGAACTGCTACTCCAGCATTGAGCTGGAATTTAGCTGGTCTAGCTGCTATGCTAGTTGTAAGCCTCTCATAACAACTGGACTCCAATGCTTCTAAGGTAGGGTTTATACACTAGGAACTATTCACATTTATTTTTAAGTAATAAATTTGATTTGTTCTTTAACATTTTCTTCTTATTCTCTGTGATCCACTTATTATATAAATAAAAATAAAGCAGTTTGTGTTATTGGAAAAGGAAGTGAGCTGGTTATGTAGTGAGAGCAAGAGGAAAAAGGACAGTTTCTGAGTTATCATCACCATCATCTTTATTACTGGATGGAAAGGTTTGGATGAATTTTGATAAGCACATTGGAAGGATTCCTGAATTGAAGAACTGAAATTCCAAGGTGTTTAAGGAAATGTTAGCTTTCCAGATCATTAGATTTATAAATGATACTGAGGTCTAAGATGTAAACTTCCCATGGGTGGCTGACATCCATTTTCTCTGGATGTCAACCACTTTTTCATGGGGGAGAAAGAGGAGTATTCTATTATGAGACAGGGGATGGAGGCAATTGGAGTATGTAGAAGTGGAGTGATGAGTAGGGACCTAAGGAAAGTGAAAATGAATACAAATAAAATGTTACCCATTGATAGTGGCTCACTCTTGTAGGATCATATATCTAGAGCAGTATGGAAACTCAGAGGCTGTCTCGTTCAACTTCTTCATTTTACAGATCAGGAAACTGAGGTGAAATGATTTGTGCTAGTTCATATTGGTACCAAATGTCAGGAGTAGGACTTGAAGTCAATTCATCAGAATCCAAAGATAAATGTTCTTTCCACTGTACCACACCGCTTTCTTAATTGTTTGAATTTCCATGCCTATATTCACATGCTCAACATCTAATCTCATTTTTGTTGTACTGGGTACAGTACAACAAATAATATGTAAATATACATTAAGTCCTCATTCCCTTCAGTCTTCCAGGCGATTCCTCAAGACCACAAGCCTAAAGATCAGAGGATCATACATGTAAAGTTTTTTCAGGCAGATAAGTACATAGCTACTTATGTGTCTCTAAATCTAATGTTCTTTACTTTATTTCATGGCACCACTCATATCTGCATCCCATTTTCATGTTCCTCTGCATGAAGGAAGTCACCCTAAAATCGATCAAGGTTAGTCTTTCAGAGAGAGAGAGTCTACAACGGAGTGAGCAGGATTCAATTCCCAGCCTTACCTCCAACAAGCTGTGTGACTTTGGGAAAATCACATCATCTCTCTGGGTCTCAGTTTCATCATCTAGAAGATGACGGGTTTAGATTAGATGATCTCTAAGTTCTCTTTTGTTTCTGAAATTCCTTTGGTTTTCTTAATGAGAAGGGTTGAGATAGACTTCTGCTTTTATTCTCTTCTCAATTCTAATGGTAGTTTCCCATGATAGTTTAAATGAGATGTCAAAGTCATTGTCAAAGACTGACAATAGATTTATTTAATTAAATCATATTCAATACATTTCAGCTTTATTTATGTTTTTAAATTATGAATAATTTTTGATTTTATATCACCTTCGCTTTCTATAATTTTATCCCCCTTCTCCACCCAGAGGGATACCCCTTTGTAATAGAGTTCTATAACAAAAATAAAAAGAGAAAATCAAAGCAGTTCATAAAAACTAATTAACACATCAAAAATCTGATGCTTATAGATCTCTTCATCCTCAAATTTGGTGCATTTCCCTTTTTCTTTTTTTTCTTTTTTTTTTTTTGTTTTTGGCTAGGCAATGGGGTTAAGTGACTTGCCCAGAGTCACACAGCTAGTAAGTGTTATGTGTCTGAGGCTAGATTTGAGCTCAGGTCCTCCTGACTCCAGGGCCAGTGCTCTATCCACTGTGCCACCTAGCTGCCCTGCATTTCCCTTTTTCAAGGCCAGCCATGGTTCAGTTTGTTATCTTTTACATTGTTATATTCTTATATGTTATTTTCTTGGTTTTGCTTATGTAACTTTCCATCAGTTCACATAATCTTTCCACACTTTATTCATCATAGTCATAGTTTTATGGCACAAAAATATTCCATTAAGAGGCAGGAGGTAGATAGAGAGCCATCCTTAGAGCCAGGAAGCCCTGTGCTCAAATCTCTCTTTTGTCATATACTGGCTGAATGACTCTAGGTAAGCCACTATACCTCTCAATTCCCCAATCAATAGTCATCTACTTGTTGTGTAGTTCTTTGCTACAACTGAGCATATCACAGTAAATATTTTCATTTATGTAGGACCTTTTGTCTATTTTGTACTCCTTGGGATATATTTTCAGCAATGGGATCCATGCATTAAAGTGTATAGCCATTTTAGTCACTTTTGTAACATAATTCCAAGCTGCTTTCCATAATTGTTGTCTCAACAATGTATTAGTGTTCCTGGCTTTGTATAACCATTTGTATAACCACATTAAAACTTGCATATTCTCATATTTTGTTATCTTTGCTAATATCTTGGGTATGAGGTAAAATCTCAAATTGCTTTGTTTTGTATTTCCCTTATTGTTAGTGGTTTGATAACCAAGATTTTATTTAAGCTCTTACTGTGTCCACAAAACTGTGCTAATGTTGGGGAGAAAAAGATAAAAAAAAAATATCTTTTGCCCTCAAGGATTGGATGGTTAGTTGATTGTTGTCATTCATTCTTTTTTTTTTTTTTTTTTGGCTAGGCAATGGAGTTAAGTGACTTGCCCAGGGTCACACAGCTAGTAAGTGTTATGTGTCTGCGGCTAGATTTGAATTCAGGTCCTCCTGACTCCAGGATTGGTGCCCTATCCATTGTGCCACCTAGCTGTCTCATTGTCATTCATTCTTGAAGAAGACCAAAATGACATCACTATGTTGGAGTCAAGGTACGGTATGTTCAACTGTGGCTGATCAGACTAATACAAACTCATACCACAGGTCAGGCATAAATAGTCCATATGAACATTTGGAGTAGAGATGTCTCTAAATTTGCATATCTCACACTTCTGTTGAGCTACTGCAATTCTGCTTCACTCAGAGCACAGTGCCCTCATTGATGTGGGCACTCTGTGCTGGGTGGTCCTTTCCAGTGTCTCTCATGTCACACAATTGATTCCAAAGTTCTTCAGAGAGACCTTGAGAGTGTCCTTGTATTGCTTCTTCTGAACTCCCTGTGAGCACCTACCTTGTGTGAGTTCTCCATAAAACAGTCTTTTAGGCAAAAGTACTTTTGGCCTTTGAACAACATGGCCAGATTATCTGAGTTATGCTCTCTGCAGTAGAATTTGAATGCTTGGCAGTTTAGTTCAAGAAAGGACCTCAGTATCAAGCACTTTATCTTACCAGGTGATCTTCAGAATCTTTCTAAGATAATTCAAATGAAAATGATTCCATTTCCTGGCACGGCACTAGTGTACTGTCAATATTTCAGAAGCACACAACAATGAGATCAGCACAATGGCTCTTTAAACCTTCAGTTTGGCAGGCAGTCTAATAACTTTTCTCTCCCACACTTTCTTATGGAGTCTCCTGAACACTGAGGTAGATCTAGCAATGCATGCATTGACCTCATCATTTATGTGGACATCCTTGGAGAGTATACTGTCAAGGTAAGTTAATTTACCCACAGTAATCAAAATGTGTCCATTTGCTATAACCAATGGTTCTATGAATGGATGATGTCGTACTGGTTGGTGGAGAAACTTTGTTTTCTTGGTGTTAATTGTAGGCCAAAATTAGCACAAGTAGCAGAGATCCATACTTTGTTGCATTGAGTGCACAATCATCTGTGAACTAAAAGTCATATAATTCTTCCTCCACTTTAGTCTTGCCTCATAACCTTTTTTAAGTTAAATAATTTATCACCACTGTGGTAACTGACCTTGATGCTATTTTCAACCTGGTTGAAGGCACCTGACAACATTGCTGAAAATACCATTCTAAAAAGCACAAGAGCAAGCACACAGCCTTGCTTCACTCCATTGGTGACTAGGGAACTGTGAGATCATCATCCATTTTCCAGAACCCAGGCAAGCATAGCATCATGAAATTGACAAACAATACTGATTAACTTTTCTGGGCAACCAAATTTTGACATAATTTCTGATAGGCCCTCACAATTGACAGTATCAAAGGCCTTGGTCAGATCAATGAACATCGTGTATAGACTGCTATGCTTTGCCTGCCATTTCTTATGGAGGTGTTGGGCAGCAAACATCATATTGACTGTTCCTTGGCTCTTTCTAAAGCCACACTGGCTCTCAAGTAGATGACCATATTCCAGATAAAGGATCAGTCTACTAAGGAAGACTGGCAAGAATCTTGCCAGGAATGACTAAAAGAGAGAGACGGTGTCCCCTCCCCCATGATTGTCACAGGGCAATCTATTTCCTTTACCTTAATAGAAATGGACAATTGAGGCATCCTTGAACTCTTTGAGATAACTTCCTCTTGCCATATAACCCTTTAAATTTCAGTCAGCTTTTGTATGAGCAGTGGATCCCATGTCTCTTAAATCTCAGCTGGAATAGAATCAGCCCAAGGGATTTGCCACACAATATGACCCTAATGGCATTCAGAACTTCTTCAGTTGGAATTTTGACTAGAGAGGATTCACTTCAATCTGAGGTAAATGGTCAATAGCTTTAGAATTGATTGATGAAGGTCTGTTGAAAACACTATGGAAGTATTCAACCCATCTCTGTAGTATCATGTCCTTATCATTAAGCAAAGTGGCTCCATCAGCACTGAGTATTTGATATGTATCATAGACCTTTGGCCCATAATAGCCTTTAAGGCATCATGAAAGTGCTTTGGGATTGTTACTATTAGCATAAAACTGACTTTTGCCTGCCTTCTTACTGAGCTAAGAATTCTGCATCTCTCTTTAAGCTTCACTTGCACTTTACTTTTGATGGAGTTAAATACTGTCTTTTTACAGATGGATGAACTGTGCTGCTAGTAAAACCTGTGGAGTTCTCATTTTTTATCAGCTTATGAATTTCCCCATCATTTTCATCTGAAAGCTGCCCATTCCTTTTCTGCTCCACTGTTGAAATCTGTGTTGACTGAGTTCCCCCTCTAAGTTAGCAACTAACTGTTCTCACTCAGAGAAGCACTCTAATCTGTTGACATTAAGTCTTCTGGTAGTTATCTTACCTTGGGACTCCTTCTTTTGTTGAGTACAAATATTTAGCTTGGAGAGGATAGGTCTATGATCAGTGTGGCATTCTACTTCATCAGTCTCACATCCTATCTCTTCTCTTTATAGTCCCTCAAGGAACTTGCTGTCTAAAAGACTTCTTTGGGAGACCCTAGCTACTTTTATAAGACAAGTCTTTCCTCTGAAAGTATTAGATCCATACCACTCACCCTTGCTTTTTCTTTCTCTTTTTTAAACATCTATTTAAGACATTTTAACTTCCAAATTCTCTCCTTCCCTCCAGTCCCCCTCCGCCCATATAGAGAAAACAAGCAATACGATATCAGTTATACTTGTAAAATCATGCAAAACATCTCCATATTTGCTTCCTTTCTTTTCTTTACCTATAAGTGACCCCATCTTTGCCATCAGGCAGGACCACAGACTCAATATCTGCCCTTTGCCTCCTGCATTTCACATTCTTTTTTCTGACTCTTTCTCAAACTTATAATCAAATCAATATTACTTTTGCTATTGTAAAGGGCATGATCATATACTTACTACCTCTCTTCCTCCTTCCTTCCTTCCTTCCTTTCATTATTTTGGGTCAATTTGGGTCAATAATCAATTTACTCCTACTTTCTTATTTCAGTCTTAAGAAACACAAGTATAGAACAAAGATTAAATCCAATGTGCTTTGCTCATGAGGCAGCACCGTATAGCAGGAAGACCATTGAAGTAACTGTCAGGGTACGTGGCATGTAGACAACACTGGCACTCATTCTGGTTATATCAAAGAGCCACTTCAGCTCTTTGAATTCTTGCATCAACTAAATAATTATTATTAAATAATAATAGTAGTAACTAGCATTTATATTTCACTTCAAAGTTTGCAAAAACATTTTACATACATTATCTCATTTTATCCAAATAAATTACTGTCCATTTTACTCATTCAATCCACTATAGGGCCCTGTGAAGTAAAAGCTAAAAAATAGCTATCATTTACAAATCACTTTTAGACTTGAAAAGTGTTTAACTTACATTTTCTCATGTAACCCTGATAGCAACCTTAGGAAGCAGGTGCTATTAGGTTCATTTTATAGATGAGGAAAGTAAAACTGAGAGACATAAAGGGATCTATCTGTATTCACATAGCTTATAAGTGTCTAACCCAAGATTCCAATTCTTGTCTTCCTGACTCCAAGACCAGCATTCTATCCACTATTAAGTTCCCTCCTCTTCTCAGAACTTGTCTTCCCTTCTCTCCTCTTTTTTTTGATTTGTTTTATTCATTCATTTGTCTCTCTATTAATTTGTTAATCCATTTATCTATTCATTTATCCACTTACTTATTCATTTGTCTACATTTTAAAAAATACTTTATTGGTAACTTTTATGTCATATCTCAATATGCTCCCAATAAAGCTCTTCTTTGCAACACAGAAAAAAAAAAGTTAAGCTAGATCAACTGCAACTGTGTGAACACAACTGGCAGTATATACAACTTTTTCTTATCATAGCCCTCTACTTCCCTCCTCAAAGGAGTGAAGTGTGCTTCAATATTTTTCTTCTGGGAACACATTTCATTTCCTGAAGATGTAATCAATTTTTGGTATATACTCAATTAATATAATAATTACAATCTTAATAGTAAGCATTAATATAATACTTAAAGGTTTGCAAAGTGCTTTATAACTATCATCTTATATGATCCTCATAAAAACCCTGAAACACAAATGCTGCCATGATACTCATTTTAGATATGAGGAGACTAGGAAGGACAGACTTTAAGTGTTTTGCCTAGGGTCACACAGCTATGAAGTGTCTGAGGCAGGGTTTGAATTAATGTCTTCCTGACTCCAGGTTTAGAATTCAAACCACAATCATTTACTTAATGTCTATATGTTTTAGAGACTGTTAGGCCATAGAAATACAAAGACAAGAGTGAAATAACTCATGTCTTTAAAGATCTTACAGCCCAGCAAGAGGAAGACAACATATATATGTATAGATATATACAAAACTACAAGGTCCCAGAAGATATTTTGAGAAGACGGTACCCAGTTCTGGGAAAGGTCAGGGAAAGCCTTGGGTGGAAGGTAGTACTTGAAATGAGAAACAAATGAACAATTCTGAGAAATGGGGGTGAGGAGGTAGTATATTGCTGGCAAGGAGAGGGCAGCCAGTGCAAAAGGGTAGAGATAGGAGACAGAATGTAATGTGTAAGGAGCAATAGGTAGGTCAGTTTGACTGAACAATAGAGTATATTAAGGGGAACGATATATAAGGCTAGAAAAGTAGATTGGGGCCAGATTGTGAAGGGCTGTAAATGCTAAACAACTGAATGTGTTTACAAGTGGAAGCTATTTGAAATTATATGAAGTTCTACCAAATATACAATATTATTATATAATCATATTTTCTAATATGGCAGAGTAATTATGTTATATGGTAGCCATTAAAAATTTAAGAAAAGGCCACAGATTTTGAAACTATAAGGCTACTCAATTTGTAAAAGAAGTAAACAGTTGTCAAAATTTGTTTCTAATGTACCTATATTGATTAAGTAACACTCTGTTGTCTAATTTAAGTGATGGTTAAAATAGGGATAACTCAAAGGATTCAGGGTACATGTTCTGATGAGACTTTTGAAAAAGAATAAAAAAAGAACTAATGCAGCTAAAACAGGATGCTGTTCCTAATGTACTAACATAGAATAAGTAACACCCTGTTGTCTTACATAAATTTACATCTTAATTTTCAGCATATTCTCCAGAATATTTTATTCAGGCATAAGCATAGAGAGGTAAAGTATCATTTCCTCATATCACCTTATTTCAAAACTCCTTTAAGAAGAGATATTCATTTTTCTTTTCCTCTGTTATCTTGCACTTATTCTTGAATAAAACTCTTGATATTTAATCAGGCAATAAATGAAATACTCTAGTGGATTTTGGTAAATCCTAGGCACTTCACATATATCATAGATAAGAGCACCATTGTTTCCCACCCTATCCTTCCCAATTTACTCCTCTTCCAAACATCCCTATTTCTGTCTAGACCACCACTATCCATTGCCTACCAAGTTTCATAGCCTGGGGGCTAAGCTTTACTTTCATTTTCTTCAAGTCCTTATTTAATCATTGATATCTCTTTCTCCCTCCCTCCCTTCCTCCTACTCTCTGTCTCTGTCTCTGTCTCTGTCTCTCTCTCTCTTTCTCTCTCTTTCTGTGTCTCTGTCTCTATCTTTGTCTCTCTCCCCTATTTCCCTCCCTCTCTCTCCCTACTTCTCTCTTATCTGTCTCTGTCTCTTTTCACCTCATTTCTCTTGCTGTCACTGTCACAGTTTCTCTGTCTGCTTCTGTCTCTCTCTCTAACTTTTTCTCTCTTCACCCATTATCCCTCACCTTTCTATTCACATATTGCCACCCCAGTTCAGGATGTCATTCCTTTTTTTCCCTTTTGCCAGTCTCCAAAATTTTTTAATAAATAAGTTTTATTGATCACTTTTTTCTTTATATGTTATTCAATCCCCCTCCAAATTGAAATATCAATATTCAAATATTATGAAAAAGCAAGTCTATTAAGCAAGAACATTTGATATGATAACTGTACCTGATAATGCATACAATATTTTCTCCTTAGTCTCCCACATTTCTTCTATGAGGAAAAATTTGTATTTCATTATTTGATCTCTAGAATCTTCCTTGGTTTTTCCATTGCTCAAAGTTCAACTTTCTTCTGGTGATGTTTTACTTTCCATTTTAGTTGTCATTGTACATGTTATTATCCAAGCTCTCTTTCATTTTGCTTCATTTTGTACTCATTTCTCCATGTTTCTTTCAATTCTTCACAGCTATTTGAATAGCTAGATGGTACAATGAACAGAACCATGATTTTGGAGTTAGGAAGGTCTGAATTTAAATCCTACCTTAGACACTTAGAATTGTGTGATCCTTAGTAAATCACTTCCCATCTCTGATCCTTAGTTTCCTTATCTGTGAAATAGGCATATGAATGGCAACATAGGGATTTTGAAGATCAAATGTAATAACACAGGTAAAGCAACTAAAAATGTTAAAGTGACAGAGAAATGCTATTATTATTACTGTATAATATTCTATCACATTCATCTATAATGAATATTACATATATGGTTATAAGGACATGCATGGTGGGTGGAAAAAGACTCTACCATATAACCAACAAGGCGTTCCAAAAAAAAAACAACAAAAAACAAAAGTAATACATAATTAAGGGATTATACAATAGGAAGAGAAGATGAGCTCATCATGTGGTGAGAATGAGGCTTGACAGATGGACTACTAAGATCTCCACTATTGTCCTTATTATTAGGGGAAAGCAAGAAATATCTTGAGCACACTGAGGGGCACAGCCTGTGGGGAATTCATGGGAGGATGTGGGCAAGAGTCTCACAGAATGGACAATGATCAATGGGGATTCATCTGCATTATTGGGTGGAGGGAGATTATGAATCAGTGATATCACAGATTCATTTGAGGAGATCAGGACACTACACTCAACTATTCCCAAATTAAGGAGTATCTGTTTTGTTCTCTTACTTGCTACCACAAAGAATGCTGTGATAAATATTTTGTTATATATTTTGGACCTTTGCTTCTGGCTTTGACTTTGTTGGGATATAAATGTAGTAGTTGGATTGCTAGGTCAAAGGGTATAGATATTGTAGTTACTTTCCTTGCATAATTCTAATTTGAAACCCAGAAGAGCTGGACCACTTCCCAGCTTCATTAATAGTGCATTAATGTGGCTGTCCTTCCTTAGTCTTTTCAACATCAGTTGCTCTCATTTTTGTACATTTTCACAAGTTTATATGGTGCAAGGTAAAACAACTGAGATGTTTTGATTTGTATTTTTTTACTGTTTGTGATTTGAAGCATAATTTTCTTGTCATTATTTATAGTTTACAATTCTTTTATGAACTTTTTTTGGTACATTTGGTACAAATACTTTTTTCATAATTTTTATCATTTAACAGTTTCTCTTTTAATTACTTCATTGATTTTATTTGAAATTTTTAATTTTAGACAGCTAGATGGTAGAGTGGATAGAACCCTGGAAATGGAGTCAGGAAATACTGAGTTTAAATCCAGTCATCACCAATAGCTATGTAACCCTGGACAAGTTACTTAACCTCTATATGCTTCAGTTTTCTCAACTGTGAAGTAGAGATAATAATAGCACCTACATCATACAGCTATTTTGAGGATCAAATGAGCTAACAATTGTAAAGCACTTAGCATGGTGTCTAGAGCAGAGTAGGTACTTAATAAGTCCTTTGTTCCTTCCTTCTTTCCTTCCTTCCTTCCACTTTATGTCTTCTTCCTCTCATTGGTAATTTCCCCCTGCTTTTGGGGCTCTAAACTTGGATTATTTAGGGTGTTGGGGTGGGGAGAGCTCCTTCTAGGATATTTCTTACTTCTACCTTTCCTCATTACTATTTGCCTGGAGTACTATAATACCTAATGGGTCTCCCTGCTTCTAGTCTCTTCCCTCTTCAATCCATATTCCTCACATATGTCAACATAAAACTCCTAAGACACTTGTTAGACTTTGTTACTCTCTTTTACAAAAAAGAAAAAATCTTACATGGTTCTCTATTTCCTGTAGGATAAAATATAACCTCAGCCCAGGATTTAAAGTGCTCCATGATCTGCCTTTACCTTATCTAATATTCTATGTAATACACTCTCCATTCTAACCAAAGGGATTGATTTGGAATTCTAGATACCATTTCTGTGCAATTTTTGTCATTTCTTCCACACTTGGAAAGCACTCAACCCTCAAATCCATCTCTTAAATTTTCTCTTTTCTTTAAAGACTAAGCTCAGATACCCCCTCATACATGCAGCCTATCCTGATTCTCTGTTTTTTTTCCAGTGCTTTCTCCTCTCTTAAATAGTGCACACTATATCTCCCAATAGAACATAAACTCTTGATGGCAGAAACAATTTCATGATGGAGAGGCAGCCTAGTGTAGTTAATAGAATGCTTGACATGGAGTCAGGAAGACCTGAATTTGAATGCTGCTTCAGACACTTACTAACTATGACTTTGGGCAAGTCCCTTAACCTCCCTCTGCTTCACTTTCTTCATAGATAAAATGAGGCTAATAATAACACTAATGTCCAAGGGTTACTGTGAGGATCAAAACATATACACATATATGCATATATGTATACATACATAGAGATACATATATATATATGTATATATGTGTGTATACACACATATGTAATTTAGGAAAACTTAAAGTGCTATATGTTTTATTCAGTCTTTTTCAGTTATGTCCAACTCTGTGATCCCATTTAGTGTTTTCTTGACAAAGATCCTGGAAAGGTTTGTCATTTCTTTTTCCAGCTCATTTTACAGATGAGGAAACTGAGGCAAACAGCATTAGGTGTCTTACCTAGGGTCACACAGTAAGTGTCTGAGGAGGGATTTGAACTCACATCTTCTTGACTCCAGGCCCAGAGCTCTATACACTTCACCACCTAGCTGCCCAAGATAGCCATATGTTAGCCATTTTTTGTCTTAATGTCCCAAGTGTCTAACCATGCAAAGTATGACTAATTAATATTTGTTGAATTGGTGTCAATCCTTAAAGTTTATTTTTGTTCTAAATCCTATAGGCTAATGATCCAATCTTCGTATGTTTCATTGAATGAGTGAAGAATAAAAGTGTAAGTGATTTCTGAAAAGTTAAAAAAGTTAAAACCAATCACACATGACATTATGTGGGGAGAAAAGTGTTCTGTGTGGAATAATAATCTGATAATCCTTCCTCCTGTGCCTGCAAATGATTTAAGCCCTTTAATAAAAATTTTCCATTTGCCTGTCTCCTGGATATCCCTGAACTATAAAGCTCTCACCTCATATGCAAGGATTAATATGTGCTGAACTTTTGTAATATTAATTATAACAGCAGTAACATTTGCACCAAACATTTGGGTCAAATTGACCAATTACCTTGTCCTCAAAATCCTTTTCCAATAGATAGTCTACTGACATAATCTCTTTCAGCTGAAAGAACTATTAGGTTGCCATGATTTTATTGAATTGTTTCCCAAAAATACTGACATGTATTCTCATTTATTAAAAATCTTTGCCAAGGACTGAGCAGCTGGACTTATTTAGAACCAATCACTGGAGCCATTTTACCTTTTTATTTTTCTTTTAGAAAGATATATGTCTATTCACACACATATGGCATATATTTAATTTGGAGCTTCTTTAGCAAACTGTATAGCCTTATGTTGAAAATAAAACCTCATTTCTTGGTTTTCTTTTCCCTTCTTTTACTTATAAATTGACTAGCAGCTTTTCTCTTTATCCTATCCTTGGGTTGATAATCTCTGAATGAGGTCTTAGAATTTTATGGATATCGATAGAATGAGAATAGACCAACCAGCAGGCTATTTAAATAGTACAGATATCAGGACATGAAGGCAGGCATTAAGGTAGTGGCAATATCAACAAAGAAAAGGGGATGTATTCAAGAGATGTTACAAAAGTGAAATCAACAAACCTTGACAACATGTTGGATATGGGTAGTGAGAGATAATAAGGAGTTTAAGATGATACCTCGATTTTAAACCTGGAGGACAAGAAGGATGGCATATTTTTGGGGGTGAAAAAATAAGTATATGTTTTATCTTCACCCTTTTAGGAACCCAAAGATTTGAAGTTATGATTCTCAAAGTTATGATCCTATTATAAGGCTTACACTCCCAACTCAAATACTAGGAAATGGGGAAAAAGGGATCCAAGAAGGCCAATATTAGTCTAGAAGTTAGGTGCCTCAATCCCCTTTCATCATTAACCAGTTCTGCTGTCCCCTTGCCCAGGAGAAACCTGAAGAAACTGAGGTTTGAAGGTCCTTAAGGACATTGGCATTACAATAAAGACTGGAGGCCCAAAACAGAAGAATAGTAGGCATGATGTTCTCTCTTCCTTATTCCAAGGTCTATCTTTGTTCTTTCTCTAGTGTGGGGTAGGGAGGAGGATCTGGAAAGGCAACTGGGTGGGGGGTGATCAGGATCAAGTTGATTGGTTCATACTCTTCACAGTAATAGGAAAGTTTTGGGAAAAAGGAACAATTTTTTTTTTTTTTGTGGAAAGATGATGAAGTCTGTTTGGCCAATGTTGAGTTTAAGATATCTACTGGATATAGAGTAGAAGATGTCTGAAAAGTAATTGGAGATACAAGACTGGAGGTTGGTAGAAAGGTTAGGACTGGATAAGTAGATCCAAGAATCAGTGCCATAGAAATTAAAATTGAATCCATGGGTTTTGATGAGATCATCAAGGGAATAGTATAGAGGAAGGGGAGACTAAGGTCCAGGATAAAGTCCTGTAGGACATCATGATTGGTGGGTATGACCAGGATGAAGATTCAGTAGAGGAAACTGAGAATGAGTCAGATATGTAGAAAGAGTACCAAGAAAGTGTATTGTCTTGAAAGCCTAGAGAGAAGAGAATTTCTTGGAGAAGAGAGTGATTGACAGCATCAAAAGCTGCAGAGGGTCCAAGAAGCATGAGGATTAAGAAAAGGCCATTGGATTTTACAATTAAGAAGTCACCAGTAACTTTGGACAGAGCAGCTTTGATTGAATGGTGAGAACAAAAGCCAATGTAAGGAGTTAAGAAAAGAGTGAAGAGAGAGGTACCAATTGTATAAGGCTTTCCCAAAAAAAGTTTAGCCACAAAGAGCAAGAGAGATATGAGACAGTAGTTAGTAGGGATGAGCAGACATAGAGAGGTTTTTTTGAGGATGAGGATGTCATGCAAAAGATGAGACAATGTTCTCAGCTGAGAAATTAGTGATAAGGGGAGCCACAAGTAGTTTGGGGAGGCTTGAGAAGGTTTGGAAAAGTCACTATGAGTTACATCTCTAGTATATAACCAAGGCAGAATTCAAACTCAGATTGCCTGACCCCAATTCTAGTCTTCTATCCTTTATGAGCCTTTGACCCTTACAGCCATGAGTATCTTCTTGAACAAACTATTTTGCAATTATTATATACTTATTTTTGTGTATACTTATAGGAATACATGTTGTTTTCCCTGATAACTCCTTGAAATCAGAGACGGTTTCTTTTTGGTCTAGTGCCTAGTATAGTCATAGCCTGTCAAAACAAATGTTTTTAAGAAATGCTTACTGAAAATCAAAACCTTTTAATTTATTTTAGTTTCCCCTCCCCAATAAGGTGGGGCAATAGGAAAGAGAAAATAGATTTTTGTAAATTAAAAAACTAAAACAATAAATTAATCATATTAAAATATATTAAAACATAATCATGGCTATATTTGACAGCAACTGTTTGCCTAGATAAGTTACACTGATTTGTGGTATAAAAATGATCTGTGCATTAAGCTACAACATCAGTGTATGTTAGAAGCTATCTTGCTATGCCTAGTTTGTGTTTTCCAGGGCCATCTTAGATTAAATCATGAAAATGACTTTTCTGTAGTTAGCTCCACACATGACTACTTCTATCTTTTTTCCCCTCTGCTGCTTAATTATGGTACAATCTATTAGGTATCTGTGTATGATGCTTTTTTTCTTTCTGAGAATTAGAATGATTTGAGAAATCATTGCATTGAAATTGTCTGTGATAATTGGTTTTCTTTGTTTTTCAAACTATTTAAATATTTGTGTGGTAATGATGATGATGGTTGGCTTTCAGATGCTTTTCTGATTTTACAAAGATTTTCACATGCATCATCTCATTTGATAGGTACCTTATTTGATATGTTCTATCATGGCAAAGTCCTATTTGTTTGTTTTTTTGGTACATTTTGTTGATATCTTTTGTTTTTACATCACAAAAATTTCCCAATATACTTCTGTCTCACTCTTCTCACACAAGTATCCCTTATAACAAAGAACTTTTTCTTAAAAAGTTTATCAAAAACAAACAGCATGTCAAAATAAATCTGATATTACATATAATATTCTACATTCATGAGGCTCCCACTTCTTTAAAGGAGAGACTGAGATATTTCTTCTCTTAACTCTGAGGTCGGTCTTGGCCATCATAATTTCACAATATTCAGTTTTGTGTGATTGGGGTGTTTTTTTTGTTTGTTTGTTTTATGTTGTAAGCACTGTGTACATTTGTTTCCTGGTCTTCCTTACTTCACTTTCCTTCATGTCATTTAAGGCTTCTCTATTTTCATTATATTTGTATTTTCTAATGGGATAGTAATATTCCATTATATTAATATATTACAATTTGTTTTTTACCATTCTTTAATCAATGGGCATCTACTTTGTTTCTAGTCCTTTACTACCACAAGGAGTGGTGCAATAAATATTTTAGTGTATATAGAATTTCTTTTTCATCATTTACTTCCTTGGGGTAAATGCTTAACAATAGAATTTATGGGTTAAAGGGTAGGGGCATTTGGGTCTTTATATTTGCATAATTTCAATATATTTTCAAAAATGGTTGTATCAATTCATAACTTCACCATTTATTAATGTGCCTGATTTTCCACAATAGCTCCATCATTTATTCCCATCTTTTAAATTCTTGGTCAGTTTTCTGGGTGTGAGGTGAAGTCTCAGGGTTATTTGGATTTACATTTGTCTTAGTGTTTTGGACCATTCATTCACATGGTTGATAGTATTTTGCAGTTCTTTTAAGAATTGTTTATTTATAACATTTTACCACATTACTATTGGGGAATGGCTTCTGGTAATAGATTGCTATTAGATGTCTCTATATCTTGGTAAAAATTTATATATATACTGAACTGATTTTTTTTTTGGGAGGGGGAGGCAATCAGGGTTAAGTGACTTGCTCAGGGTCACACAGTAAGTGTCAAGTATCTGAGGCTGGATTTGAACTCAGAGCCTCCTTACTCCAGGGCTGGTACTCTATCTACTACATCACCTAGTTACTTTATGAACTGATTTTATCAGTACAGAGAATTCCTTTTAAGCATCTCTCCCTATCAGTATAGCTTGGCACTTACTCTACTCTATAGTGTTAGAGAATTTATTGGGCCACTGAGAGGTTAAATGACTTGCATCACACTTGAAATACATAGCCTGTATGTTTCAGAGGTGGAACTTGAAGCCAGAATACTTGACACCACTACACATACTGACTCTCTCATAGCAACAACAGTAGCAATCACAACAAACACAATAATAACGATAACTAGTAGCTAAATAGGGCTTTCAAGTATGTAAAACTACATATATTATTTAATTTGATTCTCACAATAAACCTGTAAAGTAGTTTCTGTTATTTCCATTTTACGTATGAAGAAATTGAGCCTCAGATAATTTAAGAGACTTGCCAAAGGGTCACATAGCTCATAAAATCTCAGTGTTTTGTTTTGTATTTCCTTTACTATTAGTGGTTGGATCATCAAACTCTTATTTAAGCACCTACTATGTACACAATACTGTGTTAATGTTGGGGGCAAAAAGATAAAATGAACAAACAAGCATATTTCTGGCCTTCGAGGATTGGATGGTTGTTGTCATTTATTCTCCAAAAAATTATATCAGTGTGTTGGAGTTGAGGTACAGTGTGTCTGATTTTGTCTGATCAAATCAATACAAGCTCATATTACAGGTTGGGCACAAATAATCCATATGGACATTTGGAGTGGATACGTCTCTGAATTTGCACATCTCACATTTCATTTGAGCTACTGTAATTCTGCTTTGCTAATAGAGCACAGCACCTTCCTTGATGCAGGCACACCATGCTGGGTGGTCCTGTGCCACTGTCTCCCATGTCTCACAATTGATTCCAAAGTTATTCAGAGAGACCTTGAGAGTGTCCTTGTATTGCTTCTTCTGACCTTCATGTGGGCTCTAGCTTTGTGCAATTTCTCTATAAGGTAGTTAATCGTTTGTTTGTTTGTTTGTTTGTTTTTTAGGCAAACATGCATTTGACATTTGAACAATTTAGCCAGGCCATCAGAATTGTGCTCCCTACAGTAGAACTTGAATGCTTGGCAATTGAGCTTGAGAAAGGACCTCAGTTTCCAGTACCTTATCTTGCCAGGGGATCTTCAGAATGTTCCTATAACTCAAATGGAAATGACTCCATTTCCTGGCATGGCACTGGTATGCTGCCCAGGTTTCATCAGCATACAACAATGAGGTCAACAGAACAGCTCTTTAGACTTTCAGTTTGACAGACAGTCTCATACCTCTTCTCTCCCACATTTTCCTCAGAGTCTTGCAAAAACTGAGCTAGCTCCAGCAATGTATGTGTCCACCTCAAAATCTATTTGTACATTGCTGGAAAGTATACTGCTAAGGTAAGTGAAATTATCCACAACACTCAAAATTTCTCCATTTGTTGTAACTAATGGTTCCATGTGTGAATAGTGAGGCTGGTGGGGAATGTCTGTTTTCTTGATGCTAATTATTAGGCCAAAATTAGCACAACTGGCAGAGAATCAATCCATTCTCTTTCATCTCAGTGGTAGAAGCTGTATTAAGTACACAATCAACTGCAAACAAAAAGTTATGTACCAACTCTCCCTCTACTTTAGTCTTGGCTTGTAAACTTTTTTCAAGTTAAGTAATTTACCATCAGTGTGGCAGCTGACCATGATACCATTTTTCTCCTCACTAAAGGCATCTAACAATATCACTGAAAACATCATACTAAAAATCATGGGAGCAAACACATAGCCCTGCTTCACTCTACTGATGACTTGTAATTCCTGAAAGGATCATCTACTATCCAGAACCTATGCCAGCATGCCCTTATGAAACTGGCATACAATACTGATAAACTTCTATGAGCAAATACATTTTGCCATGATTTTCCACAAGCCCTTGTGACTGATGGCATCAAAAGATTTGGTCAGACTGACCAACATTGTGTACAGACTTCTGTCATGTATACACACACGCACACACACACACACAAACACCACAATACAATATAGTTCTTTACTCTGGCCTCTCATAGCACCTTTAATGTGTACATTTGTATTTTGGAAATCAGTACTACAAATCAGTACTTATTTATTGTTTGTTGATTGTCTAGACTTAAAAAGTGGTAGGGAAGATGAAAATCATGCCTATTTAACTTAAAAGTGTATTGTATATACATTTTCCTCCCAGAGACCATAATTGTTAAACATTTTATCAGCATGTCCCTGATTTGGAGTCTAGTTTAGTAGAGACCTTTGTTTATGAGTCACTTAATATATATTTATTGAATTGAATTGAACTGATGCTCTGAGCTGAATTTAGGAATTGAGTATCATGCAGCACAATGATGTTCATCTCATGTCTATATAGTTTGTACACAAGTGCCAAATCCCATGACAGAATAAGCCTTAGTTGTCAAGCCAGCTTCACTAACTTGATCCTGTTTTTTTTTTTTTTTTTGGTTCTTGCTCAATTCTGTTCAGTTGTTTAAGTCATGTCCAACTGTTTATGACCCCATTTGGGGTTTTATTGGCAAAGATACTAGTGTCTTTTTTTTTGCCATTTCCTTTTCTAGCTCATTTTATAAGTGAGGAAACTGAAGCAAACAGTTAAGTGACTTGCCCAAAGTCACAAAGCTACTATCTGAGGATGAATTTGAACTCAGGGAGATGAGTATTCCTGACTCCAGACCTGACACTCTATCCACTGTCTCATCTCACTGCCCAATCATGGGTTTATCGTGACTAAAATTAGCTAGATAGCAGGCCAGCTTTTAAGAACATTATTTACCCTAGAAGACTTCAGAGTTCAGGAGACAGGCCATGGAAAATGGTATATCAGCATGTATTAGAATGGACTCATCTTTCTTGGGCATTTGAACCATCAGTATCTGCATTAGCCAGTTAACTATTTCCCTAGCAGTTGAAAATAGCTCATGAAGAGAAGGTCAGAGAAAGCTAACTCACAAGGAAGGAGTGAAGGGAAAGTGAAGAAGTAATATAGTATAGTAGAATAAACTTTGCACTGATGGCAGAGGATCTGAGTTTGGGTCTATGCTTTACCTCCTAAGTCACTTAATATTTCTAATCTCAGTTTCTTCAACTGTAAAATAGGAAAGATATGATAATACTTATATTACTAAATTCTCATGTTACTTTCTTCCTTGTCCAATTCTTCATGACTTTTGCAAGTGCCAGAACTCACTATTCTCATGAGTCTGGATTTCATTGGTATATTGAAAGCAAAAGAACATAGAGAATTGATTAAATGATATTACTTCACATATTTTGATTTGGTTTTTAAATATCATAGAAAATAAATAGGTAGCTTATCCTGTGAAGTATGTCATCTGGATAATCATGTAATAACAAATAGCTTATAAAGCAATATGATCTTTTTTTTTATTGGTGAAGGAATTGGGGTTAAGTGAAAAGCAATATAATCCTAAATATGACTATTCCCTCTCTCCCAAAGGGAAAAACCCTGAAAAATTATATAATGCAGTAGCTTCTAAATGGATTAGTTAACAAAATATGCAAAATATTTTAAAAATCAAAGAGAAATGAATTATCTATTCATAAAAATTGTAGTAAAAAGGCCAATTATGATCTATTAAACAAATTGAAGAAAGTTCAGGAGGTAAAATAAATGAATTTGATTATAAGAAAATAAATGGATTTTATATAGCAAAAATAGTAATCTATATTTTTTTTAAAAAAGGAAAGAAAGAGACTGAAAATGTAATAATTATATCATGCAGTGAGTTCACTTGAATAAAGACTATTTTTATCTTTGTATTCCCAACACCTTGCACAGTAACATAAAGGTAAGAGGAATTTTATATGTCAGTAGAACTAAGTTAAAAAAAAAACAAAAAAAGTTACATAGACCTGCAAAATATGGTTATCCAAATTTATTAGGAATTGACAGACATTTTTATAGCAATTTCTGTTTCCCTCCTTGTCTTCCTCCTCCTGTCCACATGAAAAAAATGGAAGAGAAAAAAAAAGGCTCATCACCACTTTGGTTTCAGGGTGATGGATTTTGTCTAGGACTGCTCAGGAAGACTGTTTACTTAGAATTAAAGGGGCAGCAACTTGCATTCACAGAAAGGCTACCTATATACACAAAATTCCAGAGTGCCAAACTATTAAAATACTTACAGGGTAAACTTTACTGAGATGCTATGAAGATCAAAGGCAATAATGTGTACAATTATCCCATACTCTTAAGGCATTATATAAATGACAACATTATTGCTCTTTCATAAAAGTAAGATTCTGTCTTATCATGGTTCCTGGGATCATAGTGATCTTGGGTTTTTGAATAATATTTCAATGGAGTCTAAGTTTTGACAAGTATTGCCAACTTAGAAATGGTCATTTGTTCATTGTCAGAGGACTAGCTTAGCTAAATTCAAAGAAGCTCATCATTGGAAAATTTGGCAACCAATTGATATTTCTGTCATAGAATCTCATGTAACCATCTATTAAGGCATGGGAGGGACATGGATCTGCTTCTGGGGTAGGGATACCTTTAACAATGACATCACAGGACCTCTAAATATTGATAGATTACCATTACTATTACTTCTAGCAGGTTGGCAGAATGGTTAGAAAGTGGATGCTTAGATGGATAATCCCATGGAAAGGATGGAATCGGCAACCAGTAATAGGAAGGGGCAGAAATAGGATAATTGGGCACTTTCTGGAAAGAGTTAATTGGGGTTGGGCAGTTTGAGGTTTATAAGGAAGAGGTAGCGATAAGTAATAAACCACAAAACTAACATGAAAATTCTGGTTATCTTATAAGGTCTTGACATTTAATGACTACTTTTTATTGGCATTGGATGTTACCCATTTGCTGAATTCTGGTCTCACTTTTCTTGAGAATTAAGTTGAACTATGTTTGAGGAAAAGTGCCTAAAGAGAGGAAAATGTTGGATGGTGATTTTTACTGTAAAGTCTTATTTTTTTTTTAAAGGCTGATTTCCCAGGTGGAGCCAGGAATGATCCTGCAAAAACCAGATGTTTTAGTTGTGCTATATGTTCACCTGGGTTCTTGCCAAGATTTTTTTTTAATAAGACTCACATTTCTTGAGAACACATCTTGTGATTGCTGCATGAGAACTTGTGTCTTACATGGAACACGCGAGGATGATTGCTTTCCATCCAAACACATGTTTTACTTTTTAAGTGAATGTATTGTTTATAAAGAATGCTGTTTCCTCTCCTCACACCCCTCCAAGTACCAGACTTCATATTAAAACTCTAGGCATGCCATCAAGAACTATGTTCAAAGAAATTCCTTTGATTGTCCTGAATGGTGACTGAAAATATTTTCTGTTTTTAAAAAATGATTAAAGGACATAAGTGTCTCATACACAAAGCTTGCTAAATGAGTCTGTTTTATTTTGGAAAACATATATACTTTTGATTCCAATCTTTTTGATTAAGTAAAATATTCTGAAATAATAGAGTAGGTGCAGATGGTCACTAGTTGCCTTGCAAGAAGCTAGAATGAACAATGAATATATAATAGCCATAGGGCCTTTGAAGGTATATTTAAAGCTAGCAAGGCCTAGATAGAATAAAGGAAATTTTAGTTCTTAGGTGGTTTGATGAGATTTATTGCCATTTATAGGGAATATAAGGCATTATTGGGAATTAGTTATTGGTTGCCATGTATATACTTGATGTCAATATACCAGAATTGTACAACATTATTGTCTAAGGATACATTAGTTTTTTAGTCTACTATTCTTTAGATTTGTTGTACCATTTGATAGGATCATAGAATTACAGATTTAGAGATTCTCTAGTGCAAATCCTCTTTTTATAGATGAGATTTAGGCAGTAAGCATCCTTGTCATGGTTTTGATGGCTATTTCTTTAGTAGCTAGCATAATGATAACAGCTTACATTTCTATAGCACATCAATGTTTGCAATGCACTTTATATAAATGATTTCATTTGATTTTCACAAAAACCCTATGAAGGTCCTATGGACTCTATTTTTTGTTGTTGTTTAGTCTTTTTTCAATTGTGTCTGGCTCTTTGTGACTTCTTTTTGGGATTTTCTTGGCAAAAATACAGGACTTGTTTGCCATTTTCCTTTCCAGATCATTATACAGATGAGAAAACTGAGGCTAACAGGGTTAAGGAACTCACCCAGAGTCACACAGCTAATAAATGGCTGAGGCTGGATTTGAATTCAAGAATAGTCTTCCTGACACTACTCTCTGCACACTATCTACTACACCACCTAGCTGCCCATGAATTATATTACCTTCATTTTAATGATAACAAAATTGAGACTGAGAGAAGTAAAGTCACTTCCCAAGGTCACAAGCTAGTAGAGGTCTGAGGCAAGAGTTGAACTCAGGTCTTTTTTACTTCAAAAAGTTTTTAGTTCCAGCTCCCTATTCACCATGCTAATTTGTTGCTTCCTTTCTTCTCAGACCAGGAAACACTAAAAAAGAATCACTACCTGCTTAAATTCTGGCTCACTTCATTAAATTATCTTGTATTAGCATACTATAATTACAATAATACTATTTTGGCCGACCAAATTTCAGCCAAATTTAATTGCTGAGTTGCAGATAATTATAATCCAATGTTAAAGACTGAAAAAAGGAGAAAGATCATGGATAAACTTAAATCATTCAACAAAATCTAATGATAAAACTTGGAGTTTTTCCAAATCATTTTATTCATGACTGCCAAGATCATATTCTTAAAATGCAGACTTGGTCATATCACTGCTTTTCTCAACAAACCATAAAGTGAAAATTCCTTTGCAACCTGTGTCCAGTATACTTTTCCAATCTTATTTTTTATCACTCTCCTTAGTACACTCTGTGGTCTAGCTAAATCATCTTTCTTCCAATTTCTCACACAAAATATTCTATTTTCATCTCAGTGTCTTTTCCTAGCTTATCCTCTGAGCCTAGAATTCATTCCATATTCATTTCTACTTTTTAGAATCCTCAGTTTCTTTCAAAACTCAGGTCCAGGACCATATCCTACATGAGGCTCTTTTGAACCCTCAACTGCTAGTACCTTCCCTTTTATGTAATAGCAGTCATTACATGCACTGTGCACTCAATTGCTTTGGCTACCTTCAGGAAACAAGTACCACAAATGTACTTAGTTCTGAAGAATTTGAGGATTTGGGATGACAGAAATGTCAAAATTCTGGGTGGTAGCTTGGTCCTACCCATCATGACAACCAAAAGTATGTTGAGAAAAGATAAATTAAAGATGAATCAAATGAGATCAAACACAAAATCAGGTGGATGTCCAACTCAGTGGAACTGCTCTTGTTTTTTCTCTTCCTGTCTGTAGATCATGTCAAGCCTATTTGGGCTACCACTCCAGAAGAAATGTTGAACTTTGAGCACTTAATTAAAGCATATATATGGGTTTAGGTGTGCTAATCCTAAGTCTGATTTTAAGTTTTGGGTTCCTGAGAGGCTCTTCTGTTTCATTAATTTGCTGAATCTAAGTGACCAAATAACAATTCTGAAACTAAAGTGTCTAGTCTTAGAGGCAACCTTGTGAATTTAAGAAATAAAAGATCCCATAGTCAGAGATAACTGGTGGTGGTCATGGTGGGTTTTACATGGAAAAGGAACAGGGGTTGTGCTGAAGCCACTTCAAACCAGTGCTAAAAGCAATTGATAATGTTTCAATATAAGCATCTGTACCACAGTTAATTCCAAACATTACAAATCAAGGTTTTTCATAAAAATAATTGATTGTTGATTGTCAAGCTTTGAGAAAGTAATAGGAGGATGAGTGAAGATGATATAGAGAGAGCATTCTAGGTAAACTCTCCCAACATTCCCCTTCAAAAACTTTAAAGTAA
Source organism: Vombatus ursinus (assembly GCF_900497805.2). Classification (NCBI taxonomy): domain Eukaryota; kingdom Metazoa; phylum Chordata; class Mammalia; order Diprotodontia; family Vombatidae; genus Vombatus; species Vombatus ursinus. The sequence continues at coordinate 2,863,493 of NW_020940360.1, forward strand.
CTCATCTTATTGAATTCTAGAGTGCTTTAGCAACCAAAAGTTTAGGGTGAGATATTTTCCCATATCAGGACAATTTGAGAGGTCAGAAAGAGTGATTTGTGACATTGAAGTGAGGGCCAGCAAGGAATATAGTGCAGGAACTGTGGGAAATGGAGGCTGCAGCAGTGAAAGAAGTAGCAGCAGCAACAGCAGCTGTAGCAGCAGTTCCAGGAACTAAGTAAGGGGATTGGACACCTGGTCATAAAGAGACCAATGTGTGGGCACTAGGCACAGGACCAGGTGCCATTTGGCAACTCCACTGTCATTACCTGTTCCAGGATGCAGGTCTGGGTTGTAGTTCCAGGGCAGAGAGGGACACTTTAATTGGCAAAGGAGCAGTGGCCATGGTTATTGTTCCAAGGCAGAAAGTGATCAGGTAGCAGTTTCAATGGGAGAAAAGGAGCCTGCTATTGCAAGGGAGTAGTGGTTATTCCTTAGTAAGGAATGGAACTCAGACCAGGAGAACAGTGACTATGCCTCTTCCTAGATCACAGCACTTCTGAAATGCTGATAACTTGTAGACCTCCAGAACTAGCTGTTAAAACAACAGGATAAAAAAGCCTGAAGCTTGTTACAGGGATTTCCCCATTCTCACCTCAGAAGGGTGAGCAGGGCTCAAATATAACATAAAATTAAAAGTCAAGAAATAGAATGGAGAAATGATAAAACAGCAAAAGGAACATGACTATAAAAATCTAATGTGGTAACAGGAAGCTCAAGACACAAAATCAAAATACAATGATATGAAAGCATCTATAAACAAAGACTCAAAGAACAATGAAGGTTAGACACAATCCCAACAAGAATTCCCAAAAGAGCTAAAGAAAGAGATAAAAATGAACAATTAAAAAATAAGATGAGAGTGGTAGAGGAAAATTGGAAAAAGTAATGAGAGCAATTCAAGAAAATTAGGAAAAGAATTAACATCTTGGTAAAAGATGCCAAAAAACATACTAAAGAAAACAATTCCTTAAAAAGCAGAATAATTTAAATGAAGAAAGGTGATAAAAGTCTTTGAAGAAAATAATAACTGACAGATTAGAATTGGGCAAGTAGAAGCTAAGGACTCCACAAGATATCAAGAAAAAATAAAACTAAGTCAAAAGAAAGAAAAAATAGGAAAAGAAACATGACATATGTCATTGGAAAATAAATCAAAGAAAGATAATGAAAGAGAAATCATAAGGACTTAATAAGGTTAAACTTTTTACACTCCTATATGGGAAGATGATACATGCAACTCCTAGAATATTGCCATTATTTGGGTGGTTAGAAGGAGTCTACACAGACAGAGGGCATGGATGTGAGTTGATTATTTTGGGATGATGACAAAAATACTAAAGGTGAGAAACAGCAGTACACTGGGTGAAGTGGGGAGAGGAAGAATGAGAATGATTATCTCACATGAAAGAGGCACTCAAGGAATAGTTTTTACAGTGGAGCAGAAAATGACAAAAAGAATAAGCAACACTTGAACTTCCCTCTCATTTGAAATGGTTAAAACAGAGAAGAATATATATTGTTTGTGTGTGAGTGTGTGTGTGTGTGTGTGTATACATGAAGTTGGATATAGAAAACTATCTTACTTAATGGGGAAATAGAATGAGGAAAGGCTAAGAGAAAAGAGTCAAGGGAGGATGATAAGAGGGAGATGGTCTCAGAAGCAAAACAGAATTTTGAAAACAGATGACAAAATGGAATAGGGGTAAATGCACAGTAAGAAATTATAACAGTGAGTATAAATGGGATGAACTCATTCATAAAATGGAAGCAGATAGCAGAATGGATTTAAAAATTGTAATTCAAAAATATATTGTTTACAAGAGACATATTGAAACAAAGAGACACACAAGGTTAAATTAAGAGGCTGAAATAGAATCTAATAGGCTTCAGGAGAGGTAAAAAATAAAGTCAAGAATAGCAATCCTGAACTCAGACAAAACAAAAGTTAAAATAATCCTAATTAAAGGAGAAAATCAAGGAAAATATATTCTGAAAAAGCAAACAAACACAATGAAGTAATATCAACAGTATACGTATATGTACCATGTGACATAGTGTCCAAGTTCTTAAAGGATAAGTTAAATGAATTACAGGAGGAAACAAACTATACTAGTGGCAGACCTGAATTTACCCCTCTTAGAAATAGGTAAGTCTAATATTTATTAAATAAGAAAGAAATTAAGGAGGTATATAGAATTTTAGGAAAGTTAAATGTGACAGAAGTCTGGAGAAAAGTGAATGAGAGTACAAAGAAGTATATTTTTTTCTCAGCTCTACATGGCACCTTCACAAAAATTGACCACATATTTGAACAAAAAATATTCACCAACAAATGCAGAAAAGCAAATATATTAAATGTGTACTTTTCAGATCATAATGCAATAAAAATTACACTCAACAAAAGGCCTTTGGAACATAAAATAAAATAAATTAAAAACTAAGGAAACTAATCCTAAAGAATGAGTATGAAAGAACACAACATAGAAACAATTACTAATTTGATTAAAAATAATGACAAAAATGAAACAACATACTAAAATTTGTGGGATGTACCCAAAACAGTACCTAAGGGAAACTTGTATCTTTAAATGCTTATATTTTTAAATATCCTTATATCTTTAAATCAATAAAAGACAGAAAAAGCAAATTAATGAATCTAGTTTGCCATTAAAAAAACTAGAAAAAAGAACAAATTAAAAGTTACTAATTAAACATTAAATTAGAAATCCTGAAAATCAAATTAGAGATTAGTAAAACTGAACATAAGAAAACCATTGAATAAATAAAAACTAGGAGCTAGTTTTAAGTAAAAATAAACTATGACTTAACTATTCTCATCAACAGAATGATCTAGAACAATTCTGACCTAAGGAAGTCTGAATGCGTATTAAAGTATACTTTTTTCTTTGTTTTTTTTGTCTGCATTTTCATTCACAACATGACTAATATAGAAATACATTTTGCATTACTTCAGATGTATCAACCATATCAAATTTCTTGTCATGTCAAGAAGGTGTAGAGGAGTGAGAAAAAGAGAGAATTCAGAACTCATTTTTTTTAAATTAAGGTTAAAAAATTTTACATTGGAAAATATTAAAAAAAGAAATTAATACAAAAAACTAGATAGATCACTGGTTAATATGATTTTAAAAAAGAAGAAAACAAAACAAAACAAAACAAATTGAGAGTATAAAAAAGGAAAAGGGTAAATGTAACACTAACGAAGAGGAAATAAAACAATTATGAAGAGCTATTTGCCCAGTCATATGGCAATAAATCTGACCATCTCAGTGAAATTGTTGAATATTTACAAAAATATAAATTGCTCCAATTAACAGAAGAAGAAATAAAATATTTAAATAATCCTACCTTTGAAAAAAAATGAACAAACCATCAATGAGCTCCCTGAGAAAAAGTCCCTAGGACAAGATAGATTCAAAAGTGAATTCTACCAAACATTAAAAAAAAGAATTAATTTCTACATGATATAAATTATTTTTTAATAGGCAAAAGAGTCCTACCAAATTCCTTTTTTGACAGAAATATGGTTCTGATACTTAAACCAGGAAGAAATAAAATAGAGAAAATTATAGCCCAATTTCCCTAATGAATATTGATGTAAAATTTTAAAATAAAATACCAGTAAGAAGATTACAGCAATATATCACAAGTATCATACACTATGACCAGATGGGATTTATATCAGAATTTCAGGGCTGGTTAAATATTGAGAAAACTATTAACATAATTGACCATATCATTAACAAAAATCACATGATTTCCTCAATAGCTGGAGAAAAAGCTTTTGACAAAATACAGTGTCTATTCCTATTAAAAAACACTGGAAAGGATAGATATAAATAGAGTTATTCTTAAAATGGTAGGTAACCATCAGCAAGTATTATCTGTAATGAGGATAACCTAGAAGATTTCCCAATAAGATCAGGGGGGAAGCAAGAATGACCATTATCACCACTATCATTCAGTATTGTATTAGAAATGCTAACCATAGCAATAAGAGAAGAAAAAGAAATTGAAGGAATTAGACTAGCCAACAAGGAAACAAAACCACCACTCTTTGCGGATGATATGATAGTATACTTAAAGAATTCTAGACAATCAACTAAAAAAGTAGTTGAAATAATTAACAACTTTACCAAAGTTGCAAGATATAAAATGAACCCCCTCAAATCAGCATTTCTATATATTACCAACAAAGTCCAGTATGAGAAAGAAAGAGAAATGTCAGTTAAAACAACTGGAGACAACATAAAACACTTAGGTATCTACCTGCCAAGACAAACCCAGGGATTATATAAAGAGAATTACAAAACACCTCACACAAATGAAGTCAGATCTAATTCGGAGAATTTTTGAGAAATATTAATTGCTCATGGATAAACTGAGCCAATATAATACATATGACAATTCTACCCAACTTACTTTACTTATTCAGTGCCATACCAATGAAACTACCAGAAAAAACATTTTATATAACTGGCAGAAATTAAAAAAAAAATCATCCAGAATAACAAAAAGTCAAGAATATCAAGGAAATCAATGAAAAAAAATATGAAGGAAAGGTGGCCTAGAAGTATGAGATTTCAAACTGTATTATAAAATGGCAATCATCAAAAAAAATCTGATACTGGTTAAGAAATAGAGTGGTTGATTAAGGGAATGGATTAGGTACACAATATACAAAGGCCATAGTAGTTTTGTGTTTGATAAATGCAAAAATCTAGTCTTTTTGGATAAGAACTCACTATTTGACAAAAATTTCTGAGAAAACTGGAAAACTATTTGGCAGAAACTTGGTATAGGCCAACATCTCCCTCTGTATGCCCATATAAAGTAAAAATGGCTAAATGATTTAGACATAAAGGGTGATATCATAAGTAAGTAGGGGTGGAAAATTTTACCTGTCAGATCTATGGATAAGGGGATAATTTATGACCAAAAAAAGAGATAGAGGGGATCACAGGGTATAAAATGGATAATTTTAATTACATTAAGTTAAAAAAATATAAAAACAAAACTAATGAAGCCAAGATTGGAAGGAAAACAGAAAAACTGGGGACAAATTTTATATCAAGTTTCTCTGTTAAAAGCCTCATTTCTCAACTATTTAGAGAACTGAATCAAAATTATAAGAATATGAGTTATTCCCCGGTTGATAAATTGTCAAAAGATATGAAGTCAGTTTTCAGAAGAAAAAAAATCAAAGCTACCTATATGAAGTCTTTTAGTCTAAATCTCTATTGATTGCAAAAATTGCAAATTAAAACAACTCTAAAATATCACTTCACACCTATCAGGTTGACTGATATGACAGAAATGGAAAATTACAAATATTGGAGGAGATGTACAGAAATTGGTATACTAATGGAGTGTTAGTAGAGTTGTGAACTGATCCAATCATTCTGGAGGGCAATTTGGAACTATGCCCAAAGGGCTATAAAAGTGCATATGCCCTTTGAACTGACAATACCATTATGATGTCTTTATCCCAGACACAAAAGAAAAAAAGCAAAAGGACATTTATGCAACAAAAATATTTATAGCAACTATTTCTGTGGTGACAAAGAACTGGAAATTGAGTGAATTCCCATCAATTGGGTAATGACTGATCAAGTTATAATATATAATTATAATGGAATGCTATTGTGCTGTAAGAAGTGCCTAGAAGGATGGTTTGAGAAAAACATAGGATGACTTATATGAACTGATACAAAGTGAAGTGAGCAGAACCAGGAAAATATCATCCATTGGAAGAGCAATATTGTATAATGATCAACTATGAATGACTTAACTATCTGATCAATACAATGATCCACAACAATTCTAAAGGACACACCATGAAAAATGCTATCTATCTTCAGGGAAAGAACTGATGGAGTTTGAATGCAGATTGAAGCATATTTTTTTTAATTTTTTTCTTGCTCTTTTTGCAACATGCATGATATGAAAATATATTTTGCATAATTTCACATGTATAATGATAACACATTTCTTGCCTTTACAATGGGTCAGGAAGGGTATAAAGGGAGAGAATTTGGAACTCCAAATTTAAAAAAAAATGTTAAAATATTAAATTTTTTAAAAGTACATAGGGATCTATAGCTGACAGATTTCAACTTTAACATTGTAATCTAGTGTCAGTAACCAGATTCTGGTTTTGTTTCCTGTGTCTAAGCTCCTTCCCAAAATAGTAACTGCCTTTTCCTGTCTGAATTGCTACCTTTGACTGTGCTCTGGAGTTTGAGTTAGTAACATCTTTGTTGCCTTTTCATTTTTTTCAAGTGCTAGAGTACTGCTCCTGAATCTGAGCCCCTGTAGCCAGTTCCTAGTTGTCTGCTACCAGTTCTTCCTTTTGCCCATTCCCTTCTATCAGACTTTCTCATTGCTGTTCATCACACACATTCTGATACCTGCTTGTTGCCAACTGCCTGTTTATTTGTTGTATTTCATCATCTCTCTGAGGGCTTGAGGTCCATATTTAATTATGAATACAGTACATTAAAGAGAGAAAGCAAATATGGATTAACATCAGATTTCTGATGCTGACTGTTGCTGCTGCTGAGACTTGCCCTATATATTATACTCTTCACTGGATCAGTCTAAAGTTTTAAGCCCTGGCCAGTGCAATTCTGTCCAATACTGACATCAGTGCTCTAAAAAATAGTCATGTGGCACTAGCAGCAGTTAATTAAAATCAATTAGAAAGCATTTATTAAGTACCTACTATGAGTCAGGCACTCTGCTAGGCACTGGGAATGCATATTTCCTCCTCATAATGAGGATATATTCCAAACTAGAATGAAATTTGATTCTAACAGCCTTTTCTGAGTCAGTATCCCTATAACAATTAACCCCTCCCAGTCCAGAAATTGCCTTAAAGAATGACAGGACTGAGTCTACCTGTGAAAGAAGTAGGTACATTGAGATGGAGTGGAGAAATTAGTTGTTGTGGATGCAGATAATTCATTGCAGAGGCACAGAAATAGAAAAAACATGGAAGATCATAGTTACTAAAGAAAAGAGTTTAGGATGGTAAGAATGGAACACAACATAGGAACACAACAACTCACAGTGAACACTTTTTGTCTTTTTTTTTTTTTTTGATGAGGCAATCATGGTTAAGTGACTTGCCCAGGGTCACACAGCTAGTAAGTGTCATGTGTTTGAGGCCAGATTTGAACTCACGTCTTCCTGACTCCAAGGCTGGAGCTCTATTCACTGTGCCACCTAGCTGCCCCACAGTGAACACTTTTATGGAACCTAGAGTGTGAGAAGATGATTGATATTGGTTTGTGGACCCAAGGCTGAAAATTATTGTTTTAACATATGGATGCATTCCTACTTATGATATCACATTCCTTTTTTTATTTCTATTTATCATTCTTCTCTGCTACTACTCTTCCTTGCACCCAAAGCATCCTGCCCTACTGTTTTTGGGCAACTTCTGTACCCTCTGTGTTCCATTACCCCTTCTCAGTCATATCATTTCTACTTCCTTGCAGTTGGTCTGAAGTGTAATCTTATTCTTGAAATGACCCTTCCATCATCTTCTCTATTATTACTAAAAGATTTCAGAGGTAAAAAGGGGTGAAAAGATGTTAAAGAATGAGGAACAAGAAAGCATAAAAATGCAAGGAATGACAATAATGACTAGCCAAAATGAATTACATCCAGATATGGCAAGAAGTCTTCCTGGAAACCAGCTGTGGGCATGTTTAGAAATGCTGAATGAGGAAAGATGAAGATTGCCAGGTAGCATTTTGTGAAAGATTTAGAGTCGATTGTGGTCACTCATGTGGCAGATGTTCAAGGAAGAGAAATAGCCTCAAGAAATATGAAGCATGTTTTTCTCACTGTTTTGCTCCCTAGAATGAGGTGAACTTGGGAGGGTCCTTCCCTATGTGCAGAACTATTCATGGAAAGAGTCGCACCTTGACCAATTGGCATTTGTCCATGGAAAGTGCTAGATGGGATGAACTGTCATTTTTTTTTAGTGATAAATGCTTTGGTTTTTCAAGATGGTATTTGGAGAAGTCTGACCCACCATCCAGTACATCATGGATGATGATGATGATGATGAATGGGTATGTATATGAAAGTCTAAGAACAAAACTCAGTGTTTTCCCTCTCTGGAAACTTGAGAGCATGTTGTTGGTGTGGAATCTGTGGATCTGTTATTTAAACGCTAAAAAGGAAACAGTACATTATGTCTATGAAATGGATGGTTTTAGCATCTATGCCACATGAGGATCAGAATTAGGGCTGTAACACTTCCCTAAATTATGCATTTCATTTGGCTGAAGTCATCTGGACATTTTTGGATGGTAATACCCCTTTTTTGGAAGTAGTGAAAGAACAGTGGATTTAGAGCCCCCGTTTACCTTTCCATTGTCCTGTATGAGCACTTGACTTATTTAATAATAGATTTAGAGATGGAAGAGACCTTAGAAATTATCTAGGCCAATGCTCTTACATCACAGATGAGGACCCTGATTCCCAGAGAAGTGACACTGTTGCATTAGAACACAAAGAGAGTAAACAGTTTAGCTGGGAGTTGAACTCAGGGTCTTTGACTTCAGATCCAGAGCTCATCTCATTACATGCAGGCTACATCATGCAATTTCCTGTCTTCATAAAACTACCTGTCACTGGGAGCCACCATTTGGCACCTCTTTTCAAATTAGCTCAAGCTGAATACTAGAATTGGAGTCAGAAAACTTGAGTTTAAATGTCTCCTTTGACTCTTACCAATCTATGTGACCAAGCACTTAACCATTTTGTCTGTCAATTACCCCATGCAAAAAAAAATGGGGATAATGGGGATAACAGTACCTCTAGCATCTCTGTTACAAAAGTTGTTGTGAAGCTTAAATGAGGAAGTGCTGTATACATGTAGATTTAATACATGCTGTAATTAAAAAAATAGTTCAAATTATTGTTAAATAGCATACTTTATGGATAAGGTAGTTTCTAATAACACAAGAAGAGGATTTAAAATGAGGCAAGTAGAGATTTCACAAATTTGCTTAGCAATGCATTTTTCTTATCTATCTATCTATCTATCTATCTATCTATCTATCTATCTATCTATCTACCTATCTACCCTTCTATACGTATGGCAAGTTTTTACATCACTTAAGAATATAGATTAGGTGATTTTCATCACATAATTGTCAGCACCATGTAATCATTGCACCCTGTTTTTTCAGTCCAAAAATTGGTTTATAACCTTTCATTGCATAGTTGTTGCATGATATAATTCTTTTTATCATGCTGCTTAACAGGTAAACAGAGTAGCAATGTACTCACCAGTGACATATGAATATGCATTTATCTCTCATGCATTGTGAGCCACAAGCCTAGCATTCTCAGTGCACTGGGCATTGTCAGTATATTTCCAAAAGCTTACCTTCATGGTTTGGTCACAGTATTGTATTGCTAATGGTATTGTCACTCAATCCAATGAAGAACTCTAGGTGCAAGGTGAGTGAGCTGGCGGGTGAAGCTGTTATGAATAAATCACATGATATAAGACCTGCATCTTCCCAATTTTAATGTATATTCACTAGTATTCCATGCATCCTAATCTTGCACCAAAGATAGTATAGTAATAAATGATTTTTAAGTAATACTGGCACAATTTTTCAAAAGCTTTACATAATGGTTGCATGCCACTTTTTTGCAAAAAAATTGGCATAAAAGTTGTGATGATTATGTTTTGAGATATGGTAGGAGTAAGGGAAAACAAGCCACTTTCAAAGTAGAATAAAAATGTACCCAAGAGGCAGTGTTATGGAGTACAAAATGTGCTAAATTTGAAGTCTGAGGATCTGAGATAAAATTCCAGCTTTGCCATTTATGAATTGTGTGCCCTTGAGCAAATCAGTTTACTTTTTATGGTCCTGCTTTTTCATATGTAAAATAAGAGTGTTAGACTAGAGAAATCCTAAAGTCCCTTCCAGCTTTGTCTTGTATTCAATAAACCACTTCCTCCCTGTTTGTTCCCACAACTTGGAAAAAAAACACAGATGCTGTTCATAGTCTCAACCTTTATGTATGTGAATACAGTGACAAGTAAAAATAACAATTCCTAAAACATGTCTGCATTAATGGGTTAATTGACCTAAAATTATTTGACTCCTAAATAGCAGCTCAATAATATGAATGTTTTTCCAGGGAAAAAGAAAACCAAATGTTTTACCTGTATGCTACCAATATAGATATCAAATACTGGTAGAAAGATGTAACACTTTAAATCTCTTTTGTAATGTTGATTAATTGTCAAGAAAAGTTCACATAATCTTTCCATGGTTTTCTTTGATGGAGTCATTGGGTAAAAATAAAAATCTCAAGGAAATTCAGGATGCTTAAGTCTTTGTGAACTCATAAAAAGTAAATGTCACCTGGTTTTAATACAAATGTATGTGGTTCTTTGCAATTCCTTATTTCAACACCAGGTTACTCTTCTTTGCCTCATGTAGGAGTAATTACTTTTATGATGGTGAACCTCTGTTATTGGCAAGCAATACCACTTATGAAATCACATCTTGACATTTGCTCTTAAGCCATGGACATCTGTTTAACTGGCATCTGAATAAAACCTTAACAAAGACTGCAACAATATGGACAATTGTAAATACTTAGAGATTATTTTAGAATAAAAAGATAGAAACATGTTTCTTAGGACAGGATATTAAAGACTACAGGGGTAATCCACAACTGCTTTTATTAATTCACTAGAAGTGACCAATGAAAGTATTTAATTGGGCAAACATAATTGAAGTGAAATTAAAATTTCCATTGGCATAGAGCTAGAGATAATGCATAGGAACTATATCTCTAATTTCATTGGCACAGGGATCCCCAAATGAAGAAACTTCCTCTACCAATGAAGTATTTTTATAACAACAACTATAATTGGCAGGCTAGTAGTTGTTAAATCAGATGTTTCTAACTATTTTGCAGGTTAATCACAAATAAGATGACTTGGTATGATTTGGACCTTGATCTAGGAAAATTTTGGTTCAAATCCCACCTCCTTCACTTATTATCTTCATGTTTATGGGAAAGTCACTTAACCCTACCATGCTAGTTTTGTCATCTGCAAAGTAAGGAGAATAATATTTTTAGTGCCCCTGTAGCAGTTCTCTTGTGAGGATAAAATGAAATAAAGTATGTTAAATTCAGATAGACATTACTCTAGGAGAACCACTTACCTTATATATGTATATATGTATGTATGCTTGTATGTGTATTATATACATATACATGCATATGCACATACACACATATACATACATATGTGCCAGTTACACACACACACACACACACACACACACACACACACCCCTATGTATATGATGGTCTTACATCCCAAAATTTTATTCAGCCACAAAAAACAATTAATTTACCTTCTTGTTCAATGATCCACAGTTTAACTAAATAGAACATGCATATATACGTACATGTATGCACATATGCATATATGTGTAGATACAGATATTTATATATGTGCATATCTATATATATACACATAGGTATGTATAGAATAAGGTGTGGACTTTAGCACACATGGGTAAATTAATTTCTTTATATAGCTGAATAATATTTGGAGATGTAAGATCACATCCTATAGGCTCCCTGAAAACCTTTTAGTGACAAATCCTCTAGCAGAAAGGTTGATATTTTCTTCATACTGATTCTACATGGTTTTAGTTTCTTCTTCTAGATCTAGATACTTTGAAATCTTTTTATTCCACATAGCTTGGAGATCATAAATATTTGGCATGGCAACATCTGTTAAATACACCTAGCCCTGTAATATATGAGAAAAATTTCATCATATTTACCTGTGCCTGACAATACTTGTCTATCATTGTTCATGTTTTCTATGAGTGTGACTCCTTTATTTAGTATGACTCTTGTTTGGTTGATAGGGCTATTCCTTGACCACTTTTCATTTCTATAGATTTACCTGCTGCTCTGGCTCTTTATTACTTGTATATGTATTCCCTCATTTTATATTGAGAATCATACCACTAGAGGTAATTTTGTCCTTAATATTGAGACAATATAAGACCTTGCAGATAGATATAAAGTTTGGTACAAGTGAATATAGACATATAAAATGTATAGTTTATCTAAGATCTCAGTGAAGTCCCTGAGTTAGAAGTTACAATTACAGATTCACAGATTTTGTTTATAAAATCCTAAGCCACTAGTTGACCATATGTGTGTGTTTGTATATTTGTATGCAATATATGCATATGTACATATACATGCAAGCATACATACATATATATATATGTGTGTGTGTGTGTGTGTGTGTGTGTGTATATATATATATATCTCACATCATTTCCAGGTTAGCTAGATCATCTCAGTATTTCCTATGAAGAAGAAAATTTCTGTTTTGAGTGTGAAATGTTAGAATACATTTGAAGAGAAAGGTATTTATAATACAGTTCCTTGTGGTGAGTGAGAAAAGGAATTGATCAGAATAGAGGAAAAGTACTCAGCAACAATGAGGCACCACTTGAGGTGTTGTGCCATAAATTTATAATTGATAAATTAACTCAATTTTGTGCCATTATTCAGGAATTTCCCAGCAGTTTAATAGCATGATCAGTGAATTGATAGTAAGGATTACTCAGGGATAGCAATGTGAACACTTGTAATGGTGAAAATGGAAGTGTATCCCTAAGGTTTTTGAGTATTGAAACACTGAAGTGGAAGTCCATGGGATTAAGACTGGTTATGAATACAAGTGAAGCCAGAATTAGCAGAAGATCAGAAACCTTCTTTCAAGAGAAAAAAAGTCCCAATGGATTACAAAACACTGATTTGGTGTGATTAAGAGAATGGCAGGGAGGTAAAAATGAGAAATTAATCAAAGTGTAGAATTTTACAATTCAGCACCTTGGAGAGATATATCTATGCAAATTATTGTGAACTTTAATTATTGTGAGTTTTAACTCCTGGAGTAGAAGATGATCTTTGGAATTGAGGAATTATACAAATATTGGAAGAATCAGCAATATGAAAATTGAAATATCTATGGGCAATACTAAGTTATGTATGGGGAGGAAAGGAAGACTGAGAAAAATGTGAAAGTCATTGAGAAAATTGATAGTTGTCTGGAGATTGGTAGATAGCTCAGTAAGGATGTTTGGTGGGTAATATGTAATACATATTTCATGGACCTCAAAAACGGAAAGTTTATTGAGAGATAGAGATACAGGACTGATTTGGAAACTGCAATGGAAAACAAGGAGTATATCTATTCTTCCTCTTTGTTATGCCCTGTCAAGTACCCTGAGACACCTCCAGTACAGAAAGTTGTAGAGTCCATGGTACTCTCAGATGAAAAGCAGGTCATGGCAAAAAGCAAGAAGAAAAAGTTCAAGGATATGTAGAAGTGTTTTGAGAACGTACCACAAGTCCCCCAAAAGATCAAAGCAAGAAAAATCAAAGCCATGTGGAAAAAATATGCACAATAGTTTTTTTAGTGGGAAAGAAGTAGAAATTAAGACCAGGTGCATCAATTTGGAATTGCTGAACAAATTATGGTATAAAAAGGTACTAGAATACTATTATACCACAAGAAATAATGAAAAAGATGGTTTCTGTGAAATTTGGGAAATTTTTATGAACTGATATAGAATGAGGTAAACAGAGTAAGGAGAACTATTTATACAATAACAACAACACTGCAGAAACAAATTTGAAAAATATAAGAATTCTGATGAAGTAAAAGAGGAACAATGATGAAAACTGCTGCTCACTTTTTAAGAAAGGTATAATAGACTCAGTGAACAGAATGAGGCGAATTTTTTGACATGGCTAATGTGAAAAATTGTGTGACCATGCATATTTGTTACAAAGTCATTACTTATCTTTATTTTTTTCAGTGGTATGGGGAGGAAAATATTTTTTGTTAATTAGAAATAAAATAAAAATTTTAAAATTTAATAGATTAAAGATTCTAAAAGCCATAGTAGAATGAATGAATGAACAAATGAATAAATGAATGAATGAACGAAACTGGATTATTAGGCATTCACTATGTACAAAACAGTATGCTAAATTCAGGACTAAAAACAGAAAAGCATAACAGTCTTTGATCTCAAGAAGTTCACATTTGAAAGGAGAAAATAATACATACAGAAGGTTTCTGCAGCAAGTTCAATGGAAAGGTCCTACAGTTCTTAGAGTATAGTGACAAAGAAGATGGTAATGCTTCTTCTTTAATATTTTCACTGAAAAAATATATGTTTCTGATGCTGAACCATTAGACTGTGCCAAGGACTTTGGTGATGAGAACCTTCTTTGTAGAGTCTTCAGTAGCTGTGGCTGTAGAACCCACAGAAGTAGTTGCTAGGCAGCATGTCTAAATATGGAGGCTGGGATGCTTCAGTTCATTTAAAAAAACATTCTCAGTTTCCTCTGAAAGTGTTTCTTACAGCAGCATTCCATTATGTTCAGATACCGTAATTTGTTTAGCTATTGCTCAGCTCCTGGGTACACTTTCAACCAGTCAGTCAGAGAGCATTTATTAAGTATTTGCTGTGTGTCAGGTGTCCTACTAATAGTGATCAAGGGGATACAAAGAAAGGCAAAAGATAGTCCCCACCCTCAAGGACCTGACAGTCTAAAGGGGGAGACAAAAAGCGAACACATATGTAGTTATATATATATATATATAATATATATATATATACACATATATATATATGCACACACACATACATACATATATTCTTTGTAGAATCTTCAGTATATATATATGTGTGTATATGTGTATATGTGTATATACACACACACACAGGATAAATAGGAAATAATTAACAGATGGAAGGCAATAGAATTAAGAGGGATTGGGAAAGGCTTCCTGTAAAAAGTTGGAATTTAGCTGGGACTTGAACAAAGACAGAGAAACTTGGAAGTGGAGATGAGGAGGAAGAACATTCCAGGTATGGGAGAGAGACAGAGAAAATTCCCAGATCCTAAAGTAAGAATATCTTATTCATAGAATAGCAAGGAGGACAGTACCTCTGGATTAAAAGATCAATGGGGAGGTATAAAGTGTAAGAAGACTGTGAAGATGGTGGGTGAAGGGATAGGATATGATGGACATTGGAACAGAGGATTTTGTATTTGATCCTGAAGGTAATAGGGATCAACTGGAGTTATTGAGTATGAGAGTGACATGGTCAGAATGGACTTCAACTTCCAATGTTTTGGCACCTATGCATATATTTATATATATATATGGTTGGTTTTTACTCATTTTAAAAATCTCTTTGTGGTATTCTAGTCCTTGTAGTCGTATTACTAGGCCAAAGGCTATGCACAGTTAATAACTTTTGTGCCTATTGTTCCACTATGCTTTGCTTACATTTCTCCTTATATATTGTTCTTATGATAATCTGAGGTTTGTCAAATTAGAGAATCAAGCTTATTAGAACCATAAATTAAATCAAAATGTTCTTCAATGTATTTTAAGGGCTTTTCAGAGTTTTTACTGAACTGTCTTTCATAGTGTTATGGAATTAAAAGGAAACAAAGGTCACTTAATCTCTCTCCTTGTCCAAATTTCTCTTCTGTTTAGGAAAGTATAATACAATTATTTCAAAGTCTGAGGACTAGATTTAGAGTCAAAAGAATCACAACAGAATCTTGGTTCTAAAGGTTACTAGATATGTGATCTTGGGTAAAGGCATTTACCCTCTTTTGGGATCATTGAAAGCACTGGGTTATTTCCCAAATTTAGTCAACTGCATATGAGAGGTAAAGAAAAGAAAAAAAAAAGAAAGATCACTTTTTCAACTGATTGGGCTATTTCTTCTTCAATTGATTGAGTTGACTAAATATTTTGTCATCAACTAAATCACTTATTTATGAAATTGGTGGTTTTCCTGAAAATCTTATATAGGCTTCCAGGAGCCAAGGCTGTGGAGTAAGAATTAAGTCACTCTTACCCTCCTTTATTGAGCTGTGAAAATATCACCCCAGGAAAAACCCTGGAATAGCTGAACCAGTGGAAAGACAAGGTTCAGCAGTCTGGTAGCCCAGGAAGCTTGGAGGATTAATAGAAAAGGCCCCTCTTGCTCTGGGGGAGGGGGAGCAGTACAGAATGGGAGGTGTCCCAGCAAGCTAGCAGAAAGTCTCATTACAGCATGCCAGGGGGAGATCCTGAAAGCCATGGTGGTGAGTAGGCAAACATCAAAACCAAGACCTTCAGTATGGGCAGGGGAACCAGTGGACACTGGCTCAGAAAAACACCATGTGCCACGGCATTCTCTGGAAGCCAAGCCTCCCAGTGCCTCAGCAAAAATTTAGGAAGCACAAATCGAAGAGATAAAGTTCCAGGCTGGGAGACATCCTCCAACAGCAGAACATGCTTGTGCAAAGCCTGGGTGAGCAGGCATCCTCCAAGGGTGAGTCTCCCCACTCCTACCCCTAGAGCTCCAGTGCTGTTGATTCCAGCCCAACACCAGGTAAGCTGCCAGAACCCTACAGTCTCCAATTGACAACATCTGAGGCCCCAGGACACAAAGCCAATGAGCAGACCCTGGGCTCTCAGCACAAGAAGCTTGGGTCAGTGGCCCCTGCTCCCCAGTAGGAGAGCTCAATTTTTTGTTAAAGTCAGGAAATGAGCAAAAAAAAATGTACAATGACCATGGATTCTTATTAAGGGGACAGGGAAGATCAAGGTGGAAATTCAGAAGAAGATAACATTGTCAATATACTCACATCTGAAACTTCAAAAAGGAATATGATCTTCAAAAAAGAATATGGATCTCAAGCCCAAAACACCTTCTTGGAAAAGCTCAAGAAGGATTTTAAAGGTCAAATAAGAGAGGTAGAAGAAAAATTGGGAAAAGAAATGAGAGGTATGCAAGAGAGAGTCAATAGCTTGGAACAGGAAGGACAAAAATTAATTGTGCAAACTAAATTCTTAAAAATTACAATTGGCCAAATAGAAAAAAGTACACTGAAGAAAACAAGTCTCTAAGAAATACAATTGGCCAACTGGAAAAAAAATGTACACTGAAGAAAACAACTCCTTAAAAAATGAGAATTGGGCAAGTGGAAGCTAACAACTCCATCAGAGAGCAAGAATCAGTCAAACAAACAAAAGAATGAGAAAATACATGAAAACATAAAGCACCTCATTGGTAAAATGACTGACCTATAAAATAGATTCAAGAGAGACAATTAAAAAATTGAGTGTCTACCTTAAAACCACGATGAAAAAAAGAGCCTGGACAGCATCTTTCAGGAAATCATCAAGGAAAACTGCCCTGAAGTCCTAGAATCAGAGGGTAAAATGGTCATAGAAAGAATCCACCAATCACCTCCTGAAAGAGATCCCAAATTGAAAACACCAAGGAATATAGTGGCCAAATTCCAAAATTACCAGATCAAAGAGAAAATGCTGCAAGAAGTCAAAAAGAAACAATTTAAATATCATGGAATCACAGTCAGGATTCCACAGTACCTTGCAGCTTCTACATTAAAAGATTGTAGAGCATGGAATATGATATTTCATAAGGCAAAGGAGCTTGGATTACAACCAAGGATCAACTATCCAGTTAAATTTAGCATAATCTTTCAGGGGAGGAGAATGACATTCAATGAAATAGGGGACTTCCAAACCTTCATGATAAAATGACCAGAGCTCAACTGAAAATTTGATCTTCAAATACAAGACTCAACAGAGACATAAAAAGGTAAACTGGACAGAAAAACAACAACAACAACAACAACATGTTATTAATAAGGGCAAACTGTTTACATCCCTACATGGGAAGATGACACGTGTAACTCTTTTTTTTTTTCAGCCAAAGACAAGATTTATTAGAACATCCTTCACATTGGGCAGACTCTTAAGGAGTCTGAACATGAGTAAGCAGTGGCTAGATTTTAAGAACCTCAGCCACGTGTAACTCTTGAGAACTGATTGTTATTGCATCATTTAAAAGGGGTATACATAGACAGAGGGGGTGGGTATAATTTGACTTTGAGGTAATTATAAAAGATCTAATTAAGTGGATCTAAGTAAGTGGATTAAGTGGATCTAATTAAGTTATTATACTGGGCAAAAAGGAAAGTAGAAGGCAGACAAGGGTAAATTACATGAAAAGGCACAAAAACCTATAACGGTAGAGGGAAAGAAGGGAGGGAAATGAGCATTGTTTGAACCTTACTCTCATCAGATTTGGTTCAAAGAGGGAAAACATAATCAATTAGGCATAAAAAAACTAACCTACCCTATAGGAAGTAGGAGGGGAAAGGGAAAAGAAAAAGGAAGGGGTGAATAGAAGGGAAAGAAGAAGTAGTAAGGGTTAAAGGGAAGAAAAGGGAGGGAGCTAATAAAAGGGAGGGCAGACTGAGAGAGGCTATGGCCAAAAGTAAAACACTAGTAAGGAGGGAAATGGAGAAAGGAGAAAGAAAAATATAAATGGGGGGAATAGAATGGAGAGAAAGACACAGATAGTAATCATAACTGCAAATGTGAATGGGTTGAACTCTCCCATAAAAAGGAAGCAGAGAGCAGAATGAATTGAAAAAAACAAATATAATTCTACAATATGTTGTTTACATATGTAAACAGAGAGATACACACAAGGTAAAGGTAAAAGGCTAGAGTAGAATATATTATGCTTCAGCTGAAGTAAAAAAAAAAGTAGGGATACCAATCATGATCTCAGACAAAGCAAACGCAAAAATAGATCTTATTAAAAGAGAGATAAGGAAGGAAACTACACCCTGCTAAAAGGAATTATAGACAATGAAGTAATATCATTACTAAACATATATGTGCCAAGTGGTATAGCATCCAAATTCTTAAGAGAAGTTCAGGGAGTTACAGGAAAATATAGACAACAAAACTATACAAGTGGGGGATCCCAACCTCCCCTTCCCTGAACTACATAAATCTAACCACAAAATAAACAAGAAAGAAATCAAGGAGGTGAATAAAATTTTAGAAAAGTTAGATATGGTAGACCTCTGGAGAAAATTGAATGGGGATAGAAAGGAATATACTTTTTTCTCAGTGGTACATGGCACATACACAAAAATTGACCATATACTAGGGAATAAAAACTTCACAATCCAATGCAGAAAGGCAGAAATACTAAATGCATCCTTTTCATATCATGATGCAATAAAAATTACATGTAATAAGGGGCCATGTAAAGATAGACTAAAAATTAATTGGAAACAAAATAATGTAATCCTATAGAATGAATAGGTCAAACAACAAATCATAGAAACAACCAATAATTTCATTCAAGAGAATGACAATAATGAGACAACATACTAAACCTTATGGGATATAATGAAAACAGTTCTTAGGGGAAGTTTTATATCTCTAAATGTTTACATGAAAGAGAAAGAGGAGATCAATGAATTGGGCATGCAACTAAAAAAAACTAGAAAAAGAACAAATTAAAAACCCCCAATTAAATACCAAATTAAAAATATTGAAAACCAAAAGAAAAATTAAGAAAATTGAAATTTAAAAAACTATTGAACTAAGAAATAAAACTAAGAGCTGGTTTTATGAAAAATCCAATAAAATAGATAAACCTTTGGTAAATTTAATTAAAAAACTGAAAGAAGTATACCAAATTACCAGTATCAAAAATGAAAAGGGTGAATCCACCACCAATGAAGAGGAAATGAAAACAATAATTAGGAACTATTTTGCCCAACTGTATGCCAATATATGTGATAATCTTAATGAAATAAATGAATATTTATAAAAATATAAATTACCAAGATTAACAGAAGAGGAAGTAAAATATTTAAATAACCCCATCTCAAGAAAAGAAATTGAACAAGTCATCAATGAACTTTCTAGGAAACATTCTCCAGGGCCAGATGGATTTACAAGTGAATTCTATCAAACATTTAAAGAACAATTAGTTTCAAACCTATATAGACTATTTGGGAAATAGGTGAAGAAGGAGTCTTACCAAATTCTTTTTATTATACAAATATGGTGCTGATACCTAAACCTGGAAGAGTCAAACAGAGAAAGAAAATTATAGACCAAGTTCCCTAATGAATATAGATGCAAAAATTTTAAATAAAATATTAAGAAATAGATTACAGCAACTTATCACAAAAATAATACACTATGATCAGGTAGGATTTATACCAACAATGCAGGGCTGGTTCAATATTAGGAAAACTATCAGCATAATTGATCATATCAAGAATAAAACTAACAGAAATGACATCATTATCTCAATAGATACAGAAAAAGCATTTGACAAAATACAACACCCATTCCTATTAAAAACACTAGAGAGCATAGGAATAAATGGAGTCTTCTTTACAATGATAAATAGCATCTACCTAAATCCTTTAGCAAGCATCACATGTAATAAGGATAAGCTAGAAGCATTTCTATTGAGATTGGGAGTGAAACAAGGATGTCCATTATCACCACTGTTGTTCTATATGGTACTGGAAATGTTAGTTTTAGCAATTAGAGAAGAAAAAGAAATTGAAGGTATTAGAATAAGCAAAAATGAAACAAAGCTATCACTCTTTGCAGATGATATGATGACAGAAAATCCTAGTGAATCAAGTAAAAAACTACTTGAAATGATAAACAACTTTAGCAAAGTTGCAGGTTATAAAATAAACCCACATAAATCATAGGAATTTCTATGTATTACCAACAAAGCCCAACAGCTCAGTTGCTCATGGGTAGGCTGAGCTAATATAATAAAAATGACAATTCTACGTAAGTTAATTTACTTATTCAGTTCCATACAAATCAAACTACAAAAAATCATTTTATAAAACTAAGAAAGAATATATAATAATAACAAGATTCATTTAGAAAAACAAAAGGTCTAGAATATGAAAGGAACTAATGAAAAGAAATGCTAGGGAAGGTGGCCTAGTCATTCCAGATCTTAAATTGTATCATAAAGCAGCAATCATCAAAACTACTTGGTACTGACTAAGAAAGAGGGTGGTAGATCAGTGGAATAGGTTAGGTATGCAAGACACAATCATCAATGACTATAGTAGTCTACTGCTTGATAAACCCAAAGACCCTAGCTTCTGGGATAAGAACTCACTATTTGACAAAAACTGCTGGGAAAACTGGAAAAGAGTATGACAGAAACTAGGCATAGACCAAAATCTTACCCCATATGCCAAAATAAAGTCAAAATGGGTTCCCAATTTGGATATATATTTAGATCCTGATTTTCTTGTGTGCTTTGTAAATAAGTTTTACAAAGCTACTGCAAAGAAAATATTCCAAAAATGTTTCATGTGATGATAATATGATGAGAATATGTTTACAGCCTCCTGAAGTGACTGTTTTGAAGGTAGTGGAATTTATGTTGGTATGTAATTTCAGCTATCCTTGCTTAAAATCAAATTCATTACTTTATTTTCATTTTTTGACTGTTATTAAATCATACCCAAAATATTTTATGGTTATCAATAATAATATCCTTTATTCACTAGATTAATATTTTGTTTATATTACTCAAAATGTTTCAAAACTTTAAAAAGATTTATTTTATCATTCATACGGGTATTTCATCCATCAATACAGTTACAGCTTTTCTGTATCTTCTCATTCTGTGCAATTTTTATCCATATTCTCTGATAGATTCTCCAAAGAAATCTGTAGATTTTTGTCAGTATCAATGTAACATTCGGGCTGTCCAGTTTTTGTCTCTTGTTATGTTTCTTGCCAACCCTACCTCCTATCTTAATGATGACATTCTTGCATGTGGGTCTACATTGGAAATATGATTACATTCTATTTATACCATTTTAGATCTCTTTATTAATCTTTGAATCATCCAAATATCTTGTTTCTTCAAAGATAGCAGAATTCTAAGATGGACTTTTGTGCTAGAGAGAAATTAAGGAACATTAAAACCACTTCACATTTAACACTTTCTTCTTTCTATGAAACAACTTATTATCAGTCTTCAATATGAGTGTTTTACTAACTCAGTAATTTGGATATTTAAGTATAGACATTAAAAATAATCTGTTTGTTTCTTTTTTCCTGGTGAATCCTTCAGGAATTATTTCAGTTATCATGGCTCTCATCAGAGAAGTTCTGTAGTATTCTGAGATTGAGGCTTTTAGCAAAAAGTGGTATACACATCAGCACACTTGGAGGACTCCACTCTGGGTAATTCTTCTTTCATTTTGCCTCTGAATAAGACATTATCCAGAAGAAAATTGAATTTGATCATCACAGTTCTGTTTTATGTCTCTCTATGTATTCATGGTGTCACCTTTGTGGTTTGAAGTTGTATGTATCAAGGAATATTAACATAATATTAAAAGGCAATGAATTTTGCAAATCTTCAAGGAAATTTCAATTGTAATTGCAAAACCATGAAGATTAGGATATTTGAATACAGGGGAAAATTGCTTCACTGTAAAAAACAATTTAGGAAGAAGTAAAGGTACAGGAAAGTGTATGTGTTAGCAAAGTTTACTGGCTGAGTCCTTTTAGAAGGCCAATTATTGTAGTCCTTTTCTTGTATTGTTAATGAGAGACCCTTGCACTAGACATAGAGACATATGTTATTATACTGTATCAAGTTTTTTTTTTTTTTTTTTTTTTTTTTTTTAGAGAGTATTGAGTCAATTGATTTGGGAAAGCAAAAATGGAGCATATATCATCTTCCTCATAATAATTGGCTTGAACTGAATAAGTACTATGGGTCAAACAGTTTAGAAAACTTTCCTAATCTTTTTATGTCTGTGTGCCTTTGAGCATTAACCAATATTGAAAGCAAAGATATAACAAACTTGCAAAAATGCTTTGGAAAGATTTTTCTTTTAATTTTTTTGTGATTTGGATAAAACTTCTAAATATGATTAAATACCAAAAATTATTTTGTAGAGCTAGAAAAATGATGAAATTCACCTAGAGGAAAAAAAAGGTCAAGAAAATCAAAGGAATCAATGAAAAAATGTGAGGAAGGTAACCTAGCAGTAACATTTCAAATCATATGACAAAGTGATAATCATCAAAACAATCTGTTATTGGCTGACAAATAGAGTGGTGGATCACTCGAACAGATTAGGTACACAATTCCCAGTAGTAAATGACCATAGTTACTTAGTGTTTGATAAAACCAAAGATCTATTTTAAGAACTCAATATTTGACAAAAATTGCTAGGAAAATTGGAGGGCTTGGCAGAAAATAAGTACAGGCCAACATCTTACACTATGTACAAAGATGAAGTCAAAAGGATAGATGATTTAGATATGAAGGGTGCTGTCATAAGCAAATTAGGAAAACATGGGAAAATGTACCTAAAACAACTCTGAGGTATTATCTCACATCTATCTTATTGGGATACTAAATTCACTCTTGTTAGAATTGAGAACTGATCCAACCATTCTGGAGAGCAATTTGGAACACTACCCCAAAGGCTAAAAAAATTGTACATACATTTTGACCCACCAATACCACTCCTAGGTCTATATCTCAGAGAGATCAAAGAAGAAAAAATTTGTACAAAAAATATTTATAACACCCCTTTTTATCATGGCAAGGAATTTTAAATCAGAGTGATGCCTACCAATTGGGGAATGGTTAACCAAGTTGTGATATGTGATTATGATGGAATACATTGTGTATAAGAAATGAACAGGATTGTTTTAGAAAAACCTAGAAAGACTTATATGAGCTCATGCAAAATGAAGTGAGCAGATCCAGGAGGATATTGTACATAATACAAAATAATATCTATATTGTAAAGATGGCCAACTGTGACAATCCAAGACAATTCCAAAAAATCCATGATGAAAAATGCCATCCATCTCCAAAGCAAGAACTTATGAACTCTGAATGCAGACTGAAACATAATTATTTTTAAAAATAATTCTTTATTTTTATTTTTTATTTTATTTGAGTTTTTTAATATGACCAATATGGAAATTAATTTTGCATGACATGCAAAGTTAAAATTAATTAAATTAATTAAAATTTTAAAAATGTAGAATTCTAGTAACTTGTAAATCCTACTAAAGTATTAAAATGTGATTTTCTTATAGAATTTAGAAGTTTGAGAGATTGTTTTATAACATGCAGTACTATTTGAAATTAAATTATTTGGTGCAATATCTGAAGATTATTTTTTAAACTATTCTCTCCCTTTATTTAAAACTAATTTTAAAAACACCTGATCTTTATGTCTTGACCAACATAGAGGTTGATTACTTTGCCCTTATATCAGCAAATCTGTCAATGAAATGTAAAAGAAGAATATTATAGAATGGAATTCAGATATATTTTGAGGATATATGATGCAAATATATCTATAATTTAAATGTGTGCATATAATGTATATATTGAGATACATTGCTTGTTATAGCCTAGGAATCTTTCATGTGATAAATCTTTATATCTAATCTGCCACTCATGAGTATGTGCATACATGTCGGACTAAAAAAAGTTACTGACCTTGGGGTATGTTGTTAAATCTTGCATTAATTTTTAGAAAGTGTAAATCACAAGGACTTGCTGTCTGAAATATAAAGGGTAGATAATTCAGACGTGGCTTTTCTTTTTTGATCTAAGCATGACTCCAGTCTGCTTCCTGGTGAATTTCATATTCTCAGGCTGACATTGGCATTCTCACTTGACATATGGAGGAATTATTTCACCAAAGTAATAGGATTTAGTTCTATGAAAATGTCCTTTTTTTTTGTAGCCAGCAGAACAGAGCTCTAGCTATTTTACATTTGGTTGAGCAGAAATTTACCTCTAACTATAATTTTAGTTTTGTGCTTGAAAACAGTTCCATTTAAATATTTTTGGAAAGGAAAGACTGTTTTATAGCATTACTAAAAATAAAAACTAAATTCACTTTATTCAATTAATTGGTTCTTTTAGAACTATCAGTGCTCTAATTCTATAAATCAATACTTTTGGCACTTTAAAAAGTGAATATTTGAAACAATAGAACTTTAAAAATTTATAGAAGCCATTTTAGTTTGATATTAATATAAATCCATGTTATTTATAGTTTTAATTTATTTTGTAAAACACTTTTATATTAAACTTTATTTTTTGTTATTTTTCTTCTATATTCCAAAACCAATTGTGTCATAGGTTGTTTTTGACCTTCATTCTTTAAAAAACTCTTTTGTGATTGCATGAAGACAGTGTTGATCATTGTCATTTTCCTTTTATTTTGAGTGACTTAATATTAATAAATAACTATCTTTTTTCAATTCTGTTTTTGTTCAGAAAACAGCCAGGTGAAGTTTGAGATCTGTGAAATGCTTTGATGCATTTATGTCACTGGCCATCTGGTAACTTATAATTGTGGTTTTTTCATATAATTTTAGTTAAATTTGCACTTCCAACAGTTCCCTATCACAGAAAACTATATTGAGGAACTTTTCCAGGGTAGTTACAGACTACTTTCTTTTTTTTTCTCTTTGCATTCCAGACAGCAGTTGTGTCACTTGGGCTCTGATTTGTAGCACTAATAAACATTATTTCAATGTGAACCATAAAAAAAAATTCTTTATTTTTATTTTTTATTTGATTTGATTTCTTTTGTAATATGACCAATATGGAAATTAATTTTGCATGACTTCACATGTACGATTGATATTAAATTACCTGCCTTTCCATGGGGGAGGGTGGTAGGGGAAGGAGGAACATAATTTGAAACTCAAATGTTTAAAAAATGATTGTTAATTTTTTTACATGTTATTGTGAAATATTTAATGAAATAAAAATAATTATTAAGAAGGTTATTGTCCATAGCCTTGGAATAGATTGAGTCAATGTATCATCTTTCTTTTTTTTTATTTCTACTGCATCCAACTGTGCCTCTATGTCATCTAAGCCCCTTACTAGTTGATTGGAATTTTCTTATATTGTCAAACCCTCATCCTAGATGACTCTTACCTTCTGATTTTCTTACTTCTGTGAACATATAACTGGAGAGAGGTAAAATAAATCAAAATCATGCTATGTTTAGCTTGTATTTGGAGCATTGTGACTACTCAAAACTTCTATTTCTAAATCTTTATGCCTAGCTATCAGCCTTATCTTGGCTCATTTTCAACTTCTGACACCATTGTCCCATGGCCTATGCTGGGATGTTCCTATTGAAATCTGTTCCTTGGCTCTCCCCCCACCCCACCTCCCACCCCATGGGAAGTCTTTACCTAACACTATGCAACCTATAAAGTTAAGACTTTTTCTGGGCCTAGAACCTGCCTTTGCCCTTGGGTACAGTTGATAGTGCCTTGCACAGTAATAGAAAAGTTAATAAGAGGATTTGGTCAGTCAGTAACTAAACATTTATTATGTATCTACTATGAACCAGGCACTGTGCTAAGTGCTGGGGTTAAAAAGAAAGGCAAAAAATAGTCCTTGCTATCTAGGAGATTACAATATAAAAGGGGAAACATACAAAAGAGCAGAAAAGTAGTGTGCAGATAAAGCAGGTAGCCAGAGTGAGGGAATGTTGGAGTAGTTCAAAGGAGGGCAGCAAGGTAGGAAACAAAGAGATGACTTACCTATGTTCCTTCCTTAAATGGAGACTTTCAGAAAAGTTTACTCTCTTCAATCAAAAAGAATGAGGTTTTGGGTCATAGCACACAGAGATGGTGTGAGTTTGGGGGCTGAAATGAACTTGCAAGATAAAGAAGAGCATGATGGAGACTCCAGAGTAGTGCAGTTGGGTGAGAAATGAAAGACTTTTTTTTTTTTTGGCTGGGGGGGTAACGAGTTGTGTTTTTGGACACATTGAGTTTGAGATGGCATTTAGATATCCAGTTTGAAGTGTTCAATAGGTAATTCATGATGAGAAACTGGAATTCAGAACAGAGATGAAGGATATGGAAATCATCTGCATAGTGATGATAATTGAATCCATGGGAGCTGATGAAATCTCCAAGTGAAAAAAAAAGTATAAAAAAAAGAAGTGGTATATCCAGGTACTCAGAGTGGATGAAAATATAGCAAAGGAGACTTGAAAATGAGTCATCATACAAGTAGGAGAACCAAAAAAAGAGTATAATAATGAAAACTTAGAGAAGAATAAGTATTCAGAAGAAGGCAGTCAACAGTATCAACTGTTGCATAAAAGTCAAAATGGATGATGATTGGAAAAAAAAAAGTTTTACATTCGGCAATTAAGACATCATTGGTAACTTTGTGGAGAATGATTAACTTAAGTTTTATGATCAGAAGCCAGATTGCAGAAAATTCAGAAGAGAGGAGGAAAAGAATTATATAGTCTAGGTGGCTTCTTCAGAGGAGACTTTGGCATTTTAATGCCAAAATGGAAAGATAGGAAGAGACTAAAGATTAGAGAGAGTAGTTGATAGTGCATACAATCTGCTGGAGAATACAGGAAAGTACCTGTATAAAGCCTTGGCAAAGAAACAAAGAAACAAAAAAACCCTTCAGCAGAGACTGGAGTGAGTAGGGTTGATTTCAGGGGAATTTTAGAAGAGGAAGCTCATTGCAGATGGCCTCATTTTTTGGTTATGTATACATAAAGTCTTCAACTGAAAGACAGTATCATGAGAGGCTTCAAAAAGGAAGAGCCAGCATAGAGCACACTTGTTAGTGAGTAACCTAGAGAATTGATTAGGAAGTAGAAACATTTCTTTGATGCAATGAAATGGCATAGGTGGGATGAAATAACATAAACATGTGGTTAAATGCCATGTGATTAGCTAACTACCACCACCACTGCCATCATTATCATGGGTTTAGGAATGGAAGAGCAGCAAGACAAAGGGAATTTCAGTTGCTAGTACCAGCTGTTTTATTGCTAGCCTTTAAGTTATCTCCAACCCTCCATCATTTCATTTTTTTATGGAGAACTTGTACTGCCCTACCATGCTTAAGCCTCTTAGCAATGATGGATAATCACATCCATAGGAAAAAATGTACATTTCATTGGAAAATACTACAATTATGAGTGAGTCACCCCATTTTGATGGAGCTTTCTTTTCTCCCCTCCAACAGCAATTAAAACAGTAACCTAGTGGGAGTCAAGGTGGAGGAGTAAGCAGTAACTCACTGTAGCTTTCCCATATTCATCTCCAAATAGTCATAAAACAGCAACCCAGAATAAATCTTAGAACAGCAGAGCCCACTGAAAGTTGAAGTGGAGCAGTCCTTTAGCTGGGAAACTTGGAGGATCAGCAAGAAAGGTCTGTATCGCTGGGGAAAAGGGAGTGCAGTCCAGGACAGGAAGCATCCCAGCAAGCCAGCATTGAGTCCTACCTCAGCAAACTAGCAGAAGATTCTGAGCCTCAGTGTGGTGGAGCAGGCAAATACCAACACCAGCACTCCCCCACATACCTTAGTAGAGCCAGGGGAACCAGCAGACTCCAGCTCCAAGAACCACCATATACTCCAGTGTAGCCCCTGATGGGTAGGCATCTTCCAGGGACTGGATCCTCAGGGGCTGAACCTCACATGCTGATTCAGTGCAGCCCAGGGCAAACAGGCATCCTCCAGGGGCCAGACCTCCACATGCTCCAGTGCAACCCAGGGCAGATGGGTATTGTCCAGCTGCCAGAATTCCATGTGCTTCAGCATAGTCCCAGGTGGGCAGGCATTCTCCAGGGGCCAAACTTCCATGTGCTTCAGGGAGTCCCTGGGGAAACAAAGAAAAACCCCATCTAGTCTCAGTAAATACCAGATGCCACCACTAGAACCCAAGCTTAGCACCAGGTAAGTTTCCAGACACCTACAGCCCCTATCTGCCAGCACCTGAGACCCCAGCACATAAAGCCAGTGATCAGGCCCCTGTGCCCCAGCACAAGAAGCTTTGGACAGTGCCCTGCTATGCTGCAGCAGGGGAGCTCAACTTTAAAAGCCATATGAAAAGGCAAAAAAAAAGTGAACAAGAAGGAAAGAAGAACATTGTTCATAGAAAGTTACTTTGATGACACAGAAGATCAAAACACAAAATCAGAAGAGGACAACCTTGTCAATATACCTACATCTGAAACTTCATAAGGGAATATGAATTGGTCTCAAGCCTGAAAAGCCTTCTTAGAAGAGCTTATGAGGTAGAAGAAAAATTGGGAAAATAAATGAGAGATATGCAAGAGAGAGTCAACAGCTTGGAAAAAGAAGGACCAAAATTGATGCAAGAAAACAATTCCTTAAAAAACATAATTTGCAAATGGGAAAAAAAAATCCACAGAAGAAGTACTTAAAAAGTAGAATTGGCCAAATGGAAAAGAAGGTACAAAAGCTAACTGAAGAAATTCCTTAAAAATTAGAATTGGGCAAGTAGAAGCTAATGACTCTTTGAGAAATCAGGAATCAGTCAAACAAAGTCAAAAGAGTTTAAAAAATAGGAGAAAATGTAAAATACCTCATTGGAAAAACAACTGACCTACAAAATATATTCAGGATAGATAATTTAAGAATTATTGGCCTACCTGAAAGCCATGATCATTTGTATTCTCTCCTACCCTGTTACATTTACCTCATGGGCTCCTATTCTTACTGTACATTCACAAGTAGAAGCCAATTTAGTTTTCACTTTAACATCCTCATTTCTGCTCTTGAAAGTTCTAAGCCTGTAAAAGTTTACCTAAAGGCAGTGATATGCTGGGAACTGTTTAACAACTGTCTAAACAATCACAAGAGAACCAATAATCAGCATGCGCCAGGCACTGTGCTAAGTGCTTTTAAAAATATCAGATCAGAGGTTGGTAAATGTAAGCCTCTGGGCCAAATTTCTGGGCCAAAAATGGTTTTTGCACATTTTTTGCACTGGTCTAGACAATCAACAGAACAATTAATTAAGCCCTAATTTGTAGCATTTGTGTATTTCTGAGATATAAATGTTCACACTGAAAATTTGACAGCCACCTTTTGTCCTGGTATTCGTTGGTCCTAGCACATTCCTCATGGTAATCTGCCATTGCATGCAATACTAAAGAAGCATCAAAGTCAAAATTCTCCAAAGCTGCTAAGTCAGAAGTAGAAGGCCATGGAAATTCAGGAGAGACAGAGACCAGTCTTTATGGTTTAGGTGATGTGGCTAAACTAGAGTTCAATGTTTTGGAAGAAACAAGGTTTTATTGGGCTCAAGGTCCTAAAGGATGTTTGGCTGAGTATAGAGGATAAGGAATGTTTCAAAATTTGCTACTTCCATGTTACACATGCACTCAATAGGGGAACCTCTTGTCAGAAGACAGGATTACCAGCACAATGTCATGCACTTCTGGAAAACCACTGGATAAACCCCTGCTCAGTTTCAACAAGTATTGTGAAGCCTTAAGATCATTACAGAGTGACCCATAGTAGACCATCAGAGAGAAGCATGTTCTGGTGGGTAGGGCTGAATATAATGTGCTTTTGCAATAGGAAGTACATGACATCAAAATAACCTTATTGGGTTATTAATATATATTATAATTAATATAATATAATATATATTATATACAATACAATATATTATAATTAATATAATAATATAATATAATTAATAATGTACTCTATAATATAATTAATTATTGACTATAATTAATTACTAATTTCTATAGTTAACTATAATCTATAATATAGATATATTAATGATATATAATATTTAAATAGCCCTATAAGGTTTTCAAAATAATTTGCATTTATTATTTCATATAATCCTTGCCATAACTCTGCGAGATAGGTGCTATTATTGGTCTCATTAAGTGGATGAGAGTTTAGGTAACTTGCCTAAGGGCACATTGCTAATAAGTGTCAGAGACAGGACTTGAACTAAAGTCTTCCTGACCACAAATCTAGCAATCTTATCTACTATTCCTTTCCTTCTTCTCAAGATGAAGCTGCCAAAACTATGAAGCTTTTCTATGCCCAGGTCTGGAATATTAGTTAATGCTGATAAAGACTAATACAAAAGCCAGAACAGTATATTTAATATGCTTTGCACTCTAGGTTTATAGAAAGATCTCCTTAGTAAAGAAGTTAAGCACAGTTGAATATTGCTTAGGGTTGCTTCCTCCAACCACTTGGCTTATTTGTTCCTAGTCAAGGAAGTCAGTATGGCCCCTCAGTATCAGATATTGTTGGCATTGTTACACACACAGGTATAGCTTAAAGCATTGACAGACTCAGAACTCTATCATAATGGGTGGTGGTAGAAAAGGTCAGGCCAAGGAGGATAAGGATCAAGAGCTCATGTAGATTTACAAGTTCAGGCAAAAGCTAGAAGCATGAAAATGGAATAAATCCTAGGGAAAGGCTGATAGTCATGTGAGAATGAAACCAGGCATGAAAATTGATTAGTCCTTAGAATAAAGGACTTATGGGTTGCAAATACTATTAGCAAAGTCCCAAGCTAAGTTAAGACCCAAAGTGTTCATCCGAGTTAGGGTGGAGCAGAAACTTAATCCTGGCTTAAACTGCGAGTAATTATCACAAGTCTGGATAGACATTTAGATGACATAAAATCAAATGTTAAGAACCCATTAATGGAATTGTTGTGGGCAATCTGGCTCCTTTAGATGTTGCTTACCTAGATGGAATAAGTGACTACAAGGAAACTGGGGAACAAGGTCAGAACCCAGCTGAAAATATAACACAAAAGTCAGAGTAGGGCTAACAGTGTCTTAGGTTCTGAGCTACTGCCATGGAAATCCTCATATCTTCTCTGCCTAAGACCAAGATTGGTTCCAGAATTTGGGTTAAAAGTGTGCAAACAGGTGGGAATTATGTTAGCTAGGCTTCTCTGCCAAGGTTGAAGGACTTTGGGAGGAAAGGGGAAGGGAGACCATTACACTATTTATTTTCTCTATGCAATGCCTAAGTGATTTTTTTTTCTATTCATAGCTTTATTATTCTTCACTTTAAATCCTATTTGCCAATCAGTCTGAAAGGCTTACATATCCACCTATAGTTAGTAGATCTGGTTATTAAACAGTGGAGCAGATAGTATTTTTTACCTGCTTAGAGATTATCCTCTCCAATCAGAAAGTATCCAGAGAGTAGAATGACTTTGTTTTTGTAAGTTGCATGCTAACCACCTTTCTAATATTATTTAATTCTGGCTTTCTGACAGTCTCCATGTCTCTTGTCTTTCTATCTCTTTCTCTTTGTCTCTGTTTATCTGTGTGTCTTTCTCTAGCTAGACTTCAAAGTCTAAGTACAGATATTCTCCTCCTGATCCTATTTCCAAATTTCACAAGAACCTCATGATCAAATTTCTAACCCAATGCCAAGTTTCTAGGAATCTGGAAATGTTTAAAAATGACATGCTAAAGTCCAAAAGTTTTTAAATGAATTTTGAATTTTTTTTCCAAAATTATTTTTATCATAAATGCTCATTTTGGCAGCAGCAAAAATCCATGAGCAAAAGGTGACAAAGAAGTTTTAAAAGTTTCATTTTACTGTTGTAATCCATTTTCCAGAACTGAAGGCTCTGAGTTTATTCAATTTGCAGGTCACTTTTAATAATGCTATCCTTCACTCATACCCTAACCAAGGTTTTCCCCATGAATCATTAGAATTTGACTTATATACTACCCCAGCAACCCCCCCAACCGCATGGACATACATGCATGTGCGCGCACGTGCACACCCATACACACACAATCTCTCTATTCACCTGCAAACACTAGACCCAATAAAACCTCAAAGTATAGGATAGGTGGGGCAGCTAGGTGGCGCAGGGGATAGAGCTTTCTATAGGGGGAAACCACATAAATAGATAAGTGCAAATTTCACCGAAAAGAAAAAGAAAGCAATTTCTGGATAGGGGTTAACACTTACAACTAGTGAAATTAGAAACAAAAAAGGCCTATTTTGGTGCTTTAACTGTGTCTTGAAGAAAGGTATGTGTTCCAAGGCATACAGATAAGGATAGATAATAGACCAGGCATGAAAGACACAACCTGTGCAAAGGTATAGAGATGGAAGATGGAGAATATCAAATGGACCATTTTGGCTTGAATGAAACAAGGTTGATGGGTCTTTTTATGTTCAGTCATTTCAGTCATGTCTGACTCTTCATGACCTTGTTTGTGGTTTTCTTGGCAAAGATACTGGAGTGGTTCGCCATTCCCTTCTCCTGCTCATTTACATGTGAGGAAACTGTAGCAAACAGGATTAAGTGACTTGCTCAGGATCACACAGCTAGTTAATGTCTGAGGCCAGATTTGAACTCCAGGCCTATCACTCTGTCCACTGTGTCACCTAGCTGCCCCGTGTGTGGTGGCTAATGTGTAATATATCTGGAAAAGTGGTTGAAATAAAATTTTGAAAAACCTTTGCGTAGCATCGGTTCTCTATGAATTTCAATAATCCTAGCTGTTTTTATTATTTCTTTTTCTTTACCCTTTTGTCTCTGTTTTCCCTTTTAAATGTTAAACCTGAGATTACAACTCAAATTTATGAAATCAATATTAATCAATACCATTTTTAATGTGGTGGCAATGGATCCACCCAGTATTAAAGAAAAAAAATCTTATCTCATCAGGGAATTAGCTTTGTCAAGGAGAATTTTACACCTTATTAAGGAAATAGCATTAATACTAGAGCAAGGGCTGCTGGGGGTGGAGCCAAGATGGCAGAGTAGAGAAAACACTCAGCTGAGCTCTCCCAACATTCTCATCTAAACAACTTTAAAATAATACCTCAATTTGAATTCTAGAGTGACAGAGACAACACAAGTCATAGTAAAATATTCTTCTAGCCCAAAACAACATAGATCAGAGAGATATATGACGTGGGGTGGAGGATGACCTGGTGGGATTAAACAATAGTGACAGAAGCAGCAGCAGCAGCTTTGGGAGCACTCAAGTCAGTGAGAGCAAGAGGACCTGGAAACTGGTCAAAAAGAGAATATAGGGTACCCCTGTGTTAGCACTGGACACAAGACTAGACAATGTTTGGCAACTCCATTGCCTATACCCACTTCTGGGTCATAGTTCTCTGGGCAGTGAGAGACACTTTTGGTCAATAGGGAGTGCAAGCCCTGAGGGGCAGTGTCACTTCAAGTGCCAAGGGATAAGAGGCTCTGAGGAACAATGTGGTTTCCAGTTCAAAGGAAGGAGAGGGTCTAAAAAGCTGTACTGATTGCAGTCTCAAGCAATCAGGAGCCCTTCCTGGGGAAGAATTAGAGTATTGATCAAGAAAGCAGTGATGAGATCTCTTCCAAGATAACAACACCTTGGAAGCACTGAACACCTTTAAAATCCCAGAACTAGTTCTGAAAACAGCAGTGCAAAAAAGCCTCAAGCTTGAGGCAGCATACCTCTAACTACTCCATGACAGGAATAGAGCCCAATATTTGCATATAGTTCCAAATCAAAATACTGAATAGAAAAATAAGCAAATAATAATAATAATGAAAAGAATGTGATCATAAAAATCTACTATTGTGACAGGGAAGAACAAGACATAAACTCATAAGAAGACAATGACATCATAACAGCTATAGGCAAAACCAAAAAGAAAAAAAAAAGATGAATTGGACACAAACCAATTCCTGGAAGAGCTAAAAATGATTTTCAAAATTAAATGAGTAGTAGGAAGAAAATTAGGTAAAAAAAAAGAAAGGAAGAAAATTATGAAAGATCAATTAAAAGCTTGGTAAAAGAGGCACAAAGAATACTGAAGAAAATAACACCTTAAAAACAGAATTGATCAAATAGAAAAGGAGGTACAAAATTCACCAAAGAAAATAATTCCTTAAAAATTAGAAGTGGGAAGTGGAAGCTAAAGACTCCACGAGATATCAAGAAACAATAAAAACAAAGTCAGATAAATGAAAAAAAAAGAAGAAAATGTGAAATATCTCATAGAAAAAAAAAAAAAAACAAATGACTTGGAAAATACATCCAGGAGAGATAATTCAAGAATTATTAGACTACCTGAAATTCAAGATCAGAGAAAGAGCCTAGGTACTATATTTTGAGAAATTATCATGGAAAACTGAACTGATATTCTAGAATCATAGGGTAAAATAGAAATTGAAAGACTCAACCAATCATTTGATCTGTAGGAGATCCCAAAAATGAAAATTCCCAGGAATATTATACCCCAATTACAGAGCTCCCAGGTCAAAGAGAAAATACTTCATGCAGTCAGAAAGAAACCATTCAAATACCATAGAGTCACAATTAGAAACACACAAGAGGTAGTGGCTCCCACATTAAAGGGACAGAGGGCTTAGAATATGATATTCTGGAAGGCAAAAGAGCTGGCCTTACAATGAACAATAACCTACCCAGAAAAAATGGGTCCTAATCCTTCCAGGGGAAAAAATAGCTAATCAATGAAAGAGAGGGCTTTCAAGCCTTTCTGCTGAGAAGACCAGAGCTGAATAGGAAATTTGACTTTGAAATACAAAACTCAAGAGAAGCAAGCATAAAAAGATAAACATGAAAGAGAAACCCTAAGGGACTCAATAAGGTTAAACTGTTTACTTTTCTATAAGGAAAGATAATACATGTATGTTTTAAGAACTGTTTTACCATTAGGACTATTAGAAGGATACTGCATATACAGAGGGTGCAGGAATGAGTCAATTATGTTGGAATGATGTAAACAAAAATTGGATAGGTGAGAAAGAGGGATGCAATTGTAGAAAGGTGAAGGAGAGGAAAAAATGAGGGAAATTATATCATTTTAAAGGAGATGCAAAAGGAAGAGCTTTTATAGTGAAGAAGAAAATGATGATGATGATGTGTGCATGTGTGTGGTGTCAGACAATGTTTGACCCTCATTCACATCTAGATTAAAAGATGAAAAACATATATACATTCTCAACTGGTAATAGAAATCTATATTACCCACAAGCAAGAAAGAGGGGGAGGGGATAACAGAAACTGCAGGTGATAAAATGGAGGTCAGATAAAAGGAGCCAGAAGCAAAAAAGACTTGAGAAGAGAGATAGGATTAGAAGAGAGAGAGAAGGATAAACTGAAGAAAATAGTATGGAGGGAAATGCACAGCTAGTAATCATAACTGTGAATATGAATGGGTTGAACTTAATAAAATGGAAGTGAATAGCAGAATGTATAAAAACCAAAATCCAACAACATATTGCTTATAAGAAACATACTTTGAACAGAGACACACATTAATTAAGAATTAGAATTAAAATAAGAGGCTGGCAAAGAATCTATCATGGTTAAGCTGAAGTAAAAGAGGCAGGGATAGCAACAATTGTCTCAAACAAAGAAAAAGCAAAAATAGACCTAACTAAATGAGATAAGCAGGGAAACTACATATTGCAAAAAGAACCATAGACAATAAAGTAATATCAATGTTAAACATATGTGCACCAAATGGAATACCACCCAAATTATTTCTTTAAAAAAATTTTATATTTTTCTTTAAATATAAAAATTTGCTTTGAAAAATTTTGAGTTCCAAATTCTCTGCCATCCTCCCTTAGCTATGCCTTCTTGAGAAGGCAGACAATTTGATATAGATTATACATGTATAGTTAAGCAAAACATATATACTTATTGTCCATATTGTGAGAGAAAACACAGATTCAAAAAATAGAGAAAGTAAAATCATGTATGCTTCAATCTGCATTCAGGCTCCATCAGTTCTTTCTCTGGAGGTTCAAAGCCTTTTTCATTGTAAGTCCTCCAGAACTGTCTTGGATTAATGTGTTGCTGAGGATAGTTAAGTCATTCACAGTAGATCATAGTACAATATTGCTGTTATTGTGTACGATCTTCTTCTAGTTCTGCTCACTTTGCTTTGAATTGGTTCATATGAGTCTTCCCAGGTTTTTTTGGAAACAACCTGTTCATGATTTCTTATAGAAACATAGTACTCCATTACAATCATATACCAGTTATTCAGCCATTCATTAAGTGATAGGTGTTCCCTTGATTTCCAATTCTTTGCTACCACAAAAAACAGTTAAGATAATTAATTTTGTAAATATAAGACCTTTTGCTTTTTAAAACCTCTTTGGGATAGAGAACTAGAAGTGGTATTACTGAGTCAAAGGGTATGCCCGGTTTAATAGCCCTTTGGTCGTAATTCCAAATTGCTCTCCAAAATGGCTGCATCTGTTCACAATTCACCAACAGTGCATTAGCATCCTGATTTTTCTACATCCCCTCCAACATTTGTAATTTTCCTTTCCTGTCCTATTAGCCAATCTGACAGATGAGGTGTTACCTCAGAGTTGTTTCAATTTGCATTTCTCTAATCCAGGGTTGGGGAACCTGCACCCTCAAGGTCAAACGTGGCCCTCTAAGTCCTCAAATGCAGCCCTTTGACTGAATCCAAACTTCACAGAACAAACCCTTATACTTTTATTAAAGGAATTTGTTCTGTGATGTTTGGATTCAGTCAAAGGGCTACACCTGAGGACCTACAAGGCCACATGTAGCCTTGAGGCTGCAAGTTCTCCACCTCTACTCTGATCAATAGTGATTTACAGAATTTTTTTCATATGACTGAAGATAGCTTTGATTTCTTCTGAAACCGGCTTGTTCATATCCTTTAACTATTTATCCATTGGCGAATGCATCATATTCTTATAAATTTGACTTAATTATCTATATATTTGAGAGATGAGACCTTAATCAGAGAATTTTGCCGTAAAATTTCCTGCCAGTTTTCTGCTTTCCTTCTAATCTGGGCTACATTGGTTTTATCAGTGCAAAATCTTTTTTTGTTCTATATATTTAAAATTATCCATTTTCGTATCCCTTAATGCTCTGTATCTTTTCTTTACTAAAAAAAATACTCTTTTCTTATTCCTGCAGAGTATGGATAAAATATTTCATGCTCCCCTAATTTGTCTGTAATGTCATTTTTTATGTATAAATCATTTATTCATTTTGATCTTATTTTGGTAAATTGTGTGAGATATTGGTTTATACCTAGTTCTGCCAAAGTGTTTTCCAGTTTTCCCAGCAATTTTTGTCATTGAATCCTTACCAAAAAAACTTTGAACTTTGTGTTTATTACTTTAAAATAATAACAAAATTCATCCAGAAGAACAAAAGGTCAAGGATATCAAGGGAATCAATGAAAAAAAAAATGAAGAAAGGTGGCCTAATAGTACCAGAGTTCAAACTATATTACCAAGTAGTAATAATCAAAATAATCTGGTATTGGCTAAGAAACAGAGTGGTGGATCAGTGGAACAGATTAGGTACACAACACACAGTAGTAAATGACCATAGTAATCTAGTGTTTTATAAACCCAAAGATCAAAGCTTTCTGTCAACATTTGACAGAAATTGCTGGGAAAACTGGAAAACAGTTCGGCAAAAACATTGTACACTTTAATAGACTTCCTGTAAGGATGACCAACAGTATAAGACAGCTACTAAGATCAAGAAAATGGAAATAAAAATGATAATTCCAAAGGACTCATGATGAAAAAATTCTATCCAACTCCAGAGAGAGAACTAATAAACTCTGAATGCAGACTGAAGCAAACTTTAAAAAATGTTTATTTTTAATTTTTTAAAATTTTGTTTATGCTTTCCTTTATGATACAGAAATTTATTTTATATGATTTAACATATATTATTGATTCTTTTACAAGGAGAGAGCTAGGGCAGGAGGGAGAGTGATAATTTGGAACTCAAAATTTAAAAAAAGATTGTTTAAATTTTTTACATGTAATTTGGAAATATTCAATGAAATAAATAAAAACAATTTTTAAAAATACTAGGTCAAAGTCCTCATCAATGAGTGACAAAAAGGAACCAGGATAATTCCAAAGTGCTCCAACTACACCTACTTTCAAACTTCTAAAGAATACTAGGAGAAACAACAACACGAAATGCAAATGTAATAAAAGAAACCCCATATCCACCAGAAAGCAGTATCTTTTGCATTCCTTTGTTAGAGAAATATTGTATAGAGATTTAAATTATTTTCCTTCAAACAAAATATCATTGCTTTTTTCCCTTCTTTCTCAGTGGCTGAAGACTCACTTTCAACAGGTCCTTTATATATCAAGTTTACAAAATCTCATTTCTTATTGGTAACATTTGATTCTGAACCCCATGAAAATGGGGTTGAACTGACTTAGAATATTAACAAAAACATAGATTGATCTGTATTTCTGATAGTTATCCTCTCTCTTTCCTTCCATTTTCCTCCCTGGATGTTGTGTCTGATCTGGATTCCTAGTTCTTAAGTTCTTTTCTGATGACTGAAGAGCCAGGAATGAGCATTTCATAAGTCAATTCTACTTTTTTTGTCTAGCTAAAGTAACCTACAATAATATCAATATGTGTTATTAGCCAAACTATATTCCACAGGTAAGTATATCAGAAAAGATAAATTTGAAAGCCAGAATATAAGAAATGATAAATGATAAGCATAATATCAACATGATTAACAATTAAACTAGGTTCCACAAGAAGTATATCAGAAAAGAGATACATTAGAAAGCTATAGTTAAAGAAACATGATGAATTTCTGTTCTTCCTCCTTTCCTTCCTTCCATTCTCTCTTTTTTCTTTCTCCCTTTCTTTTTTCTTTCTTTCTTTCTTTCATTCTTTCTTTCTTTCTTTCTTTCTTTCTTTCTTTCTTTCTTTCTTTCTTTCTTTCTTTCTCTTTCTCTCTCTCTTCCTTCCTTCCTTCCTTTCTTTCTTTCTTTCAAAAATTTCTCTTAGACTGAGAGTATTGTATTGTACTGACTCTAAGACTTTATACATTCCAGTAGCCTTGGATTATCCAATACCTTTGACATTAGAAAGCCTTGACTTGCGTTACTTATTTGCTTTGAAGCCTACCTACATCTTGCCCTGTTATGTCTCTGCACACAACTCCCCCCGCCCACACACACACATACAGAGGTTCCTTCCTTAACTGGTTTCAGAGAATTCCAAAAGTTAAGAAGCATCCACTTGTTCCCTTTTTCTTCAGTCATCAAGCCTTAATTTGACAACTGTTTTTACATCAGACATCTTAACCTTTCTGTTGTCCCTGCTGTTATAGATAACTTTGGCAGTCTGCTGAAGCCTATGGACACTTTCTAAGAATTATGTTGCTCAGTCCATAAAGTTAACTATGGAGGATAACAAATAAAACTGCTTATATTGAAATATGATTATTAAAATATATTTAAAAAAACTTTAGAGATTCCAGGTTAAGAGCCCCTGGTAAAGTCTATTAATCTCTGAGTATGCCAGCCTATTCTTATGCAGTTTCAGTTAGCTGCTTCTTTTCCTGGCTAAAATGAGAAAAAAATGTTCCTTAAGTTCTCAGACTTCAAATCTAAAAAAAAAGATATTGAAAGGTCAGTTTGTGGAAGTTAGCTTCTCTTCTGGAAAGTATCAGGAAAGATTGGTTTGATATCACGCAGTCTTCTCTGTATTAGTCATACCTCCACAGAGATTATGCTAACACCTTTTCCTTTAGATTATTAAATCTGATCAAAATTAACCTCCTAGCTCCCAACCTAGCCTTACACTAGAATTTCTTACTGGATAACACCGTCATGTACAACACCATCATTATAATCTTTAAAGTTTGTGGAGAACCTTCTTCACAATACCCTTGTGTGCCTCTATTACTTACTGCCTGTCTAATCCATGGCAAGTCAATTACGCTCTCTGGGTCTTGGTTTTCTTATCTGTAAAATGAGGGGGTTGGATGAGATGAATGAAAAAAAAGAATGAATGAATGAAAAAGTGCTAAGTACCAAACACTGCTAATGTTTGGGATATGATCATCTTTACAGCACAAGACTTAAGATCTTGTGATCCTAATTAGCTAGTGGAAGTCTTATGCACATTTAAAAGATGAGGAAATTGAAGGTCATTGAATTGACTTTCAATTGCTAGTTTGATAAAGATCTTGTTTTCTATCTTCTGAACCCATTTAATCATATTGGAACTCTCAGTATTGAACACATTATAGCAATTCATTATCACATGGATATAACAAGAACTTCACACCCTGACTTTTATTTTGGCCAGGCTCAGTAATTTGAGAACTAATTTTTGTATAAGGACCTGCAGTGTCTGCATTCAGAGAATTCTATGGAAAAAGGGAACTCTGTTACCTGTTGCCTTCACAGGTGGGGGAAAAATTGCAAAGAAGTAAATAACAACTAAAATCACTAACAGTGAAAAAGTGGAAAGTTAAATTTAGGGTTCCTATTTAGATGGTAATATTTCCTGTCTTTGCTATATTAATACAATTGATTTGATTTCTTCTCAGTTTTTAAATAACAGGAACCTTAAACTCATGGTTCATTAAATAGCATATGAAATGATACACAGTAAACATTAGGAAAGTTTATTTTCTGCTATTCATAATGATGAATTGCAGTTTGAAAGACTACAGAATTCTAGCATCATCATTCCCTAGACCTGGATCTGCTATTAATGTGCACTGTGACCTTGGGCAATTCACCTCAACTTTTGGGCCTCAGTTTCCTCAACCTGTAATATAAAAGGATGCAACAAGGTGATCTGGAATATGTCTAAAAACCAACAACTGGGGTGCTGATGAAATTGAAATGGCATATAAGGATTGGTTTTAGGAACTTGGAATGCTTAGCATCAAGTAGACCAAATATTATATTGGTGATAGTTGGGTGATGATAAGGAGGGTAAGAGTGATAATTTTGGTTTATTTGAAAAACTCTGAGTTAAGCATATAATTCTTGGCTCCAGAGGGAAAAACAAGGAACAATTGCAGGAATGGCAAATAAATTTAAGAAATACTTCCTAACACTATGAGCAATCCAAGAATGGAATGTTAAACCTTGGAGAGAGAAAAGGCAGGGGTGGGGGCAGTAGTGGTAACAACTGATTATCTCTGGAAATCTTCACTCTTGTCAGATTTATTGTACAGAGGATTTCTATTCAGATATGGGCTGGACTAGATGGCCTTAGAATCCTTTCCAATTTTAGGATTCTTTATCTTTATGGGCTCTTCTAGTTCTAATGATCAATGGGTATGGCTGTTGCTGTTTACTTGTGCCTGATTCTTTGTGACTCCTTTTGGGATTTTCTTGACAGAAGTGATTTGTCATATTTTTCTCTAGCTCATTTTACAGATGAGAGAACTGAGGCAAATAGGGTTAATTGACTTACCCAGGGTCACACAGCTAGTTAATCTCTGAGGTTAGATTTGAATTCATGAAGATGAGCCATCCTCACTTCAGACCCAGCACTCTATCCACTGTGCCAACTAGTAGCTGCAATAAATAGGTATAGGGATCCAGAAAAAAGTGTCATTTAAATGTTCCCATGGCTTTCCATAAACCTGAAGCAAATGTAGAGAGTGTTTTCTTGAGAGAGAGGTCATGTATCCACAACATGGAGAAACTATTTTTAGACTTTTTCAGGTTCTGAGAATAACACCATATAAATCATTTATCAACCTAAAGCAAATGTAGAATGTTCTCTTGAGAGAGAGGCCATATATCTACAACATCGACAAACTATTTTTAGACTTTTCAGGTTCTGGGAATAACATCCTATCAATCATTTATCACTTACTTACAGGGCAAACTGACAGCCTTTT
The DNA here is from genome assembly GCF_900497805.2 of Vombatus ursinus. NCBI lineage: Eukaryota > Metazoa > Chordata > Mammalia > Diprotodontia > Vombatidae > Vombatus > Vombatus ursinus. The sequence continues at coordinate 2,906,056 of NW_020940360.1, forward strand.
GAAGGATCCAACTTATTGTGTTTTCCAAAATGCTAGATTTAGGAAATTATAGCCACTTGCTTGATCTGGCAACTGCTTCAAACATTCATTCAGTCCTTGAAGTTCAGCACTCTTGGTCACAGGCCTTGCGAGTAATTGGCCAACAACCTGTGTTTCTTCCAACAACACAGATTTGGAAATTATAGGCAATAGACAGATGTTCTTGTCACTAGTCACATCTCTCTAAGTTTGCTTGGGATTTCCTTAGTCAATCATTTTGGATCTATTTGGTGCCTTCACTTGAAACCACACTAATGACCAGTTTATTTGTAATACATCAAATCAGCAGGTGATAAGAGCAGATTTAGTCATATTTATTTTATTGGCTGGACCACAAGTTGATCTGCCTGATTAGTCAGCAATCATATTGAAGGAATTGCAAAAATTAGGCATGCTTAGGTATAGTCTCAGGTATGACCCCCCCAACTCCCAAAAAAGTTGTAGGGTGAAGAAATTAGATCATAAGCAGAACACTATTAACATAGCATCATTTGAAATATTAATTTTTATTAGATAATTGGGTAGCTAAGCCTAAAATGAGGATTCTTTAGCCTTAACAATCTGGTTTCATTGATTATTCATAGTGATTTAGTTGGCAACTATCCTGTTGTATAGACACAAGTATAAATGTATGAAAGGTAATTCAGGGTGGCCAGCCAGCGTAGCAGAATAGAAGAAAGGCATAAAGATCAGTTCTCCCTCACAACTGTTACACAAAGACCTTAAAAACATTACCAGGTGAGTCCTGATTGGGAAATTCAAGAAAAAACACAGTGCATATTTTTTTCTAACCCAAATTTGCATAGGGAGACGCAGAAGGAAGTCAGCTGGCAACCAGGGATGGGGCCTTGCCAAGAAGTCATTTTCCAGAGCCTGCAAATGGGAATGTAATGAGGGTCTAGACTGGGTACCAGGGCATGAAAAAACCTTGAACCCAACCCTGAGGGTCCTGATTTTGTGTAGGGAGCAGGAAAATATGCCAACTGGCAGGTCTAGCATTTGTACTCCAAAGCTGAGTTCTAGATCCAACACAGACTGAAAAGAGTTCCTGCACCTTGGAGGTAGTCTGGAAAAGAGTGGTTATGGTCCAAGGCTTTTTACTCACCAAGGGGCAAAAGCATAATCAAACAGCAACTGTATGGCATTGACCCTGGGAGAATATCAGGGTCTCAAATTCAGCTTCCAGATCAATCTGAACTCTGCAGCCAGAATTACCAGAGCAAGAATCTCACACCAAAAGGGAATTGTCAGTTATGTCTCTTTGAACCCACAGAGCCTTATAGTTAGCTCTTGAGAGTTGATTTCAGCAGAAATTTACTGGAACTCTAACCAAGGGCAAGTCCACAGTTATATTGTCAGCCCCAGATCCAAGTAAGGTGCTTGTAAAGCTCAGACCATGAAGGCAGACCACAGATCAGACAGATTTGGGCACAATTAAAGCTTACCTGTCCCCAGCCTGAGTTGGCTCTGAGATCTTTGAAGATGAGAACACTCATCAGGAGAAGGCAAAAAATATGAAATAAAGTCGAAAGACTGAAAAAAATAGAAATATAAGACATCTATTTAAATCAACTGACTTGGAAAGATATCAAGAACAGATAATTTAAATATTATGGAACTACCTTAAAGCTTTGAAAAAATATAGTTCAAGGTCTCGACAACATAATTAAAATGTCATTAGGATATGCATTCTTATTACGTCATCAATTCAATTTCTTTTTTGTTCATACATCTTCCTGATGGCATCCTTTATACTGTTCCTCCTATATAATTACATATAGTGTGTTCTACATATACATGTAGAACCCTACTCTCACTATACACTTTTCTACTGCTTTTTGAGTGACACTTAGATTTTTAAAAGTGTATTAATTCCATCACTCAAAACCATTCTTCATTGCTAATAGAATATTGAAATCTTGAAGTTAGATCTTTGCTTCATGAAGAAGGATGATGGTATCACTAAAAGCACTCTAAAATTTCTCAAATTCCATTGTTATCTTACTCCATTCAAAGCTTTTGTCATTTTCTGTTTACTGTGTCTGTCCAAGATATGTACTGGTGGACAAGCTTTTACGTGTTATCTATCCAAGAGAATAACATAGTCAATGCAATAGGCATTCTTCATCCACTTGAGTTTTCCTAAATGTATTGTTATGACAGACTCTTCTAAGAAGGTCCTGTGATGTTCTATCATTTAATACAATTAGTAAAATTTCATCTATAAACCAGACCATCTGCAGGACCTCACAATCTATAGGGAATCCAACTGCCACATACGCAGGATATTCTCTTTGATGGTGACAAATGACTTTGATGACACTATATGTGTCTTCATTTTAGTATTGCTTGATAAAAGTAATCAAATATTCATTTAACAAAATTCCTTGGGTAGTTACTTCTTTCATTGAATCTTGTATGATTTTGATAAATACATGAAACTTCTCAAGGAAGGAAAACTTTTAATATGACATTTTCCTTTATTTAAATTCTTTTATAAGAAACAACTAATAGTCATAGTGGACTGCTATATTCTTTGTAACTTATGTTGTGTGATAGAATATTGTTTATAAAAATATGCTTGAGATACTGTTTATAAAATACTTAGCCCAGTGTACGGTGAATAGTGGGGACCTAATCAATGCTTATTCCCTTCCCCTCTTGAAATTTTCACCAGATACAAATGATTCATGGTCACTAATATATCCTTAATCTCTATGGATCACTCTCATAAAAAATGTTTGTATTGATGAAAAATTAGGCATGTAATATAGGAGTTACTGACACTTTCTCATTCATCTTTTTGTAAAATTAAGATTTTTTTCTAATCTTTTGATGTTTTCCACTCAGATATTGATTCATCAGCATCTTCAAAATTTTGTCACTGCAGTGTGTATGTATTTTATTTATACTTTTGTCTTGTCTGATGTGTCTTCCCAATTTTTTTCTTTTCTTTTTTGTTGTTTGTTGATTTTTTTTACAGGGACTTTTTTTCACCAGGGAATGTAATTTTAGATTCTACATGTTGTGACTTCACTCTTATTTATACATAGTAGAAATTAATTTTTAAAAAAATCTTTTCCAATTATTTAAACTTTTTTTTGGTTTTCATTCCAGTTTTATCTTTAAACTTTTCCTTGTGATGATTTTGTTTAAATGAATATTATGTCAGGCTTTCTGTAAACTTGTATTTACTTTTCATCCCTTCATTAGGAAATACTGTGCATAATCTCTCACCATTGTTCTCCATAATATGCTACAGATGAGTTTAATCCTAAACCAGTGTTGCTGTTGGCTGCCATAAATTTCTGCTTGGTGTGGAAATCAAGAGTTTACTTATTATAACTTCCTTTGCTTTCTCATTGCTCTGAGTGATTTACATAAATTAGAGGTTTTTTTTAAAGATATAATGTTTGCTAATCTCTACTCTTTATTCTGCTGGTTTTAAGCATCAATAGCTTGTTTAAATAGGTCATGCCCAAAATAGTCTTAACTGTATACAATAACTTCCTAATTTTTATTTCTTTTAGTTTAGTATTAATATCAATTTTTTAAAATAATGAATTTTTTATTTTATTGTGAACTTAATGAAAACATAAAACATTTACATAAATAAAAAATAAAAGGTTTGCACATAGCTCAATTTCTGTTATAGTCTCCTTTTTGTTATGCAGTTTATTATTTTTAACAATTATATGTCATGTACGTGAAATTTAACAAGGTAGAACAAAGTAGTAACAACAAATTTGTTTCTTTCCTCTTGGATTTTTTTTTGTTTTTGCCTATGCAAACATTATAAATAATGTTTAATTTAGAATCCTTCTTCATCTCTATTACTACTTGTTGACCTCCAACTTTGCCTCCTCTATCCTAGTAGAAAACATGCTTGCATAATAAATTTTATCATCCTTAAAGCAATCCACATATTTGCTATATCTGAGAATACATAACTCATTCTGTATTTCCAGTTCATTTCCTATATGTCAGGAAGTAGGGGGTTTCATCCTTAGTCTTTTCTAGCAGTGATTATTTAATTCTTTGCAATTATGTCCCCAGGACGTAGAACAGTCCCTGGCACATGATAAATCCTTAATAAATACTTTTGGAATTAGTTAATTTGACTTGACTTAAAGCAAGCTACTTCTGTTAGGCGGACAAACTGGTGAGTGCTTTTGGAAAAGGTGGTCTAAGACCTAAATGATAAGATCATAAATTTTTGAACTAGAAGGAACCTTGGAATCCATCAATCTAACATCCTCACTTTATAGATGAGGACATTGAGGCCTATAAAGGTTAAGTGATCTGCTCAGGTTCACAAAGCTAGCAATATCTGAAGCAGGATTTTTTTTTCCTTTTGGTGAGGCAATTAGGGTTAAGTGACTTGGCCAGGGCCACACAGCTAGTAAGGGTCAAGAGTCTGTGGCTGGATTTGAACTCAGGTCCTCCTGTCTCCAAGGCTGGAACTCTATCCACTGCTCCACCTAGCTACCCCTGAAGCAGACTTTTAACTCAGGGCTTTCTGCCTCCAAGCTTTGAGCATTATCCATAATACTACCTAGCTATCTCAAACAAGATCAGATTGAGAATCTAGCCATTTATTATAGTCTTATATTATTCCCTTGCTATTAATAGAAGTTGGATTTTAAGCACTCAGCATTTTGTAGTTGGAAACCCTTTGCAGCAGTGCACAATCTGCCTCCTGCCAGACCATTGCACATTCCATTCCTGTGACTGATTGCTGTGCATGACCATGACGAACACTTGGCAGCCTATCTAGGTGGGGCAGATGAGTGCAAGGACTCAGAAAATGACTTTAACCAGGGGCCTGAAGCCAGTGGTTCAGTGCTTGTTGTACACACTGCTCCAAGCTCCACCACCCAATTGGCCAACACACAAGTGCAAACTGTACTTGGTAATTCATTGTACATAATGTTTTATGGATAGTTTTAAGTCACAAAAATAAAATGCTTTCCCCAGGGAACATGTACCCAGCCCTTTTGCAAACTGAGGTTAGCTGAAAGAATACTAGGATAGACTACGGAGACAGGATCAAGACGATCCTGTCCTAGAGTCGTGTCTTGGATATTTGGAGAAGAGTATGGCATCTATCAAGCTGTTCAGGGTTTTATTTCATTTTTTATTCAATTAAGGAATTTTAAAGAGTATCTCAAGAATTCCATAGAGGATAAGTGTGATAATAGACCCCAAATGTTTCTGCAATGAAATTTTGCAATAGTATAAGAAAATCAAAAACCAAATTCTATTTCAGGTAGCAATCACTACAGGTTGAAGTGCCTCTGTTGAATTTTCTGCTCCCTTTTCCTTCTGGAATGTGGAGTCCAAAGGAAAGGGACACTCATTAGCCTTCAAGGTTAGAAACTAGTCATAAAGGACCAATTCTCATGCAAAAAGTTGCATATCCAGGGGGCAACTGATGGGTGACCTGCTTCTGGATTTGGGAGGTTGTTCATTGCACAGAAGTAATCTTACTGAGCTTTCCTTTGTCTGTGGAATGCTATTTGGCTCTCCAGGTAAGAAATTGGCTTTGAGATAAAACAGGTAGGAATAAAATAGACAATATTCAGTTTGGATAAATTTTAATAGTAGAGTTGCATGTATTTTAATTACTGATACCTGTTCTAGTCTTGTCTCAGGTAAGAGTCTGAAAGCCAAGCATCACCACAGATGCAACTGGTTAACAGAGCTGGGTGTCCCTATATGTCCTCAGTAATAGTAGACACAACAACCTAATGACAATGGATCAGTCAAATTCACTACCCTGAGAACTATGATTTTAAGGATCTCCTACATCTAAGCCTTTCCCTGAATCGAATTAAATTTCCTGGAACTTTAATCAGAGCATATGCTGGTCTTCACTTGTGGTTTTATGACTGAGTACTTTTGACAAGTTGCTATTTATTTTTCTTCTGGGGAAAGGAACTCTGTCTACATGGATTCAGAATAAAGATTCTATGATCTCCTCATGTCATCTGCTGGCAGGCCAACCTGCTTCTGGAATACAAGACTATCATCCAAGGACCAACAATATGTATAAAGAATGGAAGGCCTCAATAGGAACCACACTCTGGGGAATATAGATGACAAGATATTCCAGTTCTGGACCAGCACATGAAAGCCTGGACCATATGACTATACATTATCCTCCAAAAAGAAGATATGCTTCTTGAGGGCAAGAACAATTTCATACTGTATTTATGTCATCAGAGATTCATGCAATGCCTAGACAATAAATGCTTACTGACTGACTGATTAAATTAAATGTATACTAAATAAGTATTCTTGAGGAATGGGAAAAGTACAATTTCATTCAATGAATAATAAACTTAGTGGTGGTGGTACTTCCTGTTATTTAAGTATCCACTCCCTCCTAATAAAGGCATGGATGAATTTGTGAATGACAAAGGATAATGATTTTATTTAAAAATAAGTCTTTAATTCATGTTATTTTTAAAAAACCACCATAATTTCCCTTACTATCCCTCCATTTCCCTTTTCCTGAGAGCCTCCCATATAACAAAAAGTATTTTTTAAAGGCAAAAAAAATAGCCAATAATACCAGTTAACATTTATATAATTCTTACTATGTGTCAAGCACTGCGTTAAGCATTTTACAATTATTATTTTATTTTATCTTCATCACAACCCTGAGAGACAATTATTATTATCTCCATTTTACAAATGAGGAAACTGAGGCAAACGATGGTCAAATAACTTGCCCCATGTCTAAAAGATAGTAAATGCCTGAGGATGAATTTTGACTTAAGTTTTCCTGACTTCAGGCCCAATGCTTTATCTACTGTGTCACCTAGTTGCCCTAAAGAAAAAAAAATACCATAAATCATCAATACATTGAAAAAGTCTGAAAATGCTTGAAACGTCCAATACTTGTGGCTTTCCCACCTCTACACAGGGTTGAGAGTAGGAATATCTTCTCAAGCCCCTTCTTTCCAGTCATGCTTGTTCTTTATAATTTTTCAACATTTACTTTTGATTTTTTTTTTGGTGTTTTTGATTTATGTTGTTGAATCAATGGTAAATAATTTTCTTCGTTCTGCTTATGTCATTTTGTATTAATTCTTGTAGGTCTTTCCATGTTTCTCTATACTCATTATCTTCATCATGTTTTACAGAGTAACAATTTTCCATTACATTCGTGAACTACAATTTGTTTAACAATTCTCCAGTCATTGGGTATTTACTTTATTTCTTTGTTCTCACAAAAGGTTGTGCTATAAATATTTTAGTGTACATAAGTTCTTTTTTCTTATCAGTGATTTCCTTAGGGTGTAAGCCCAGGGATCTCTGGGTAAAAGATTGGGGACATATTAGTTACTTTATTTGCACAATTCCAGATTGTATTCCAGAATGGTATCAATTCACAGCTCCATCAGCAGTGCTTTTATGTGTCAATCATCCCATAAGCACTCCAATATGTACTATTTTCCTTTTTTGTCATCTTTGACAGTTTACAAAGTGTGAGAAGATACATTAGAATTGTTCTGATTTTTAGTTCTCTTATTAATTATTTGGAGCATTCTTTCATATAGTTAATATTTTGCATTTCTCCTTTAAAAAAAGTTTGTTTATATTGACTACTTATCTATTGTAAAATGTCTACTAGTTATATTATCCATAAATATTTCTGTGTATATATACATTAATGAAGTGTGTGTGTGTGTGTGTATGTGTGTTTGTGTGTGTGTGTGAGTGGGTTGAAGTTTGCTGCAAAGATTTATTTTGGAAGTGATCTGTGTTTTTTAAAATTTTGTTTTCATTGTTCAGAAGGCCTGGGAAATTTTCTTGTATTATTTCTTGCATTATAATGTTTAGGTTTTTTGATTTGTATTCTTCTGAGAGACCTATAATTCTCAAATTTTTTCTTTGCTTCCTATCTTTGGGATAAGTATGTTTTGCTTGTATGGAGATCATGTTTTAAATGTTATTGCTTTTTACTTCTCTTCTTCTTTGTCTTTGATGTTTATATATTTTCATTCCCAATTAGTATTCTGTCTTTTGTTTCTTTGGTGAAGGTGAGACTTGCCACTTTGGATTCAAGTTTTTCTATTCTGCCAATTATTTCTGCTGTACATGGCATTAGTTTTACTTTTACAATCTTTTTTTTCTCTTTTAAACCATTATATCTCCAAATTTTCATGGCCTTCTCCTACACTGGGTAATTTATGTTTCACCAGACTCAGCCTTTGCCCCCAAGTGACTTTGAAGGGGGCAGAATTAACCTAAGTTGGATATAAGGCTTTTTCCTTCAGACCTAGTGGAGTGACATACAGCCACAGGTGTATGTACTATTCCAATTCCCTGTGTTTCTCAGCTGTCTGAATGAGCTCTATTGCAGCACAGAATTGGACAAATAGTAAAAGAGATACAAAACTTCACTGAAGAAGATAACTCCTTAAAAGTTGAAATTGGTTAAGTGGAAGCTAATGACCCTGGGCAAGCCACTTAAACTTTGACTCAATTTCCTTGATAGTAAAATGCTGTTAATAATAGCACCTACCTTTCATGGTTGTTGTGAGGATAAAGCATTTAGCAAACTACTTGGAACATAGCAGTTGCTTTATTCCCAGAAACTTCATATTTCCATTCTTTTAGTTTTAAAATCTTGAAGCTTGAAGTTTTAAAATCTTGATTCTGCCCACAAATACCACTCTCAATAATCTATTCTCCATCATCTGCCAAATAATCTTAATCCATAAATCTGACTGTCCCCTGATTAAGCAACTTCACTGCTTCCCTATTATTATTATCTCTAGGACCAACATAAATACCAACACTTTCACTTAAAAGCCTTTATAATTTGGCTTCAGCATATCTTTCCAGTGTTATTTTTATTGTTTGTTTTGACTTTATTATTCTCAGAACTCTTTTCTTATTTATCCTCAATCCCTTCTTAGAGTAAAATTCCACCTAGTGTTGCTACATTCAATGAACCTGAATTTTAGTTCTTTATTTTTAAGACAATATTTTTGTCCATTTTTTACTTTCTGTTTTCCTCTCTTTCTTGGTCCCTTTATCATCCCTATTCTCTTACTAATGTTCAATCTCCTCCTGGATATTGACTATTTACCTACTACCTACAAACATACCTATGTCTCTTCCCTCCTCAAAAAACAAAACAAAATAAAAATAAAACAAACCTCCCACTTGATTCATTCATCCCTACCAGCTACCCCATATCTCTCCTACATTTCATGGCTGAGCTCCTCGAGTAGACAAATTGTAATAGCCATCTTTATTTCCTTTCCTTTCAGTAGCTTTTTAACTCTGAAAATGCTCTACCCAAAGTTAACAAATGATCTCTTAATTGCCAAACATAATGACCTCTTCTCAATAATCATCCTCTTTCACCTTACTACATCAATTGATGATGTTGGTTACCCTATTCTATTCAATAGTCTCTTTTTCCTAGGTTTTTAAGATATTGCTTCCTCCTGGTTCTCCTCCTATCTGTTGCTACTCCTTGGTGTCTTGTGCTGAATATTCATCCAGATGACACATACCAATCACTGGTGTTTTCCAAGACTGTACCCTAGGCTCTATTTCTTTCAGTGATCCCATTAGTTCCAATTGTGGAAGTACCCCTGAGATTACTATGTCTATTTCTATGAGTTATCTTACCAGGCAGGTGCATTGGACACAGAGTAAGCCTGTTTTCTTAGAGGAGCCAATATCATCATTCGTCCAATTATCCAAGTTTGCAACCAAGATGCCATCCTTGATTCCTCAGTCTCTCTCATGATCCATATTCAATATGTTGCTAAGTTCTATCAGTTTTGCTTTCTCTACCACTTCTCTACACCCTCTTCTCTCATCTGATACTTTTTAGACAGTGCATCCACTTATTACCTCATGCTTGGATTATTTTAGGAGCTGCCTAGTTGATCTGTCTGCTTCAAGTATCTCTCTACTACTGTCCACCCTTTACTCAGCTGATATATTGATCTTCCTAAAGTGTAGGTTTGACCATGTCACTCACTCATTCATTCTAGTATCTCTCAATCACATCTAAGATTAGATACGCTATTTTGCAAAAGTCTTCATAACCTATACTCTTCTTAGACTTCTAGTCTTCTTATAATTTACTGTGCTCTACATGAAATACAACTCAGTGATACTGGCCTTCTTCCTATTTCTTGCACAAAATACTCCATCTGCCAGCTCCTTATATTGAGCTCATATTGGTTTGATCAACAACAGTCTGATACATTGTACCTTGACTACAGCATTGTGATGTCATTTTGGTCCTCTTAGAGAATGAAGGACAACAACCACCAACCATATTATCTCTGTCTATTCCCTAAGCCTGGCATTGTTTCCCTTCTCATCTTTGCCTTCTGCCTTCCTCATTTTCTTTTTTTTTTCATGATTCAGTCACAATCTCATTCTACAAGAAGTCTTTCTCAATTCCTTTTCATTCTATTGTTGTCCTTTCATTGATTACCTCATATTTCTCCTATGTATCTTGTTTGAGAATAGTTATTTTCATGGTGTCTACCCCTCCAGATTGTGAGCTTCTTGAGAACAATGACTATTTTCCCCTTCCTCATATCCCCAGTGCTTAGCACAGTGCCTGGCACATAGTCAATGCTTAATAAACTCTTGTTGATTTGGCAGAATGGGTATAAACCTCAGAGATCATCAAATTCAAACTTCTATCCATTGTAAGAATTTCTTTTATAATACTATCCAAAGATTTTTCCCAACATCTCTTGGAATACTTCTAGTAATTTATTACTATAGTTATGTGTTACTTAGAAAGGTAATCAATTGTATTGTTGAACAAATCTGATTATTAGAAAATTCTTGTAAATTCCTCCTATGTATCTTAACTCAACCATCCTGAGAGATTTAGAGTAAGTCAACTCTGTCTTCCCTGTGATACCCTTTAAAATGTTTTGATACTATTTCTGTGTGTACATATAGTTTTCCCTAATCAAATGTAAATGCCTTAATGACAGAAAATATTTTTTGTGTTTTTATTTCCCCAATACTAAACATTGTGCCTAGAAAATGGATGGAGATAAATACTCATTTTTGCATGCATTGATTGACAGTTCTAAGCTTTGTAGACAACAATCATACATCTCTTCCTTCTTTTCCTCCAGCTAACCCAGAACACTCTTGCTTCTTTCTGGACACTTTCTAATTTGTCAGTGCTCCTATTAAAACATGACACTTAAATGTGATTAATTAATGGTTTTCAATGATTGACAGAATGAGTGGATAATAATATTCCATAAGGTTATTCACTTGAGCAAAGACCACCAGAGAAGCCATATTGTTCTTCCTTAAAGTAGTTTACATTCTACTAGCTGTGGGGACATACCATGTGTATAGACCAGTAAATAAACAGAATACCCAAAGTAATTTCATAAGGTAAAGGTCTCTTGTTCCTACTTCCTAAAGAGGCTCCTAAAGAGGCTTTATTTTCCTTGGCTTCAGAAAATCTGTTCTGAGAAGCCTCTATCACATTTTTATCTAAAGGTATCATTTCCATCAAAGTCCATGGCCCTGAAATAATGACACATTTTGGACAATTAGTTACACCACACAAAGTTTTTGATTAGATTTGAAACAATTTTTCTTGGGTAAAACTAGCTTCCTATTCACTGACATAAAGTCAAAGAGATCTTTTGGTTTCTCTAATATGTTTTCTATGCTTTTAACCTAGAGGTTTAGTACAGAAGTCCATTTCATATCCCTACTATATTAGGGAGGAAGCTTAGTGTGGTAGAAAGATAGGGAGTAAGAGAAGCTGAAATCAGATCTTAGAGCTTTTCTTCTTGCTGTCTGATTTAGATGCAATCACTTTATCCCTTGATGCTCAGCAATTTCAGCTGCAAAAGAAGAAAAGAGGATATTATATCAATGTTTTGACCAATTTGTTAAAGAAATGATTCTGTGTCTCAAAGCTATTTACTTTCTTCCTTTAGGAATAAAAAAAAAATATTTTATTGGGATGGGGAGCCAAGATATCAGAAAGAAGCCTCCAAGTTGCCTGAGCTCTTCTTACTTTCCCTTGGAAATAATGTTAAATCAAGCCTCTAAATGGATTTTGGAGAGACAGAACCTACAAAATGATTGAGTAAAATGATTTTCCAGCTTAAGATAACTTAGAAGGACTTCAGCAAAAGTCTGTCTCATTTGGGCAAAAGGGGAGTGTAGCCCGATGTAGACGGTGTCTGGCAAGCCAGTAGAAGACTCAGTCATAGCACATATCAGCACCTGAGGCTCCTTGGTCCTGGCTCAGCAGGCCAGTGGCACAGCAGGGTAGCTGTGAGGCCTCCAGCCCCTGCACAGAAGGCAAATTGCCAGCCCTGGTATCTAGGCAACAACAGGCACAACTATGTCAGGCCACCCCAGCACAATATGCAAACTGCCAGCACTTGAGGCCCCAGGGAATAAAGCCTGTTACTAGGTCCCCAGCACAAGAAGCTTGGGACCGTGCCTTCTATGTCCCAGGAGCACAGCTCAACTTTAAAAGCCATAGAAGAGCCAAAAAATGAGCAAGAAAAAAAGATCCTCGATCATGGAAAGTTATTATGGTGACAGGGAAGATCAAAACACAAACTCAGAAAAGGACAGCATAGTCAAAATGTCTACATGAGAAACCTCAAAGTGGAATATGAATTGGTCTCAAGCCCCAATGCCTTGTTGGAAGAGCTCAAAAAGATTTTAAAAGTCAAATAAGAGAGGTAGAAGAAAAATTGGGAAAAGACATAAGAGGTATGCACAAGGTATTCAACAGCTTGAACAATGAAGGACAAAAATTGACTGAAGAAAATAATTCCTTGAAAAATTGAACATAAATAAAATTAAGGGGTGAGAGAGGAATATACTAGGAGAAGGAGAAAGGGAGAGGTAGAATGGGGTAAATTATCCCACAAAAAAAAAAACAGAAAAGAAAAGGCTCTTACAGTGGAAGGAAAAAGGGGGAAGGTGAGAGCGTATGAGTGAATCTTATTCTTATAGGATTTTACTTAAGGAGGGAATAACATACACACTCAATTGGGTATAGAAATCTCTTACCCTACAGGAAAATGGGGGGGGGAGGGGACAAGGGAGTAGGGGACTGATAGAAAGGAGGGCAGATTGGGAAAGGGAGTAATCAGAAGCAAATAATTCTGAGGAGGGACAAGGTCAAAAGACAGAATAGAATAAATGGGTGGGCGGGATAGGATTAAGGGAAATAGAGTTAGTTTTTCACAACATGACTACTATGGAAGTGTTTTGCATAACTGCACATGTATAAGCTATATTGAGTTGCTTGCCTTTTCAGGGAGGGTGGGTGGGGAGGGAGGAAGGGAGAAAATTTGGAACCCAAAGTTTTAAAAACACA
>NW_020940360.1:2919872-2936283 GCF_900497805.2 Vombatus ursinus
AAAAAAAAAATAAAAATTACCATAAAAGAATTGGACATAATCTTTCTCGGGAAAAGTTGGATATTCAATGAAATAGGTGACTTTCAAACTTTCCTGATGAAAAGACCAGAGCTGAACAGAAAATTTGATCTTCACATACAGGACTTAAGAATAGTATAAAAAGGTAAACAGGAAAGAAAAAAAATAGTATTCAATAAAATTAAACTGTTTAATCCCTACATAGCAAGATGATACTTGTAACTCTATAACTCTATCTATATTAGGACAGTTAGGAGTATACATAGACAGAGAGTGTGGGTATGAGTTGACTTGATATGATGATACAAAGAAAAGAAAAAGTTTTTTTTTTGTGGTATAATTTACCACTTTCTACCTCTCCCTTTCTCCTTCTCTTAGTATATTCCTCTCTCACTCCTTAATTTTATTCTCCAGATAAGACCCTTTCCTTTTCAACACATCCTGTGCCCTCTATCTATCTATCTATCTATCTATCTATCTATCTATCTATCTATCTATCTATCTATATCTATATATACATACATATAATTTTTTCCCCTCCAACTACCCTAATACTGACAAAAGTCACATGAGTTACAAATATCATCTTTCCATGCAGGAATGTAAACAGTTCAACCTTAATAAGTCTCTTATGATTTCCTCTTTCCTGTTTACCTCTTCATGTTCCACTCTGGTCTTGTATTTGGAAATCATATTTTCTATTCAACTCTAGTCTTTCCATAAAGAATGCTTGAAAGTCCTCTATTTCACTGAATCACCATTTTTTCCCCTGCAGGATTATGCTCAGTTTTGCTGGGTAGGTGATTCTTGGTTGTAATCCTATCTCCTTTGCTCTCTGGAATATTATATTCCATGCCCTGTGGTCCCTTAATGTAGAAGCAGCTAAATCTTGTGTTATCCTGATTGTGTTTCCACAATACTTGAATTGTTTCTTTCTGGCTGCTTGTAATATTTTTTCCTTGACCTGGGAACTCTGGAATTTGGTTACAATATTCCTAGGAGTATTCCTTTAGGGATCTCTTTCAGGAGGAGATCGGTGGATTCTTTCCATTTCTATTTTGCCCTCTGGTTCTAAAATATCAGGACAGTTTTCCTTGATCATTTCTTGAAAGATGGTATCTAGGCTCTCTTTTTGAACATAGCTTTCAGATAGTCCAATAATTTTTAAATTCTCTCTCCTGGATCTATTTTCCAGGTCAGTTGTTTTTCCAACAAGATATTTCACATTGTTTTCTAATTTTTCATTCTTTTGGATTTGTTTTACAATGTCTTGATTTCTCATAAAGTCACTAGCTTCTAATCATTCTATTCTAATTTTTAAGGAAGTATTTTGTTCAGTAATCTTTTAGTCTTCCTTTTCCATTTGTCCAATTTTGCTTTTTAGGGCATTCTTCTCCTCATTGGCTTTTTGGACCTCTTTTGCCATTTGGGTTAGGCTATTTTTTAAGGTGTTATTTTCTTCAGAAGTTTTTTTTGGTCTCCTTTAGCAAGTTGTTGATTTGTTTTTCATGTTTTTCTTGCATAACTCTCAGTTTTTCCTCCACTTCTCTTACTTGCTTCTCAAAATCCCTTTTGAGCTCTTCCAAGGCTTGGGACTGATTCATAATTTTCTTGGAGGCTTTGGATGTAGGAGCTTTGGCTTTGTCGTCTTCTTCTGGTTGTATGTTTTGATCTTCTTTGTCACCAAAGTAAGATAATATATCTGACTCTTTTTGCACTGCTTACTCATGATCCCAGCCAATTACTCGAGTTTTAAGCTCTTTGTTAAAGTAAAAGTCTGCTTCCAATGTGAAGAGTATACTGTCCCAAGCTTCAGGGGTTTGTACAGCTGTTTTCAGAGGTACTTCTAGGGACCTGTAAATTTTCAGTTCTTCCTAGGTGCTATGAGAAGGGACAACAAGCTCCACCACACCATCATTCCTCTTTGCCCCGTGACTGCCCCTCAGAACTGTGACCCAGATCCCAGCATGGGATCTGCATGGGTAAAGCAAGAGATTCCTGCCTCAGCACTGGCACAGAGATTCCTGCAATGCCCCTCTGATCAGCCATTCGATTCCCCCTCAGTCAGTGGTCCAGAAGCTCAAGAAAAAGCCGCCACCCTGGACCATACTAGAGACTTGCGGCTGAGACCTAGCTCCTCTCTCACCCCAGTCACAAACTTTTCCCAGTGACCTTCTAAGTTGTCTTTGCTGTTCAGGGGTTGAGAAGTCTGGAAACTGCCACAGGCTGTCTGCAATTCAGTCCTCTGAGGCCTGCTCCAGGTTCGCTGCGGCCTGCGTGCCCACACCGAATTGCATTCCTCTCCCCGCCCAACACGATATACCTTTCAGATCAACCATCCAGGCTGTCTTTGGCTGGAAATTTGTTTCTCTCTTTCTTTTTGTTGGTTCTGCTACTTTAGAATTTGTTTAGAGCCATTTTTTTAGGTATTTGGAGGGCTTTGGGAAAGAGCTCAAGACAGTCACTGCTTTCCCTCCGCCGTCTTGGCTCCCAAAAACTGCATCCTACTAAAAGTTACCATAGACAATGAAGTAATATCAATACTAAACATATATGCACCAAGTGGTATAGCATCCAAATTCTTAGAGGAGAAGTTAAGTGAGTTACAGGAAAAAACAGCAAAACAATAATAGTGGAAAACTTCAACCTTTCCCTCTCAAAATTATATAACTCTAAACACAAAATAAACAAGAAAGAAGTTAAGGAGGTGAATAAAATTTTAGAAAAGTTAGATATGATAGATCTCTGGAGAAAAGTGAATGGGGATAGAAAGGCATATACTTTTGTCTCTGTGGCACATGGCACCTACACAAATATTGACCATGCATTAGGGCATAAAATCTTCATAAGCCAATGCAGAAAGTCTGAAATATTAAATGCACGATGTAATTTTTTTATATCATGATGTGATAAAAGTTTGTAATAAAGCGCCATGGAAAGATAGACTAAAATTAATTGGAAACTAAATAATCTAATCCTAGAGAATTAATGGATCAAACAACAAATCATGGAAACAATCAATAATTTCAGCAAAGAGAATGACAATGAGACAACCTGCCAAAACTTGTGGGATGAGCCAAAGCAGTTCTTAAAGATAATTTCATATAAATTCTTACATGAATAAAATGGAGAAAGAGGAGATCAATGAATAGGGCAGGAAAATTTGAAAAAAAAAACCTAGAAAAAGAACAAATTAAAAATCCCCAATTAAATACCAAATTAGAAATTTTGAAAATAAGAAGAGAGATTAATAAAATTGAAAGTAGGAAAACTATTGAGCTAATAAATAAAACTAAGAACAGGTTTTATGAAAAAAAAACAATAAAATAGATAAACCTTTGATTAATCTGGTTAAAAAAAAGAAAGAAGAAAACCAAATTCTTAGTATCAAAAATGAAAAGGGTAAATTCACCACCAAGGAAGAGGGAATTAGAACAATAATTAGGAGCTATTTTGCCCAACTGAATGCCAAAAAAAAACCCTGATAATCTAAGTGAAATAGATGGATATTCACAACAATATAAATTTCCCAGATTAACAGAAGAGGAAAAAAATACCTAAATAACCCAATTTTATTTATTTTTATTTTTAAAATTAATTTTTAGTTTTCAACATTCACTTTTATAAGATGATAAGTTTTAAATTTCCCCCTCTCTATCTCCCCCTCCTCCCCAAGATGGCATGCAATCTGATATAGGTTATACATGTATAATCATATTAAACATATTTCCATATTAGTCATGTTGTGAAAGAAGAATCAGAACAAAACATGAGAAACAAAAGGCAGAGAGAGAGAGAGAGAGAGAGAGAGGGAATAGTATGCTTCTATCTCTATTCAAACTGCATAGTCCTTTAGCTGGATGTGGACAGCATTTTCCATCATGAATCTTTTGCAGTTGTCTTAGAATCTAAGTATCATTGCATTGCTGAGAAGAGTTTAGGCTATCAAAGTTGGTCGTTAAACAATGTTGTTGTTACTATGCACAATATTCTTCTGATTCTGCTCACTTCACTCAGCATCAGTTCATGTAAGTCTCTCCAGGTTTTTCTAAAATCCTCCTGCTCATAATTTCTTATGGAAAATAATATTCCATTACATTCATATACCACAACTTCTTCAACCACTCCCCAGTTGATGGGCATCTTTTTAATTGCCAATTTTGGCCACCACAAAAAGAGCTTCTATAAATATTTTGTATATGTGGGTCCTTTTCCCTCTTTTGTGATCTCTTTGGCCTGGTAGTGGTATTGCTGTATCAAAGATTATGCACAGTTTTATAGCCCTTTGGGCACAGTTCTAAATTTCTCTTCAGAATGTTTGAATCAGTTCACAACTCCACCAACAATGCATTAGTGATCCAATTTTCCCACATCTTCTCCAACATTTATCATTTTCCTGTTTTTTCATGTTAGCTAATCTCATAGGTCTGATGTGGTATCTCAGAGTTGTTTTAATTTGCATTTCTGTAATCAATAGTGATTTAGAGCATTTTTTATATGACTGTGGATAGATTTAATTTCTTCATCTGAAAATTACCTGTTTATATTCTTTTAGCATTTATCAATTGGGGAATAATTGTCCATATTTTCTTTTCTTCTTTAAAAGGTTTCTTTACACATACACACACACATACACATATACTTATATATACATACATACATATATATAATACACACATATGTGCATACACATACACCTGTATACACACACATTCACACATACATATTCTTAGATATTGATAATCATAGTCATATATAGACATATACATTCATATGCATCTATGTAAGACCATACCATGCTTATTGATCCTCTGTTTCTCTGACAGTGGTTAATCTCTTCCTTCCTAAGTCTGAGTCTTTCCATATTTTTTCAAGTCCACCAACTCATCATTTCCTACACCACAGAGATATTCCCACCTTATACTGTCTAATTGTTTTAAATAGTCCAAAACATAAATGATAAACATGGCTGACATAGTGTAGTTTACCTATTTTAGCCTTAATTTTGTCTGAGATCATGATTACCACCCCTACTTTTTTTTTCTTAATGAATTCTACTCCCGATCTTTGGCTTTTGCTTTTCTTTTATTTCCTATCCCTCCTGACTCCTTTACTTCACTTCTACCTGCTATTTTGCCCTCCTATTACTTAAGCTACCCCCTCTCCAAGGATCCCTCACTCACCCTGCCATTCCCATTGATCTAAACATCCTTTTATACCACCCTTTAACCTATTCCCTCACCCTCCCCTCTAAAAATCCTTCCCTTATCTTCTCCCTCCTCCTTTTCCCCTTAGCATTTTATTTCTTTCTCAATTTAGGAGACTTTTATACTCTTCTAGATATTATGCACACATACACACACACACACACACACACACAGATGTGTATTGTTCTTAAACCCATTCACAATGAAAGTAGGTTTCTAGAACTACCAGGATATCTTTCAGGTGGTGACCGGTGGATTTTTTCTACTTCTACTTTCCCCTCTTGTTTTAAAGCTTCAGGACAATTTTTGTTAATTATTTCTTGTATTATTGTATCAGATTTTTTTTTATTATTGCTTTCAGGCAGACCAATTACTCTTATGTTTTCTCTTCTTGATCTGTTCTCCGGATCAGTTGTTTTTCTTATGAGATGTTCCACATTCTCTTCTATTTTTTCATTCTTTATTGCCCAATTCTGATTTTCAAAGAGTTGCTTTCTTCCTTAAGATTTTGGATATCCTTTTCTAATTAGTTGACTTTCTTTTCATAATCTTCTTGTTTTTCTTGGATTGTTCTTTTTTTTTAACTTTTCATCAATCTCTCTCATTTGATTTTTAAAGTCTTTTTTAAAGTTCTTCTATGAATTCTTTTTGAATAGGTGACCATTTGATGTTATTCTTTGGGGTAGAAGAGTGTTTCTTTGCTTCAATATCCTTCTCTGAAGATGACCCCAGCCTTCTCTATTCCCATAGTAATTCTCAATGATTGGATTCTTTTCCTTTGCCTGTTCATTTTTTTTTTTAATTTTTTAGTAGGTTAGTTTTTGTAATCACTTCTAGCTCTGGATAAGTGGGATAGTGCCTTTGGCCTCAGATCCTCCTAAATTCTCCCCACTGGCTTAGAACCAAAACTAAGACCTCTAGCCTCCTGGAAGTGCCCACAGCCAGCAGTGTCCCCACCCCACTGCTTCTACACTCACCGAGTATGTGCTTCCTTTTGGCCCCAGCTGCATCTCCACAGCATGGCTGGGTCTGGCATTCCTTACCAGCAGAAATTCCCTCGATCTTCCCAGGCTCAGACACCCAACTCACCTCACTGTGTTGGGGGGGAAAGTTCCTACGGCTGGGGCTAAGGCAGCCTTCCAACCCAGAAGACTTCAGGGTTTACTGCTTGTTGTTTAAGCGGTCCTGTCCTGGAGGTGTTTACTCTTCACAGGGACCAAACCTCCCAGGGATTTTTTTTTTTTCAGATCTTTTCTAATTGTCCTTGGAGGACCACTGTTCTTCCACTACTCTTATTTATTTTTACTACTCTGTATTTACCCTGAGGTGTTATTATTATCTCTTTTGTAGGGAAAATCTAGAGAGCTTGTTTTTCTCTGACTTACTCTCTCATCTTCTCAGAATGCTTTTCTTTTTCTAGATTTTATAAACATTATATACCAAATTCATTGATCTTCTCTTTCTCTTTCTCTCTTTTACTGATGCAAACTGTTAGAAATATTAATTTCTACTTTGGATGCATCTAATAAATTTTATGTCATCACATTCATTATCTCTGTGATTTGCTCTTTGATCTACTCATTTTATAGGATTAGCTTATTTAGACTCTAATATTTAAACTATGTTTCAAAGACCCTTTATTTAATGTAATTTTTATTGCATTATAGTCCAAATGGGGTGCATTTAATATTTCTGCTTTTCTGCATTTTTGAGGTTTATATGTACTAATACATAATTAATTTTTGTGAATCTACATTTGATAAAAAGGGATATTTCTTTATATTACATTATTATTATTTTCCAGAGAGTTATCATTTGTAAGTTTTGTCAAATTCTATTTATCTCCTTAACTTTTATTTCTTTTTTATGATTAATTTATCTAGTTCTCAGAGGTATAAAGTCCCACACCAATACAATTTTGCTATCTATTTCCTCTTATAACTCATTTAATTCTTCTTTCAAGAATTAGAATGCTGTGTCATTTTGTGAATATATGTTCTGTATTTATATTTCATTTTCTATGGTTACTTTTAGCAAAATATAGTATCTCTGCTTGTCTTTTAAAATTAGGTCTATTTTTACTTTTGCTTAACCTGAGATCATGATTACAAAGTATCTTTGCCTTTTTTTATGTTAGCTGAAGCATAATAAATTCTGCTCTAGCCTCTTATTTTAATTTTGGCTATATTTTTCTGTTTTGTGTGTTTATTGTAAACAATTCATCAACTGTAAATGTTCATCCATTTCATTAGGTTGTCAAATTTACTGCCATTTAATTGAGCAAAATAGCCCCTAATAGTTGTTTTAGTTTCAACTTCATTGGTGGTGCATTCACTTTTGTCATTTTGATACTGGTAGTTTGATTTTTGTCTTTCTTTCAAAAACAAAATTAGCCCATCATTTATCATGTTTTAAAATAAATCCAGCACCTAGTTTTATTTATCATATCAATGTTTTATTTAATTTAATTTAATTTCAATTTTGTTAATCTATCTTTTGATTTTCAGAGGCTTTCCATTTTAGTGTTTAATTGGAGATTTTTAAATTGTTATTTTTCTAGTTTTTTTTAATTGTGCGCCCAGTTCATTGATCTGTTTTTCTCTATTTTATTGATGTTTAAAGATATCAATTTCCCCCTAAGTATGGATTTGGCTTCATTCCACAAATTTTGGTAGGTTGTCTCATTGTTGTTATTCTCTTTAATTAAATTATTGTTTCTATGATTTGTTCTTTTACCCAGTTATTCTTTCAGATTAGATTATTTTAATTTAAACCTTTGTTTCCACAACACTTTATTGAATGTAATTTTTATTGCATTATGATCTGAAAAGGATGCATTTAGTATTTCTGATTTTTTAAATTCGGCTGGAAGTTTTTATGTCCTATTGTATGTTTAAGTTTTGTGCAGGTGCTGTGTACAGCTAAGAAAAAATGTGCACTTTTTTCTATTCTCATTTACTTTTCTCCAGAGGTCTATCATATCTTAACTTTTCCAAAATTCTATTTATTTCATTAATTTCTTTCTTATCCATTTTATGGTTAAATATTTCCAGTTCTGATAGGGGAAAAATTGTGGTCACCCACTAGCATAAGTTTACTGTGTATTTTCCCCCATGTAATGGATTTAACTTTTTCTTTAAGAATTTGGATGCATTGCCATTTAATGCATATATGTTTAATACTGATATTATTCCATTGTCTGTGGTACCTTTCAGCAAAAATGTAGTTTCCCTAATTATCTGTTTTAATTAGGTCTGGTTTTGCTTTTGCTTTGTCTGAGATCATGATTGCTATCATGGCCTTTTTTTCAATCTCAGTTGAAGCATAATAGGTTGTACTCCAGCCCCTTATTTTAACACAGAGTGTGTCTTTCTTTTTGAAGTGTATTTCTTGTAAACAATATATTGTTAGATTCTGGTTTCTAATCTATTCTACAAACCTGCTTCCATTTTATGGGTGAGTTCATCTGATTCACATTCCCAGTTATAATTACTGTTTATTTCCCTCTATCCTATTTTCCTGATTATCCTTCTTTCTCTTTTTACTTTGTCCCTCCTCAGAAGCTTATTTTGCCTCTGACCCCTGCCTCCTTCAATCTGTCCTCCCCTTTTATTACTTCCCTTCTCTTTTCCCTTTTTACCCTAAGTTGCCTGTTTGGAGAGAGAGATTTCTATAACCAACTGAATATGTACTTTACTTCCTCCTTGAACCAATGCTGATAAGAGTAAGCTTCTAACATTGCCTGCTTCTTCCCACCATTTCTCTCTCCACTATAATAATTCTACCTTGTGCGCTTCTTTTATGTGAGATATTTTCTCACAATCTTCCTCTCCTTCCCCCTTCCACCATTGCATCCCTCTTTCTCATCCCTTAATTTTTTTCCAGCCTGGAACTGTGAGCAGAATCCCCACTCTTGCTAGATCTTCTTGCCCTGAGGCTGTGCCTGAGAAAAGTATAGGAACAATGAAACACAGTGCTGCTCTCAATGCCAGCAAAGGGTCTCCTACAATCTCTTTCTGACCAGTTTCTGACCCCTTTACCATCTGTAGACTGAGAGCTCCATAAATCTACATTGTTGCTGATCCAGTCTCCCCACCCACCCCCCACCAAAGCCTGCTGGTGGCTTGCCTAGTTTGGCCTGCACTGGCTCCACCTGTACTGGACTGTTCTTTACTTTTACTCCAGTGAAACAGACCTTTTTTCTTAACCTTTCAGTTGTCTTTGGTTGAAAAATTGTTTCACTCTGTCCTTTTGTTGGTTCTGCCACTCCAGAATTTATTTTGAGGTGTTATTTTAATGTTGCTTGGTAGTGAATTTGGGAAAGCTCAGGTGAATTCCTGCCTTTACTGTGTTATCTTGACTCTTCCCCAATTTCATTTATTTACATAATTTTTCCTCTACTGTGAAAAAATCAATTTTAACTTTTCTAGGAATTCTTGTTTGACTTGTGTCCAATTTACACTTTTCTTTGAGGCTTTGCTTGTAGCTGTTTGACTCATTCTACTCTTCTGAGTTTTTTGTCTTGCTCTTCGCCATGACCACAGTAGATTTTATGGTCAGGTTTTTTTTTTTTTGTTTTTTTTTTTGCTCATTTTCCAACACATTTCTTAATTTGAATTTTTATATTAATAGTGGGATCTATCCCTGGCATGGGTAAGGGAAAGTGCACTGTTTCAAGCTTCAGACATTTTTGCACTGCAGTTTTTAGAGTTAGTTCTGTGGTTTTGGAAGTTTTTGGTGTTCCCAAGGGGGTTTGATGTGAAGAGAGTTGTGGTCAGTTCTCTCCTGATCTGCACCCAGGTCTTCACTCAGGAAATTCTCCTGATCCCCTGTGATTGCAATTAATATTGCTCCTTTGGACTTTTCCTTCTTTGGGACTGCACACAATACTGTTCTTCAGGGTCCCTGACCAAAACTGATATTGCTTCTCAGGGCTTTCACTCGCTCTTGACCAAAAATGCTCCTTTGTGCCCTTTACCTATTACCCAAAGTGGATATAGGCAATGGAGTTGCCAAACAATTACTCCTCAGGCTTCTCACTCCCTCTTTACTGAACATTTTCCTCTCTAATCTTGAACAATGACCCAGAAGTGGTGATAGGCAATGGAATTGTCAAACAGTATCTCATTCTGTGTACAGTATTAGCACACTGGTACAGACATTGTATATTTTATTTTCCTGATTCTGCTTACATCACTGTGTATCACTTCAGTTGTTTTCCCATACTTTTCTGTTTTCATTTTATTCATTGCATTGTTATAGTGCAGTAATATTCCATTGTATGCAAATGCTAAAATTGATGTAACTATCTCCCAGCTGATAGAAACCTACTTTGTCTCTAGTTCTCTGCTATTACAGAAAAAGTGTTGCTCAAAATATTTTGGCATATATGGGGTCTTTCTTTTTTTTATCATTGACCTCTTTGGGATTGGCCTTTTCATTTTACCAATGGAGAAACTGAAGTTCCAGAAAAAATGAAATGAAGATAGTTAATGGAATTAACTTGAGATTTTATTTTTTCAATTGTAGTCATAAAATTAGCCACACTATCCACTAACTAAACTTATTAAAGACAAATGCAAATGTAAATTAATGCTGAAATCACAGTAATACCTATACCTATACCAATCATTAGAAAAATATCACTTGTAGTACTACTGGTCATGGTAAATTGCTTTCATTACTTACTTTCTATCTTTTATTATTATTATTATTTTTAGATCAATCAACACTTACTATTTTCCAGGCACTGTGCTAGATATTGGGGTTACAAAAATGGAATGATTCTTGCTCTCTAGAAACATTCTATTAGGGAAGATAAAAATTTGCATGTATTAGTTATTTACAAAATAAAAGGAAAGTGATTTTTTGGAGGGGGATTAGCAGCAAAAAGTATTAGAGTAGGTTTCTCATAGAAGGTGGTACTAGATCTGAACTTTCAATGAAATTAGGAATTATGAGGAAAAAAAAGAGAAGTGTTCATTTTAGGCATGGAGACATCCAGTACACATCCATGTAGATGGGTGATGAGAGTCTTGTGTGGAAATAAAATACAGTTTTCCTGGGAAACAAGGTGAGTGAAAGTGGATAAAGTATAATAAATTTGAAAAGGCAAGTTAGAATCTGTTTTTGAAAGGTTTTAAGTTCCAAAGAAAGGAATTGATCTTTTTCCTTAGAGATAACTGGGAGAAAACTGGAATTTATTGCATAGGGGACTAATATGGTCAAACTTTACTTTGTTTTAGGATAGTTTACCATAGTAAATGTAAGGCAAACACATATCTTAGCTATGATGTAAAATACCCATTGTCTATGGATTTCTCATGTCAAAGCCTTTAAAACTTAGGGAATTAATATTTCTTTCTATTACTTTGGTACTAAGATATGATATGGAATAAGTACTATGTCAATGCTTAATAAAATAGTTCCATTCATGATGAAACTTTGTTTTTATTTTGGAGGGGGGAAGATTTCAAGGAGTAGATAAAAATTCTTAATTCTAATCTCTGTTCCGCCATTTATATGCTGCCATTTATATACTGATGGCCAAGTAATTTTCCATTCTACTTTTATCTAGCCCTCATCTGGAAATGGTGCTAACAATTTTATTCTACATCATGATATATGAAATATAATATATAATCATGAAAAACTTGGTAAATGTTCCAATTAAAAAAAAACTTTGGCAAAATGATTGTCCTTAATTCATCCCAGGTTAGTTTTTCATGGTACTATTTAGTTGCTCAAGACTTTGTAAAATTCAAAGGCATTATAAACCTCCCATTTTCTTGACCACAGAAACTCTGTGGGTGTCCCATGGCTTTCATATAATAAAGCAAGATTTTGATTTCTCTTACAAAATAACCCTTCCCTCTCTCTCTGAAAATAAAGTATCGGCATGGATATTAAAAAAAATGAGACTACCTTTTATTGGTCACTGAAAAACATTAGAAGATGTATTTTTTAAGAAAAATAATGTGTACATCATTTGGTTATAAGTTACATAATTCATTCTCTTCTTTCTTTCCCCCCTTCTTATTTCCTTCCTTCCTTATTTTATTCCTTCTGGCCTTCCTTATTTCCTTCTTCATTTCTTCTTTCTCTCTCCCTTCCTTCCTCCTATCCTTCTCTCTTCCCTTCCTTCATTTCTTCATTACTTTTTTCTTTACTTTCCTCAAGAATCTACATATGGGAGTTTCTTTTATAAAAAATCTTCTCAAATATATAACTAATGCAGAATAGAATACACTCTATTTTGTGTTTTTATGTATTCTATCCTTAGGCATGTCTTGTGTGCAAATTCAGATAACAGTATATAGTTTATGATATTTGGATTTCACTTGATTCCTATTAAATCTAGAATAGCAATGTACTCAGAAGCCTCTCTTAATAATTCATGTAAATAATAGATGTTTCTTTAAGCTTTCAAGGAAGATGAAGAAAGCATATTAAATATAGTCAGTAACTCCCTGTCTAAGAAGATTTTTTTTCTTTGACACTCTTCCCCTTTGTTTCCAGATAGTCTGTTCTGCTGATGCATTTCAGAAATAAAACATGACACTCAGAGGCAGTGTCTTCAGGCTCATGAAAAGTTTTGCAAAACAACTCAAATCCCATTCTCTTCTCCCTGCCCCATTTCCAACAAGAACAACATTTATCACTTTCAGTTGGTAATAAAGGCAAAACATTTTGCAAGCAAATGTATTCATTATTTATTGTGTAAGTTTGCATCTAAACTCTTGGAAAGTTGATTTACTTTTTTCCCCCTCAAAATCATGTAGTAGTTAACTTTGTCTATTTGGTGAAAGGGATATGTGGACCTGTAATTTCACTGGCAGAGTAGACTAGATATGGAAATTTCCTTCACCAATGAAGAAAGGCAATCCGTCTGTGACTGACAGTCTTAGTTAATTGAATAGGAAGTATTGGCAAATGAGGTGGCTTGCCCAGGGGTCTCAAAGCTAGGGAGTGTAAGAGGTAGGTCTTGAACTCAGATCCTCCTGACTCCAAGTATGCTCCCCTATCCACTACACAACACTACCACTCCTTAACTATTAAAATTAACAAATAGTTATTTAATTTGGGGTCACATACTTAAAATAGTGCTGCCTATAAATGATTAACATAGTTTCTATTATCTTCTCTAAGTTATAAGTCTATACTGAAGAGTGAACTCAATTAGATAATATTTTATGGGCCAGGAATAATATTAAAAAAAAAAAACCCATGGAAGAGTATGAGAATTCAATTACAGTTTACCGCTTACTAGCTGTGTGATCTTGGAAAAATTACTTAACCTTTTCAACCCTCAAATTTCTTCATATATAAAATGGATATGGTACCTGACATATTTACCCCACAGACAATGTATGTATAGGTTCTTTAAAAATCATAAAGGACTATATGTAAGTAAACTATTTTAACATGTGTATCAGGCATATATGTGTGTGTGTGTGTGTTTATGTGTGTGTATGTCACTGTGTATAAGGTTAAGTATAAATAAGTTCTACCAATATAAACATAAAATACTACATGCTCTAAAACATTGAAACCATCCACATGTGTATTTCTCTCTGGCTAAATCTTGGCACATCTGGTTAGCATGATGGCCTATTCCAGTGGCATTTCCTAAGAATGTTGAGGTTTGTTAATTAGGCATTCTGCAAGAATATGCAAAACATTTAACATTTCCAAACCATACAATTAGCAATGTCTTGAAATGATATAGCACCCCATTATTTATTCAATGACTTTCTCTACTCCCATTAAGCATTTTAATTGAATCTTTGTTGATTTTATTTATAGTTTGGTGTTTTATATATTTTTTACCAATATATATGTTTGTTCTTCTTAAAAATAATTTGCTAATCAAAATTAACTACTTCTCACAAATAAATAACTTTTCAAATATGCATCTGAAATTCCACCAAAATATCATATCTGCCAAACATTGTATTTACCAAATGCCATAGTTTTCACCATGTATGGTAAAATGATAAACATAGTGACTCACTTCCCTGGCCTCTCAGTTGAAAAAAAAAATAAAAAAACCCTCCAGAAGGTCACAGATTAAATGATTTTGAAGATATGGTACCAGTTCCTTTTATGTGAATCATCTCTGCATTGTTACTTAATTCCTCTAAATTGTTATTTAATTAAATTGCTTCTTTCTAAAATTATTTCTCTTTGAATTTAGAGAAGCAAAATCTGTCTTTGATTTGGTTTGTCACTTGAATGTGTGTTTGTGTCTTTGTGTGGCATGGGTAAATGTGTGAATAGTTATTTACAAATCAATGAAAATGATCTTATAACTTCTGGGAGAAGGAAAAAAACTTTTCATCAGAAGTATAAAAATGACAGACACTTGAAATTTAAAATGGAATAGATGACAAACTGGTACCTGTGATGCAAAATCTCCCTACTATAATAAATTACTAGTCAGTGAATTTTGGGAAAAAAAATGAAGCAAAGGAAAACACTCTGATGTATTTTGTAAGATTTGTAAAGGTATGTGAGTATATTTTCATGAGGATCATGGACTTGCATTCATTATGATTGAACATGGTTTTCATAAAGTAAGTAGCATATCTTTATGGTCAGCCTAACAAGCTGTAAAATATCAAATGACTCTGGGAGCTCTGATGCCACTCAAAATGATGTTGAAAAAAATGTTTTGTGCAATTACATTTGTTTCCTGCAAATTTAATAATATTTGGAGAATTATGCTCTATGGCACCAAGAAAATTAAAACAAAGTTTATCTGGGAGATAGGGTGCCCACTAAGTGACTTTGCCTTACTGGCCTTGGACAAACTTATGCAGTACATAAAAATATCATTTTCTCAACTATACTCCCCATTTGGTGTGTCAGAGGTGTGTGTGTGTGTGTGTGTGTGTGTGTGTGTGTGAAGGAGAGAGAAAAAGAAGGGGAGAGAGGCAGAAACAGAGTGAGAGAGAGATAGACAGAGAGTGACAGAAAGAGAAGTGAACTGCAGTGGAGTAACTTATTTTGGGTCTCGAAGTCAGCAGAATGCAAGCTTTTCTACTTGATTTTGATTTCACCACTATAACCATTATGCTCTTCTTTCCTTCCCTCATAAACCCATCACCAGGAAACTAATCATCATGGAGATTTTTTGAGTGTTGGTACTCACACCTCATCAGTACCCTCAGTTGCTTCTGTCCTTCCGGTTGGAGGGCTGAAAGGCAAAGTAAAACACTCCTCTCACAATCTCCCTTTATAGACAGCTCAGAATCCTTTAAAATCTTCATTTGCCACCAGTGGTTATGCTTAGTTTTGACTCCACTAACATCATCATGCCTCCATACAACTTCTTTCATCTTTTTAGCTTCCTTTTATTTTCTTCCCCATTAAAATGTAAGCTCCTTGAGGGCATAGATTTTGTTTTCTTATTTGTATTCCTAGCACTTAGTACTATTCCTAGAATGTAGTAGATGCTTAATAAATGCTTACTGTATGATACCATATTATAAGCTCCCCCATACTCTATCAAATTGGAAAGAATTCAAGTATAAACCTAGCTATGGAATGTGTGCGTATTGACTAAGGACTAGTCTAGCCAAATTTGGAGATGCTAATCATCAGTTCAAATTCACAGTGTTTTTTTTTTTTGTTTATTTTTTTAAATAACCACAGCAAATCTTGAAAAGCATCTATTAAGTAATAAAGGAGTTGTGATTTACTTTGATCAAGGTGGTACCTTCACTGACAAGATTATAGAGCTTTAAAATATTGATAAAGTCAGCTTATTAATCAGTAGCTACAAACTCCTCACCTATTTATTTTATGATGGTGGTGGTGATGGTGAGGAAAGTATAAAAGTTCTATGTCTGATCATTTTTCACTGTTTTAGCATCATCTATTCTATTACACATCTTGAAAGTCAAGCTGAGTAATTTTAAAATTGTTATTTCTAAGAGAGATTTCTCATACCACATACTTGGTCAGGTATGTGTGTTCAATCTAACTTTTTGTTATTACTACTACTACTACTACTACCTCTATTGCTATTACTACTGCTGCTGCTGCCACAACTACTACTACAACAACAACTACTACTACTACCAACATCGCCATCACCTCCATTCCCACCACTATCTCTATTGGTACTATTGCAGTCATCATCATCATCATCATCATCATCATCATCATCATCATCATCATCA
>NW_020940360.1:2936293-2946740 GCF_900497805.2 Vombatus ursinus
CATCATCATCATCATCATCATCATCATCATCATCATCATCATCATCACTTTAAAGTTATATAGAACTTCAAGGATAGTGAAGTGCTTTACAAATACTATCTCATTTCATCAGTACAACAATCTCATGAGCTAAGTGTTATTATTAGCCCTATTTTATAGAGAATAAAGCTGAGGCGGAGAAAATTAAATGACTTGCCCAGCTAGGAAATTTCTGAGGAAGGATTTGGAGTCCACTTCAATACTATCCATTGTACCAACAAGCTTCCACTGAAGTTCTACTTCTACGTCTAGACATAATACCTTGAGTACCAAACAAGGTTGGGTATTTTCATTCTTGTTATTGGATTCAGAATTGAAAATGAGTTGGATCAATAATTTAATTGAAGTTGGAGATAAGGTTGATTCCAATTTAGGAAGTTGTAAACTTCTTTCAGTGATCATAAGTTGGTTGCTATCACAAAAATCCAAGTCTTTAACAGATTCAGGTCAGGAAAGAAGCCCTTTTTGATGATTGAGAGCTTTTCCCCTCCTCAGACATTGGAAAAAGAATAGTAACTATTTTGTTGCCAGTCCCAAAAGAAAAAAAAAAGAATCAATGTCAAAAGAAAAAAAATCCAGAAGCTCTGGATACCACTCTGACTGCTACATTGGTCAACAACATTTCATACTTCTAATCTTGTTAATTCCTCACCTCTTCACCCAAGATGAAATGAAGCTTATCTACTCTGGAAGTTCTGCTAGTAGAATGAGTCATTTTTGGAACAAGGGAACATCTGATTCCCCATTAAATGTACAGAAAACCTCCCAATTGTCATTTAATCCATATGATTCATTGTGAACCACAGTAATGAATCAAGAGGTTCCTAGCCCATTTTACATCTTATGAAGTTGTCTGTGATTACTATTGACGCATTTGGGAATTCTACTGGTGAGTTGATTCCTATATATGTCACTCATCAACTTCCTTTCAGCTCTTCTCTGGGAGGAGTAAGTGAGGCTGGTGACTTTGCACAGCCCTCCCTCACTCAAAACCAATTCAAGTGCAAGTCATGTCATTATCTCCCTGATGTCATGGTCCTCTTTGAGAATGAAGGACAAACCACACACAATATCACCCTTCCCATTAGAATTTAAGCATCTTGAAGTCAGCATGGAAGCATATCTCTCTCTCTCTCTCTCTCTCTCTCTCTCTCTCTCTCTCTCTCTCTTTCTCATTTGTGTTCCCAGGGTTTAGCACAATGCTAGGCACCCAAAAGTAAGGTTCATTTTATTCATTCTCAATTCTAATCCACAAAAGCCTATTTAAAATAGAAATATGCATTGGAATTCTTTTTTTTTTCAGCATTAGATCAATTTAAAAAATCTATACCCTGGTCCACTCACTAAGAAACTAGTTCCTACCCTTCCCTTGGTACCACTCTTTTGTTGTTCCTAACTTATAGCCCATAGTTAATATGTGGCAGCAATGGAAATATTAATAAATGTACCTATTCTTAAATCATTTCCTGGTTTCAAGTTATTGCTATTCATTTCCTGCCATGGAGTAAAAATATTGCAAGCAATTATGCCTTCTAAATGAAGTCATTTTAGAGTAGGATCTGAATCCAGGCACGAACATGACTGGAAACAGTTTCATATGTCCCCTAGACAGGGAAGAAATAACATCTTAGCATGATTCAGAAAGATCCTTTTTTAAAATTATTTTCTAATTATCCTGTGTATAACTGGCTTGTACATATTTGTTTCCTTATTGTCTTAACCATTTGATGGTCAACTCTCTAAGAATAGAAGCTGTTTTTTGACGTTTTTTGTATCACAGTGTCTGTGCTAAGGCACTTAATAGTATGTGTATATAAATAAATATATATATACACACACACACATATGTACATATATATATATACATATGCATTTATGTGTATATATAATACAATGTTAGAAAGCAAAAATAGAAATATTGAAGGAAATTAAAGTGATGGAGGTGGAATAGAGGGATGAAGGATGCAGGGGAATTATTTCTATTGGAGAGCAATACTAAGATTATTATAAGAATTCTTCTATTTCTTACTGTTTTCTTTTCATTTTATTATAGGAATTCTTCTATTTCCTACTCTTTCATTTTCATCTTCGGAAAAAAATATGAAAGAATTTTCTTTTATCTACCACTGCTACTAGGTATTCTAGACAGAAAAAAATAGCTAATTATAGAGTCAGAGGAATTAAGTTGAAATCCTCCCGACTAAGTCAGAAATTCTTTGCTATTTGTATAGGAAGGGCAAGTAACTTAATTTCCCTCGGCCTTGGTTTCCTTACATGTAAAATGGAGAGGGTGGACTATGTGACCTCTGAGATTCCTTCCAGCCCTAGGTTTCTGATCCTGTGATTCTATAAAATATTATGTTGGAGGTATTTATGAAAAAATAATATTACATTGTTATATTCAGTACATTTTTATCTCCAGCAATTAGCCCGTAATAGGTACTTAATAAATTTTTGCTAACTGATTGATAATAGATGGCTAATACATGCATCTTAGCTACTTTCTTTTCTAAGGTTAACTTTGCTTTCATATTTTCCTCTCTTACCTTATGTGACTCACTTGATAGTCACTTTTGTGTCATAACTATTTTATTTAAGTCATATTTATTATTAAGTCAGAACACAATGTTTTCCATTGCAGAAATATAATTAACCCAGTAAATAAAAAGTGAATCACATACAATACCCATAATACACAGTTGGCCCTGGAGCTTTAATGATGAAAAAATAGGTTTAGTGCTCATAGCAATAGACAGCTTGATCAAAGGGTTGGATAATTTTGATTGCTGTTAGAAAAGCAAATAAAATGCATGGGCACTGCAGTTTTGATGTGGAGATTGGATACTTTGAAGGAAAAAAAAATATATATATATATATATTTTACATCTTTCTTTACTATATTCTGACTGTCATTTATATTTGATAACTAATATGCAGCAAATTAGAGGTAGGAGCCTCTTACCTTTGCTTCTACTACTTTACCACCACAGTAGGGAATTATATGTAAAGTTCACATCATCATGATGAGCTGTTCTTTGAAATCTGAGGATCTTATCCAGGAGAATGCTGCTAAATATTTAACAACCAGAACTTTAGAAATAAAATGTATGCATGACCCACTTCTAAATTCAATCTGCATTATTAGCATTTCTCTATCATGTTCTTAAATCTATATGATCAAAACAATAAATCAAGTCCTGATTTCCAAAGCATAAAAGTTCTATCTGAAAATTTGACAATTGACTCTATTTATTCATTTGGAGGTGATTCCAGGTTATCCTCAAAGTTATTGACACTAAGATCCCTGGCTTAGCTCCATTTTTGAAGGAAAATATAATAAATTTAGCATGATTTCTGGGAAAATCAGATTAAGCAGTGTTTTAGAAATGAACACCTTTCAATGTATTATCAGTTTTGAAATACAGAATCTCCAGATTTCACCATTGTATATGTGTATATTTATGGAAAAATATACATAGATATACTATATGCTGTCAGTATCGATGATGTCTATCTAAATAACACAAACATCTCTAGTGGAAAACTTTTAAAAATGATTTAAAGTAGTTAATTGGATCAAAATACATGCAAATATATACAGCATAATTCTCTATCTATCTATATCTGTGTGTTTTTGTGTTTTATCTTCTTTGGATCTCCCTCTTTCTCTCTCATCTATATATAGGAAAAAAAACACACATGATTTCAGTTTTCCCTCTGTAAGTGATATTGGCTCATTCAGTTCTCTAGGCAGATGTAGTCTTCAAAAGTAATCACATGACAACTACATGGTTTGTGAATAGTCCCAGATTTGAAATTATAAGATCTAGATTCATATCTTGCCTTTACTGCTTATTCTCTGAGTCACCTTGGGCAGGCCACTTAGCTATTCTGGACCTCACATTCCTTATTATAGAGGGAGTTAGATAAGGGAGTGTATAAGGTGTCTTTCAGCTCTATGGCTCCATGACTAGAAAATGGTCAGCAAAATTCAGTGACTATATGTTCATACCATTAGACTCTGAGCTACTTGAGGGCACAGACTATATGTTTGTGTGTTTTTTTTTATTTTATCCCCAGAGCATAGCAGATTTCATGGCACATAGTAGGTAATTTAAAATTTTTTATTGGTTTCACTTGTGGACTATAAGTTACCTAGCTCTTTGCCACATACCATATGCCCAAGATATGTTTTAAGGATGATGGCAAATAATTATGAAGAGTGATGATATCTGTAAAGATGCCATTCTGTGTAAAGAAAATGCCTGAAATATATTTCAAATGTTTTGCTCTTACATAATAATTGAAGAAATGTCTTTTTTATCCTTCTTTCTTTATATGTGGTAGACCCAGAAAAAAAATGCCCTCAGAACTCTGGAATCTCTGACACTTTAGGTTATTTGGTATGTGATTAGTGTGGTTATAGTGTATACATTAAACATCAGTAGCAAAATTCTTCATAAAAGGAAGGTCAATGTAGAATCACTTTCCCAAGCCTTAATCAGAGAAACACATTGTTCACTACTAGCTAAAGCTGCTGTTTTCTTTTTCTTACATTTATCTTTTCTACTTCCCATGACCCATTCAGCTCCTTTTAGTAATGCAATGCTAGAATAACCCATTGATAGATAAAGAAGTTAATTCAAGGGTTAAAAAAGTGAAGATTTAAAAAAACACAAAATATTAAGAATGCTGAAATTCTAAAAAGCTTAAGCTTTAAATAAATTAATTCAGAAGAGCACTTTGATAGATTAGTAAAACGCAGTTGGAAGCTTTCATGGATAGCTAGGTGGTGTAGTGGATAAAGTGTAGAACTGGAAGTCAGGAAGACTTGAATTCAAATCCTGCCTCAAAATCTCCTTAGCTGTATGACCCTGGAGAAGACACTTAACATCTCTGTGCCACAGTTTCATCATCTGTAATATGAGAATAATAATACTCTGTGCTATTAATAGTAATTTTGTACTATTAATAGCAATTAATAGTAATATGAGAATAATCAGTACTACAACACAGGTTTGTTGTGAGGACCAAATGAGTTAGTATATGTAACATACTTTGCAAACATAAAAGCGTTATATAATTGTCAACTCATTATTATTATCATGTTGCATGACTAATCTTTAAGTACATTGTCATAGAAGGTAAATCTCATGCTGTAGCATGAATGCCAAGGTGAATGGACCATAGATTCTACCTGGATTGTCATTTCATATGCTTTGTTGTATGATCAAAGGACTTGATTTTTCACTATGGGGATTATTCAACAACACTGTTGCTCTTGATCCAATACGGTTTCTTTTGCTTATTTTACTATGAGTAAACAATACAATACAACAACTAACCAATTTAGCAAACATTATTAAATATATATTGTGTATGGAACACATAGACAGAGCTGGAAGATATCTCAAGGGCCAGGAAATTCAACTTTCTCATTTTTGGATGATGAAATTGAGTTCCAAAGAGTTTACATAAACAGAAAGCATCAGACGTGGGATACAAAGTTAAGCTGAAGTACTTGCCTTCAAGACCCTCAGTCTAATAAGATAGATAGATAGAAAGAAAGAAAAAGAAAAAAAAGGATAGACAGGGAGACATACAGATGATATATATATATGTATATATATATTATATATAGAGAGAGAAAGAGAGAGAGATGGATGGATATATAGAATAGACAGACAGAATACACAGAATAGATAGATTGATAGAATAAATAGGTAGTATAAATAAGAACAGAGAGCTAGATAGAATAGATAGAAAAACAGAGATAGGCCAGATAGACAGATAGATAGATAGACAGATAGATATTAAGTGCTTCCTATTACCAGATACTGTGCTAACCACTGGGAATACAAATACAAACAAAAATGACTGCTCTTGCTCTCAGAGTTCATATTCTAGTAGGAGGAAGATAACACATAAAAGGAAACTGAAAAGCATGTGGGGGGAGGTAAATACATGTGAGGGGAAGGAAGGTAGAGACATAGATTGGGACATTATGGAAGTTCTGGGTTTGAAGAGAGTATGATGAATGGTGTGAGTGCTTCCTCAAATGAAAGTTCTGAGAAGAATTCACCTATCAGAGGAAGAGGCTGTAAGGATAAAGCTTGGAAAGAAGACTACTGAGGAAGAGGTGGTTATAACTGTAAAATTGAGTTTAATATCTAAGGCGAATTTTACAAAACACATACATTTGGTTTTGCAACTTATTAGCAATTCTGGTAAAAGATTTAGTTTTGGGGATGGGGTGGCAGAAAACTGGTTTGGGATATAAGACAATGTGGGAGGAAATACTGTGGGTGGTAAGAAATAAGGTAAAAATAACTGGTGCAAAGATTATTTGTAGACACATGTGTTTTATCCCTGCCACCAAATAGCTTTAACAATTGTTCAGAATTCTTGGGAGACATAACTAGGTTAGAACTATATGGTTGATAATTGGCTTCCATCAAAATTCAACACAAATGCTACCCTTTCCAGGAAGTCTTTCCTGTTCTAGCTGATGATTCTAAGGTTACCTCCCATCTGCCCTGTAGGTATCTTATATTTACCTATTTATACATTTATTTATACAATGTCTTTCCCATTAGATTATAAATTCCTTGAGGACAGGAACTGTCTTTGTTTTTACCCTGGGTCTACAGCATTCTGTGACCATTACACACTAGGAGCTAGCATTAAGATGCCTATTATGATGCAAGGACTGTGTTCTCCACCTTTCTCTTTTATCTATTTCTTACACAAATGTTCTGACACACACATACAAGTACCTTTTCTAAACAGTTCAAAAGTATATATAGTTTCGGTACATATATAAAAGTATATATATAAAAGTATATATAGTTTCGGTATATAGTTTGACTGATTCACTCTCTAAAGGAAAATGGACAAAGTCTGATGATCATATTAGGAATGAGGAGAATAATTAAAAGAGTGATTGGATGGAATTTTCAGTAGTAGCTTCCATTATTATTTCTGGCTAAAGGTCTTTCTTCTAAACAAATAGGACAGAAATATATGGAGATTTAGTTTTCATTGTCTGCCATAGACTTCTGAATTACTCTGAATGTATACATATTCACATGAGAGAGGCCCAAGAATTCATGAAACTCAGTCACTGTGAGTAGTGGCAAGATGGAACCCAGATGCCTACATATTTCTTCCTATTTTATAATGAAATATCAGACAAGAAGATTGAAACAAGAGCTAATATTCTGTAAAATATTAATATTTGCAAGTCCATCTCTATTTACTAGGGTACAAGATGTTCTTTTATGTTTAAACTTCCTGAGATTTTTAGCATCTGAAACTAAAGAGAAAAGAAGCTAACTATAAATTCTAAATTCGACTTTTATTAATGCAGAAGCTAACAATGATTGTAAAGTCCAGAATTCCCCCACTTAGGGAATCTTGCATCTCCCTCCCAAAACAGTGGGACAAATTTGATACCAAAGGAAGAGGCCAAGGAGCTCCAGATTGATTACACGTAGTAGTTTAATCAATTGGATTACTTACAATGGGACAGAATGATGGATCCCTGCCAATAGTGTAACAACCTTCGGTCTGGGACAGTAGACAGACCAATCAGTGAATCTGAGAAAGGATTCCAGAAATCCCCATAGTAATTATAGAAAACAGACAAAGGGAGGAGGAGCTGCAGAATGCATCAGTACTGACTGGTGGATATTTTTGGTTTTCTGTTAAGTGATGAGCTTGGGTGTTAAGCCAATGTTGTACTCAAATATAAATTTATGTATTGATCACATACTGGTTACATGTGGGTCACAACATTTTTGTTATGGCTTTCATAGGTCAATAGTATTTAAGTTTTGATTCAGTGCCTAAATTACGATTCAGTATCTAAGATATGATTTTTAATAGGTCACCATTTTCAGGCTTCCACCTTTCACAGGGTTTAAGATTTTTATGACTTTTCACTTATTGCTGTATTTTATGGCTTTTCTCCAATTGGGACCCCTCAATGGCCCATGCTTCTAACCCCAATTGTTAGATCTCTTAGAGCTTATGAGCTTTGGACTCCTATGTATTAAGATGATCATGGTATGTTTGCCATTAATATGAGTCTTTAAGACAGGTGGGCCACCATGTCACATAAGGGAGTAAAATGGCCCAGGCTGGAAATGGGCAAGCTCAAAACCCCTGTCCTAATCAGAGTAGGACATTCTGAGGAGTAGTCCCTGTTCCTCCTGCCTAGGTGAGATAACTAGACCTAATCTTTTTTTTTTTAGTTTTTTAGTGAGGCAATTGGGGTTAAGTGACTTGCCCAGAGTCACACAGCTAGTAAGCGTTATGTGTCTGAGGAGGAATTTGAACTCAGGTCCTCCTGACTCCAAGGCCAGTGCTCTATCCACTGCATCACCTAGCTGCTCCTAGCCTCAATCTTAAAAAAAAGAAAGAAAAAAGAAAAACAGAGAAAAATAAAAGCTAATAGTGATTATCCGTAGACCCATAGATTGAATTGGCTGAAATATTTCTTTCAGCAACAGTGTATTTTTAGCATAATGTTGTCTTGTTCCACTTTCTAAGGTTTTGTACTCTATTTTTCAAAGTACAAGGATCCATAATGGTTGACTGTGCTCATGTTTCATCTGAATATTGATTTAATTCACCTAGCTATAATCTTTTCAGAAATTTCAAGTTTGGAAGATCCTTCTCTTTCTCCAAGTTCTCTTTTGAAAATACTTCAATTCATAAAATCCACATAAAAGTCATATTTACAATTTCCAAATGTCACCTCAGTAATTTTATAAGATGTTTTGAGAATGACAAGAAATGTGATTTATGTTAAATTGCTGTAGATAACCTAAATGATTAGAAAGGCAGCAAGGGACAATGGAGTCAGGAAGACCTGTGTCAAATCCTGCCTCTGATGTATGTGAGCCTGAGTAGGGAAGAGAAGTAAACAAGAATTTGTAGAGCACCTACTATGTACCAGGCATTGTACAAAATGATTTTTTTTCCCAAAATGTTATCTCATTTAATCTTCACAACAACTCTGAGAGGTTGGTGCTATTATTACCCCCATTTTACAGATGAAAAAACAGAGGCAGACAGTGATTGTGTCTTACCCACAGTTAGTAAGTATCTGAAGCTGGATTTAAACTCAGGTCTTCCTGACTAGGCTCTGTCCCTTGTGCTGCCTAACTTCCTCTGAGTCAATTATACAATACAATACAATACAATACAATCAAAAATACATATTAAAAGTCAGTTATATATCAAATATACTAAATAAATTATAATCCTTCAATTCTCAAGGCAATTCCCTAATAGTACAAATTGTAAAACAG
The DNA here is from genome assembly GCF_900497805.2 of Vombatus ursinus. Lineage (NCBI taxonomy): Eukaryota > Metazoa > Chordata > Mammalia > Diprotodontia > Vombatidae > Vombatus > Vombatus ursinus. The sequence goes on from NW_020940360.1 coordinate 2,945,650, forward strand.
TTGCTGATCTGTATTAGAAGAAGGAATTATCTATCATAGAAAAGCATACAGATAGGATGTGCCCATGTAATAATCATTTATCTATATAGTTCTTTAAGGTTTGCAAAGTGTCTTACATACATTATTTGATTTGCTCCTAAGAACATACAACAACCCTGGGAGATAGGTGCTATCATTATTCTCATCTTACAGATGAAGAAACTGAGGCTAATAGAGTTTAAGCTACATAGCCAAAGTCTCATAGATAATAATTATCTGAGGAATAGTTCAGACTCAGGTCTTTGTGTCCATGCCCAGCATTCTAATCACTATGTTACTTAGTTTCCAGGGTGCCTGCCGTCACGTTCTATAGAAGGATTATCACCAATTCTTCTCCTGAGGAAAGAGGTTCAGATTCCAGTGCAATCGTAGGACCAGACCACGATAATAATAATCACTGAAATATCCTCAGCACTTGTAAAACTACTCTGGTTCAAAAACCACATGGTTTATAGAGTTGATCTTCTTATTAGTGAGACCAGGGCTTGGGCTCCTTCTCCTCTGGATGCTCATTTTCTCCTCTATGAAGTATAGTAGTGGATATAGAGTAGACCCTTCCTACAATGCAACTGACAGTGGCTGAAGAGTCAGTTTCTTTAAATCACTTCACCACACAAGTCTGCCCCCAAGTCTGGGCACATCCATTTCACTATATTTGTTGTTACCTTCCGTTACACAAAAATAAAATCAAATAAAAAAATAAACAAGAAAAAAAACAAGAAAAAATATTACCACTACTACCACCACAAAATCCAAAATAAAAACAAAAACAAAACAAACAAACAAACAAACCAAAGGGAAAACATAGAAAGGACAGCCAAAGACCCAAGTCCAAAGTTGCCTAAATGCATTTCAGTCACCACATGGTGTAAGTCTCCATTATGCTAGAGTGGTAGACAGCATTCCCTACCAATATCTCATAGAAAATCCCAAAACTACATGATGCCTCTTGGAGAGTTGAAGTATAAAAGATAGAGGGCAGAGTCATTTTCTGTGCTTTGTGTATGTGTGTGTGTGTGTGTGTGTGTGTGTGTGTGTGTGTGTGTGTGTGT
>NW_020940360.1:2946750-3015159 GCF_900497805.2 Vombatus ursinus
TGTGTGTGTGTGTGTGTGTGTGTGTGTGTGTGTGTGTGTGTGTGTGTGGCAATCAGAGTTAAGTGACTTGCCCAGGGTCACACAGCTAGTAAATGTCAAGTGTCTAGTCTGAGAATAGATTTGAACTCAGGTCCTCCTGACTCCAATGCCAGAGGTCTATCCACTGCATCACCTAGCTGCCCTCAGTGTAATTTTTTTAAAGTCCACTGAGTCAGTAGGTTTACCTTTTCAATGCCCAATAAAAAAGACGGTGGCAAGTTTTTTTTTCAATATTGAGTCTGCAGAGGCGTTCATTTCACAGAGTGGTCTTCATAAACCCTTTCCCATATGTTCATCAGGGCAGGTATGTTTCCCTAGCAATGAACTCAATGCCCAAGACAAGATAGATGTTTCATAAATGCATGCATAGTTATTAAATAAACAGATAAATATACGGTCCCAGCCTTCATGGATCTATATTCTTGGCATACTATTTTAGGAAGATTCCATCAACCCTTCACTTCACTCTACTCAGTCAATCAGTTAACTAGTATTTATTAAGAGTCTATTATGTTCTAGGACCCACACTAAGTATTAGTGCTACAAAGAATATTAAAAGTCAGTCCCCGTCCTTAAGGAGCTTACAGTCAACTCACCAGTTAAAAACTTTGGCAAAGGGTAAAATAAAGGGGTCAGGCAACTGAACAGAAAGAGATTATAGGGGACAGTTTGCTAGTGCTGAGTATAGTTAGCACTGATTGGCAACTCTATTGCCCAAAAGCAGTTTTAGGTCACAGTTCCAGGGTGGATAGGAAGGCCAGTGGTTGGTCATAAAGGAATAGGGACCCTGGTCACAGTACCAAGGCAAAAAGGAGTGCTAGTGCTTGCGGCTGCAGGGGACTAGGATCTCTTCCTGGCTAAAGACCAGAGCACAGACCAGAAGAACAATGATCAAGCCCTTTCGATCTCAGGATCATCCCACCTTGGAAGCATCCAAGACTTGCAGATCCCTACAACTAGCTCTGTATATACAGCATGTGTATATAATTAATATGATATTGCTTGTCTACTCAGTATGTGGAGGAGAGGTAGGGAGAGAATTTAAAACTCAAAATTAAAACAGAAAAGAATGTTACAAATAAATAAATAATAAATTTATTTAAAAGAAATAAGGGAAACAGGGAAACACAGGCCTGAGGACTGAACTATATTTATCTTTGTTTCGAGGTTTGTCATGGTCAAAGAATTCTTCACCAATTGTCTACTTTACTCCATATTTATATTATCCTTCAGATTATAATTGCTGGTAACTTTCCAAAGTTGCTGAACCTTCTAAAACTTGTTCTCTGCAATCATAGCCTTAGAGAAGGACTTTATAAAGATGATCAATGGTCAGCTGCAAGGTTCATGGATGATAAAAGCCATGGAGACTTCAACTTAATTCTCTTTAGGAGAAATACACATGTTTCTGTTGCATACCTCCAGGGGATACTTTGGAGGAGACAAAGGATAGTACCTTGTTCCTAGATGAAGTAGAAAAGTTTTAGCAACAAATAGGGCCTGGAACAGAGAAGTAGGTAGTGCTGGAGCCCCCATGGAGAAGAGTAAAACTGAACATTACCTTCTATAAACATTGTGTATTAGAAAGAGGTTCACTCTGTAATGATCCCCAGGTCTCTCTGAGATGTTCTCAACCACAAAGTATTACTATATATTCAGAGGATCATTTAGATGATAAGTAGGATTACAATGGAAATCGATGGATAGTGAAAATAAGTATTTTTTTCCTATTCAAATTCAAAGATGTCTCCAAGTAGTTTAGATCCCCCGCCCCTCCCAATATAGTTTTCTCTATAGCAGGAGATGGGGTTTGGATTAAACAAAATGTGTCATGCATTCAGTACACTCTTCTAGAGAGACCTAGACTTGAAAGATCTGAATTCTGACATTCTGAAGGGGAATGCTGGGTGGGTCCATGTATCAAAGAGGGTATTTATGAGAAGTTCCAAAAAATTGCACCCAGTCAGAGTAAATTCAAAATTTTATTTCTGAATCATGGGTTATAATAAGTATTTAGAATACTACATAAAGGCAAAACATTGCTTCAGATTTGAAAACTTAACCAATCCACAATCCTGTCCAAATAGCATCTTCTAGTTCCCCATGTTAATGAATTTAGTAAATGTAGTCCAATTTCTTAAATGTTGTCTATGTCCAAGGTAGTGTTTTAGGAACTAGAGATAAAGATGAGATATGATATAGGTCTTGCTTTCAAGAACCTTACAATCTACCAAGTAGTTATCAATTTCATGAATAATTATAAAATAACATAAAATAAGATGGGAATATTAGAGTTAATCAGACAAAGTGGTCCAGGAAAATGTCAAGAGAAAGAGAACAGTGTTAGCTGGAGAGAATACTTTTTTCCAAAGTTATTTCTCCTCTTTACAAGAGTTCTAAATATTTATGCACATCATATTCTTTTAATCACAGGATTAAAGGCTTTGAGTTGTGAGGGACTTCAGAGGGTCACCTAATATAGCCTGCACAGATCTTACACCTTCATTTTTATGTTGAGGAAATTATGTCCAGGAAAGAGAATTGACATGTTCAATGTCATATGAGTAGAGCTAATCTCAGACCAAAGTAAAGTTAACATTAGAATTATTTTAATTAAAAAAGGGAAATGAACAGAAGAAACAAATCCCATGCAAAAGGGCGCCCAAAAACAACATATTTTGTATTTATTTTCATTCCAGTAACTGAAAAAAAATTGGCTCAATTTATTTTTTCAGGCCATGTTTCACCTTGGAGGGAATTTTTATGACTAAATTATACTAAGTCCTTGAAAACAAAGAATTACAGTAGAAATACTGACAATCAGATTGAGTTTTACTTCACCTATGTGAGGCACAATTATATCATTATTATTTTTGTTCCCTATAATCAGAGTTTAAGAATTTAATTGTTAAAAAAAATTCCCTTCCCCTTCAACTGACAGGGGATATATATTTCCAACTTCTTATGTCTAACCTCACTAGGTCTTAAGTCAGATGTCAGATCTCAATAAGTTTGATGCCAATCAAAGTCGGAATAAAAATTCACCTTTGAGGAATTTCTAAGTTATGTTCAGGATTATAATATAAACATTACATATACTTATATAATATTATATTATATATTATAATATATACATTATAATCTCACTTACCTCAGAACTAAGTTGAACCAGAAATTTTGGTTTTCTTACCTGATTCAATCATTCATACCCAGTCTATCTCTGTATCTTTATTTTCTCAATTAAAAATTATAGTACTATCATCTATGTCCATATGCCTCCAAGAGAGATTGTTTAAATGAGTTTGATCATGGGTTAAAAATCTTCATGCTCATTTCTGAACCCTTATTCTCATTATTCATTAGTCTTCTTAGTGGAGTGAATTAAATTTTTTCTTATTTTTTTTTAATCCTTCAGCTCTCATCATATGCCAAGAAAAAAAAAAAAAACATGGGATACCTCTACATGTGACTCAGAATAATAACAAAAAGAAATACAGTGGAAATTGAATGTTGTCATTGTTTGTCCATCATTCTCTAAGAGGACCAATGTCTTGACTTGCAAGTGAACTAGATTTAAGTGAGACAGCTGTGCAAAGTTATCAGCATCACTCTTTCTTCCAGGGTTATCTGAGTCCAGTGGCAAGACATAGATCAGGATGACTGAAGATGACTTCAGATGCAGTGGGAGACCTTGACCTTTTTAAGCTAAGGTCTCTCCCAGGTCTCAGTTTGTCAGAGACATCACCCATTCAGTGTTTAAGGTTAAGAGATGGCCTAGTATGCCAACTCAAAAAAAAAAATCAGATTGGGAGGGGAAGACCTTCAGGGTTTCTGGCCAAAATAGAAACAATTGCTATTTACACTCATTCTGAACCATCAAAACCCAAACAATGACCAAGTGAGGCTTGGGCTGGGACCTATTATTGGCCCATCAGTGAGAACCATAGTGATTTGGGTTTAGGGATTGGTTAGATAGCTCCATTTGAATCCCATTGGGCTTTATCAACATTGAGGAAATTGAATGAATGAATGAATGAAGTATCTATTAAGTGCTTACCTTGTGTGAAGCATTGTTCTAAGTGCTGGAAATAACAGTAGGAAAGTAGGCAGTCCTGGTTCTTAAGGAGCTCTCATTCTAATGGGGGAGACAACACTTAGGGAAAGTTTCAACTGCTAGTCAGTTGAAAGTTCCCATGACCTCTCTCTTCCAGATTATTCCTCTGGATTAGTTCTTTATAATTAAACTGCTTTGATTTCAGTTTTCTTTCTTTTTCCACACTGATTTTTTTTTTAATTATACTTGCTTTCTTAACCAAATATTTACTCTTAGACCATGGTGAGTTTTGATTATCTGACTTTTGACCATTGTTTCCTACTGGAATACCCCTATCTTGTTTCTCCAGCTAAGCCTAATTGGAGAATTCCTGTATCACTCTCTGCCATCCTCACGCTTGGCCACATTTTCTAGCATAGACCAGAAGAAACAGGAAATTGTCCCTAGATCCTTATTTTCATATTTCTGACCCCATGCTGGTAACTTAATCCCTTGACTTAATGACTTGATTGATTATTCTACTTGGAGACCTGGCTTACTCCTCCTTTCAGCCCCATACTTGGCTTCATGCCCTATTATAGACCACATGAAAAAAAAGAAATTTTTCCTAGATGTTTACCTTCATATTTCTGACTCCATGCTGGAAACTTTCTTCCTTGGTTTGATGACTTAGTTAGATATTCCTGACACTAGACAGTATTCTGACACAGATCAATTCAATTATAGTGACTCAGCAGGAAAGGTGTGAGCTAAGTTACTTCCCTTAAGATGATTTTGGTTTCCTCATCTATAAAAAGAGGGAATTGGACTGAATTATTTAAAGGATACTTTCTAACTCTAATTGATTTGATACTGTGATTCCTTCTTTTGGCAGGTAGATTCTGTTATTGTAGACACTGCCCCTTTAAAGAAACTGACTATTAAAAGTAGACAAGTCATTTATATACCTTGATACACTGGTGTTGGATTGATCATATTCATACCTCTATCTATCTATCTATCTATCTATCTATCTATCTATCTATCTATCTATCTATTTATCTATGTACCTATAATTGAGAGAGAAAAAAGCATCTCACAGCCACATGGGTGGGTTTAAAATACTTATCTAAAAAAAAATGGTCATCATTACTGCTTGGCTAGTCAGCCAGATGATACTGGCTACCAAAGAAAAAACTTTTAAAAGATTCCATTGTTAGGATTTTTGTCCTATGACATGGCAAGAATGGTGTCTTATATTCAATTCCTCTGGCACAACCAGAGAGTTCTGGTTGCTCCCCACGTGCCATTTCTCTTTCCATGATGGCTAGATATACCAAAAAGTACTGACTACTGAACAAAAAGAGATGCATCTTAGAAGACCCTATAGGGAGAAACAATGTCTATTCTTGCTCTTTTTTCCCCTTCCAAATGAATGTGTAGTTTGGGATTTGGAAAATTCTTCCTTAGACTTCCCATGAAGTTGGGGTGGGTACTACTTCCTCTGCCCATCGCCTGTTCCCAGCAGCTACCCATGGCTATTTACACATTTCAGTGAGAAAATGTTCTTATACACTCTCCTGGGTCTTTGCTTTTTTTTTTTAACCCTATATTATCTCACTTGTTGATCTCATTAGGTCCCATGGGTTCAATTATCATCTCTAGGTAAATAATTCCAGAACTAGATGTCCAGTCCTAGTTTCTTTCCTGAGGCCTAGCCTCATAACACCAACTGCTTTTTGAACTTCTTGAACTGCATGTCTTATGGGCTTCTGATCATTATCTCTTTCTCAAAATACTCTTCTAAAATTCCCTATTGCTGTCATGAATAATACTGTACTCCAAGTAACCAAGGCTTATGACTGGTGTCACGGTCCTCAATATTTTTTTTTACTATGCTATAATAACCAGTCTACTGACAAATCTTATTCTACTTTTGTAATATAAATCATATAAATTTATATTGTATAAATATAAATCCCCTTTCTCTCCATGCATACATCTCCCAGCTTAGTTTAATCTCCTCTTCAGGGTACTTTGACCTGATCTATGGCAATGCCCTTCTAACTGGTCTCCTTACCTCAAGTCTCTCCATACTTCAGTCCATATTCCATTTCAGTTACCAAAGTGATTTTCCTAAAGCAAAAATGTGACCGTGTTGCCCCTACTCCTTTATAAACACCAGTGGCTCCCTATGACTTCTAGGACCAAATATTAAGTCCTTTGTTTAGCACTGAAAGCTTTTTAAAAATTTTTAACAAAAAAAAATAACTACTTTAATTAAAAGATATTCAGCAAGGATACAGTATTCTTTCCGGTGGCTGCAGTTCCCCTTGTCTCTATGGGGAGATGGGTCCATTTAGGAGGGTGTGTTGTTTCATTTAGTAGCGTGAGTTAATGAACAAAGTTCCTTAAGCCTTAGTGAGGTTGATTGTTAGCAGATTTTTTTTTCTGCTTTAGGTAACCAGGAAGTCACATAAACAGTCCCTGAGCTTTAGTCTGTGAGATGAATTAAATCCCAAGGACATTTTTTTTGGTGAAAAAACTGGTTTAACCCGCAGAAAGATGTTTCTACCACATCTCACCCTTTGATGGCTAAGTCATAAAAATCTAACAGATGACCTTCTTCTCCCACTTAAATGGCCTTAGGGTTCTTAATGGATAATTTTGACTTTAGGCATATAGCAAATGTTGTGTAGGTAGCAATAAAAAAGAGCTTATGACAGATAAAAGTAAAAAAAATAAAAACAGCCAACAATAACAACAAAAAGCAAATAACATAATGAGTGCTTAATGGAATATAGTAACAAGGTGATTGAATATGGAAAAGAATTAAGTCCAGAAATCCTAGATTTCACCCCCTCCCTTTGAAAGGATGGAGTCTTAGGTTTTAATGATACAGTCTTTGTGGTTGGTGATGCCCACTCCCCACATTTGCAATTTATAGTGTGTCTCCCTATGAAAATCAATGATGATGAGCAGGAGCAATACCAAAGCATCAGCACCGTAGTACGGATGATGACATTTCTGGAACAGACATTGAGTCTCATCATGGCTCAAGATCATGTATACTAAGGTAGCTAAGAGGTCATCACCTTTTTGCATGCAAATTACTCTAGGTCTAGAGTCAGTACAACTACCCCTTTTTTTGTGTGAGAAGTGTTGTATGAAAGTGTTCATATTGGGTTTGTCTTGGGAAGTGAACTCCCAATTCTTTTATATTGTCTGAAGTTATTTTAAATGGTGTTGCCCTTTCTATGTTTTCATCCTGGATTTTTATTTTTGGTAATCTATAGACATGCTGATCATTTATGTGGGTGTATTTTATGCTCTGCAATTTTAATAAAGTTAATTGTTTCAACTAGTGTTTTTTTTTAGTTGATTTTCTAACATTCTCTGGGTATACCATGATATCAACTGCATACAGTGCTGGTTTGCTTCCTCGTTGCCTATTTTTATTTATTCAATTTCTTTTTCTTCGTGCTATTGCTGTAACTAGTAGTTCTAATATAATATTGAATAATAGTGGTGATAATGACCATCCTTGCTTCACTTCTGGTCTTATTGAGAAGGCTTCTAGTTTATCCACATTATGTATGATGCTTGCTCTTGGTTTTTGATACATACTACTTATCATTTTAAGAATAGTTAAATATATACCTATGCTTTCCAGTATTATTTTAATAGGAAGTAGTGCTGTATTTTGTCAAAAGTTTTTTCTTCACTTATTAATACAATCATATGATTTTTGTTATTGATATGGTTAATTATGCTTATAGTTCCTAATATTGAACCATTTTTTCCATTCCTGGTATAAATCCCACCTGATCATACAGTATGATCTTTGTGATATATTTCTATAAGCTCTTCTTTGTATTTTGTTTAAAATTTTTACACTAATACTCATTAGGGAAATTGGCCTATACATTTCTTTCTTTGTTTCTGCTGTCCTTGGTTTAGGTTTCAAAAACACATTTGTGTCATAAAAGGACATTGGTAGGACTCCTTCTTTACCTATTTTTTATTCAAATAGTGTAGATAGTATTGGGTTTAATTGTTCCTTAAATGTTTGGTAGAAATCACTTTTAAATCTACCTGGTCCTGGGGATTTTTCCCCCCCTTAGGGAGTTCATTTATTGCTTTTTCAATTTATTTTTCTAAGATAGGGTTATTTAAGTGTTCTCTTTCCTCTTCTGTTTTAGTAGTTTACATTTTTGTAAATCTTTATTCATTTCACTTACATTGTCAGTTTTTCTGGCATATAATTAGGCAAAATCATTCCTAATTTTTACCTTAAATTCATCTTCATTTACTTTTTTAATTTTTTCCCAATAATTTTTAAATTATCTCTCCTTAATCTATTTTCCAAGTCAATTGTTTTTTCCTGGGAGATATTTCAAATTTTCTTTTATTTTTCCATTCCTTTGATTTTGTTTGTTTCCTAATGTCTTCTATAGTCATTAACTTCTACTTGCCCAATTATAATTTTAAAAGAATTATTTTCTTTGGTGAGCTTTTGTACCTTTTTTATTTTTTGTTCTTCCTTCTTTCCTGCTTTCATTTTTCCTTCCTTCCTTTCTTCCTTCTTTTCTTTCATTAATTAAAAAAATTGGAATTCCAAATTTTCTTTTTTTTGCCTACATTTCCAACACCCATTAAGAAGATAAGCTATGTGATATCAATTACAAATGTGAAGGGACAGCTAAATGGAACAATGGATGGAGCACTTGGCCTGGAGCCAAAAAGATTTGAGTTCAAATCCATCCTCAGTGAACCTTGGCATGTCACTTAATATTTATCTGCTTCAGTTTCCTCATCTGTAAAATCAGCTAAAACGGGCCTCGACCCTTTAAAGATGGCTAGGTGGCTCAGTTTATAAAGCACTGGGCCTAGAGTCAAGAAGGTCTAAGTACAAATCTGATCTCAGACACTTACTAACTGTGTGACCCTGGGCAAGTCATTTAATCTCTTTTTTGCCTTGATTCACTGGAGAAGGAAATGGCAAACCACTCCAGTATCTTTGTCCATGGAGTCATTTGGACATGACTGAATTGACTGAACAAATAAATGTAGTGGAGGGAATTAGTTGGGAGGGAGATAAAGTGGTTTTTGTTACTTGGATAAAATATTTTTTTTAAAAAAGAATACATATATATTACTTTTTATTATTAACTGTAGACATTTATAAGTGAGACATGCAGTCAAGTGTCTAGAAAGTCTCTAGAAATATTCAGGCACATCTAGGTTTAAGTTACTCCTCTAACAAATCCTGACAATGGGAGCCTGAGCAAGTCCCTTAAATCTCAGTGATCTTGGTGACTCACTAAGACTATGAGTCATGAAAAAGGAGGGGACATAGACTGGTAGTGGTAGTTTCCTCAAGTAAGAATTTGTTATATTGATGAAATCAGTTGTCTAGTGCTGATCTCTATGATGATTTTAATTGCACACTTTTGACAATTTCTTTAAAAATAACCAAAACTTTTTAAAAATTCATTTTTTCTCTACTTCAAGCCAAACTTTTAGCTTATCAGAGATTTCTCTTGAACATCTAAATGAGCACCCTGAATGTGTTGTAGCTTGTAAATGCAAACACTGCTCAATCTTTGCTCTGTACTTCAGTGTGTTTGTTTTTCCAGCTTAAAGTGGCCCTGCTATCTGCAGTTTGCTTTACAAAGCAATTCTCTTTAGAAAAATAATCAGAATGGAAAATTTTATCTAGTAAGTGTGATTCGACCAAATTCCTTTTATGACAAAAATTCAGATCCTGGAAAATAGTGCAAATAGAGTGGAAATTGACAGCAAGGTCAATATAATCTTGATCAAATAGAACTGAATTATAGGGAGAATGTCATGCCCAAGAAACACTGCAGCTTTGTATGAAAGACTTTATGAATTCACTTCAATTATGATAAAAATTTGATGATGTAGCTCAAGTAGTTTCTTGGAAAAAAATAACTGAAGTTAATTATAAGAAATTATCACTTTAACCATTAGAATTAATAACTTTGGACTTTTTTTAAATGAAAAATTATGAACAGTCAAGGCCCTTTTTGGAGAAAAGTATTTATTTATAACGTGGTGGAAAGATGAGGATTAATGTCTTTAGAAATGATGAAAAGGTATAGTTCATATGAACTAAAACTATTAGGCACTACCAAATTAAAACACGTTTTGTTGTATAAGTCATTTATGAGGCTAGAAATATAATGCTAATTAATATAGAGATTATAATATTATATAGAGGTATAATGCTAATTACCCTATACATAAATAGATAGATCACTATAGATCAATAAGAAGAAAAATAACTAGTAGAATAAATCTCTTTTTAAAAATGAACCAAATTTTTCTTCCTTTCCCATGTCTAAGAGGCAGTGTTACGTAGTGGTTAGAAAGGCAGCATCAGAGGCAGAGAAATTTGGGTTCCATTGCTGCCCCTGGCACATGGTAGTTGTATAACCCTGTGCAAGGCATTTTAACTTTCAGTACTCTAGGAAAATCTAAGATTTTGAGTTACAGAGGAGTTATCAACCTTCATTTGTAGAAAATATTTCATAAGAGTTCTCTTTAGCAATGAAAATACAGGTCCAATAATTTGTATCCCTATACAAAAAGAAGAGGAAAACACAGTTGGGTTTAGTAACACTTAAATCCATGGTTAATGTTTGTGGTAAATGCTTAAGAGCCAACTCTCCAAAAACTTTATATGCATGATGTACTTTTTTTTGTTTGTTTTTATATTATGGTAATTTTTATTTATTTTTTTGTTTTCAACATTTACTTCCACAAGATTTTGAGTTCCAAATTTTCACCCCATCTTGCCCCTCCCCTGCCCCAAGATGGCATGCATTCTAAATGCCCCTTCCCCTAGTCTGCCTTCCCTTCTATCTCTCCCTCCCCTTCTCTTACCCCCCTCCCCTTCTATTTTCCTGTAGGGCAGGATGGATTTCTGTAAACCATTTCCTGTATTTCTTATTTCCCAGTTGCATGTGAAAACATTTTTTTAAACATGTGTTTTTAAAACTTTGGGTTCCAAATTTTCTCCCTTCCTCCCTCCGCACCCACCCTCATTGATAAGGCAAGCAACTAAGTATAGGTTATATATGTGCAGTTATGCAGAACACTTCCATAGTAGACATGCTGTGAAAAACTAACTCTATTTCCCTTAATCCTATCCTGCCCCCTACTATTTATTCTATTCTTTCTTTTGACCCTGTCCCTCTTCAGAAGTACTTGTTTCTGATTACCCCCTTTCCCAATCTGCCCTCTTCTCTATCATCCCTCTACTCCCTTGTCCCCTCCCCCCCATTTTCCTGTAGGGTAAGACAGATTTCTATACCCAATTAAGTGTGTATGTTATTCCCTCCTTAAGTCAAATTCTATGAGAATAAGACTCACTCATTCCCTCTCACCTTCCCCCATTTCCCCTCCACTGTAAGAGCCTTTTCTTTTCTGTTTTTTTGTGAGATAATTTACCCTGTTCTACCTCTCCCTTTCTCCTTCTCCTAGTGTAATTGTCTCTCACCCCTTAATTTTATTCTCTAGATATGACCCCTTCATTTTCAACTCACCCTGTGTCCTCTATCTATCTATCTATCTATCTATCTATCTATCTATCTATCTATATCTATATATATGTACATATAATTTTTGCCCCTCCAACTACCCTAATACTTACAAATATCATCTTTCCTTGCAAGAATGTAAACAGTTCAACCATAATAAGTCTCTTATGATTTTTTCTTTCCTGTTTACCTCTTCATGTTCCACTTGAGTCTTGTATTTGAAAATCAAATTTTTCTATTCAGCTCTGGTCTTTTCACCAAGAATGCTTGAAAGTCCTCTATTTCACTGAATCACCATTTTTTCCCCTGCAGGATTATACTCAGTTTTGCTGGGTAGGTGATTCTTGGTTATAATCCTATCTCCTTTGCTCTCTGGAATATTATGTTCCATGCCCTGTGGACCCTTAATGTAGAAGCAGCTAAATCTTGTGTTATCCTGATTGTGTTTCCACAATACTTGAATTGTTTCTTTCTGGCTGCTTGTAATATTTTCTCCTTGACCTGGGAACTCTGGAATTTGGCTACAATATTCCTAGGAGTTTTCTTTTTGAGATCTCTTTCAGGAGGAGATCAGTGGATTTTTTCCATTTCTATTTTACCCTCTGGTTCTAAAATATCAGGACAATTTTCCTGGATAATTTCCTGAAAGTTGATGTCTAGGCTCTTTTTTCGATCATGGCTTTCAGATAGTCCAATAATTTTTAAATTCTTTCTCCTGGATCTATTTTCCAGGTCAGTTGTTTTTCCAATGAGATATTTCACATTGTTTTCTAATTTTTCATTCTTTTGGATTTGTTTTACAGTGTCTTGACTTCTCGTAAAGTCACTAGCTTCCAATTGTTCTATTCTAATTTTTAAGGAAGTATTTTCTTCAGTAAGTTTTTGGACTTCCTTTTCCATTTGTTCAATTTTGCTTTTTAGGGCATTCTTCTCCTCATTGGCTTTTTGGACCTCTTTTGCCATTTGGGTTAAGCTATTTTTTGAGGTGTTATTTTCTTCAGTATTTTTTTGGGTCTCCTTTAGCAAGCTGTTGACTTGTTTTTCATGATTTTCTTGCAAAACTCTCAGTTTTTCCTCTACTTCTCTTACTTGCATCTCAAAATCCATTTTGAGCTCTTCCAAGGCCTGGGACTGATACATATTCTTCTTGGAGGCTTTGGATTTAGAAGCTTTGGCTTAGTTGTCTTCTTCTGTTTGTATGTTTTGATCTACTTTGTCACCAAAGTAAGATAACATAGTCTGACTCTTTTTGCACTACTTGCTCATGATCTTGGCCAATTACTTGAGTTTTAAACTCTTTGTTAAGGTAAAAGTCTGTTTCCAATGTGGAGAATGTACTGTCCCAAGCTTTGGGGCTTTGTACAGCTGTTTTCAGAGATACTTGTAGAGACCTGTAAATTTTCAGTTCTCCCAAAGTGATATGCTAAGGGGTGAGGTGTTTTCTCTCCACCACCACAACAAGCTTCACCACACCAGCACTCCTCCTTGTCCCAAGACCACCCCTCAGAACTGTGACCCAGATCCAAGCACAGGCAAAGCAAGAGATTCCTGCCTCAGCACTGGCAAAGAGATTCCTGCAATCCCCCTCCAATCAGCCACTCAGTTCCCCCTCATTCTGTGGGCCTGAAGCTCAGGAAACAGCTGCAGCCCTGGGGGTGGCTGAAACCTAGCTCCCTCTCTCACCGCAGTCACAGACTTTTCCCACTGACCTTCTAAGTTGTCTTTGGAGTTCAGGGGTTGAGAAGTCTGGAAACTGCCACAGGCTGCCCGCAATTCAGCCCTCTGAGGCTTGCTACAGGTTTGCTGTGGCCCGCGTGCCCATGCCGAACTGCCTGGCACGATATACCTTTACAATCAATCATCCAGGCTGTCTTTGGCTGGAAATTTGTTTCACTCTGTCTTTTTGTGGGTTCTGCTGCTTTAGAATTTGTTTAGAGCTATTTTTATAGGTATTTGGAGGGGTTTGTGGGAGAGCTCAAACAAGTCACTGCTTTCCCTCAGCCATCTTGGCTCCGCCCCTCACATGATGTACTTTCAAGTTTAATCAGCATTAACCTTTTCTCTATCACTTTCTTAAGTCACAATCAATGAAAAATGAAGCTCTAATTTTTTGGTATTTCCTAATTTCTGAAGTATAAATGCTCACATTGAAAATTGGAGTCCTTTCAAGCTTTCTTGTTTCCTCTTCTGTGAGCCAAGATGTCAGAGTAAGAAGTAAGTAGCTCTTATTGTCCCTTATTAACCTCTGAAAGCCCAGAAAATATTGCCTCAGGAAAAACCTTGGAACAGCTAAACCAGAAGAAAGAAAATGTGGTGGAGCAGTCCAGTAGCCTAGGCAGCTTAAGAGATTAATGGGAAAGGCCCCTCTTGCCCTGCAGAAAAGGGAGCAGTACAGAACTGGAGGTGTCCCAGCTAGCTAGCAGGAAAGTCTAACCTCAGCATATCAGGGGGAGATCCTGAACCCTAGGTGTTGGAGCAGGCAAACACCAACACCAGGACTGCTGAGTGCCTCAATAAGGGCAGGGGAACCAGTGGAAAGCAGCTCAGAAAATCACTACATGCCTCAGTGTTCTATAGCAGTCAAGTCTCCCAGTGCTTCAGTAAAACTCTGAGAAGTGCTTCAAGGGAGAAAGCCACAGACAGAGAAACATCCCACAGCAGTGAAAAATCCATCTGAAAGGAGCCAGAGAAAGCAAAAGGAGGGAAAAGAAAGTACCAGATGAGCCTGCAACCTCTAGGGGCCAGACTACTCAATCCTACTCCTACAGTTCTGGTGTTGCTGATTCCAGCAAAACCAAGTAGCCTGACAGAGCCTTATGGCCTATAACTGCCAACAATTGAGGCCCCAGTACATAAAGCCAGTGACCAGATCCCAGGCTCCCAGTACAAGAAGCTTGGGTCAGTGACCCCTGCTCCCTGGCAATAGAGCTCATGTTTTTGAGGCCAGGAAATAAGCAAACACCATGAGCAAAAAGAAATGTACCATACATTCTTATTATGGGGACAGTTAAGATCAAAGCAGAAATTCTGAAGAGAACAACACTGTCAACAAACACACATCTGGAACCTCAAAAGGGAATATGAACTGGTCTGAAGCCCAGAAAGCTTTCTTGGAAGAGCTCAAGAAGTATTTTAAAATTCAAATAAGAGAGGTAGAAGAAAAAATTGGGAAAAGAAATGAGAGGTATGCAAGAGAGAGTCAAAAGCTTGGAAAAGGAAGGACAAAAATAAACTGCAGAAAACAAGTCCTTAAAAAATACAATTGGCATAATGGAAAAAGAGTACACTGAAGAAAACAACTCCTGAAAAAGCAGAATTGGCCAAACAGAAAAGGAGACACAAAAACGCATTGAGGAGAAGACCTCCTCAAAAAATAAAATGTGCCAAATGAAAAAGGAGGTAAAAAATCTAATAGAAGATAACAATTCATTAAAAATTAAAATTGGGCAAATGGAAACTAATGACACTATGAGAGAATGAGAATCAGTCAAACAGAAACAAAATAATAAAAAAATAAATGAAAATATAAAATAGCTCATTGGTAAAACAACTGACCTAGAAAATAGATCCAGACAATTTAAAAATTATTGGCCTACCTGAAAACTGTGATGGAGCCTGGATGGCATCTTTCAGGAATTCATCAAGGAAAACTGTCTTGAGGTCCTAGAACCAGAGGGTAAAATAGCCAAAGAAAGAATCCACCAATAACCTGAAAGAGATCCCAAATTGAAAATGCCAAGAATATAGTAGCCAAATTCCAAAATTACCAGGTCAAAGAGAAAATATTGCAAGAAGTTAGAAAGAAATAATTTAAATATCATGGAAACACAGTCAGTATTACATGGGACCTTGCAGTTTCTACATTAAACAATGGTAGGGCTTGGAATGCAATAGTCCATAAGGCAAAGGAGCTTGGATTACAACCAAGGATCAACTACCAGAGAAAATGAGCATGATATTTCAGGGGAGGAGATGGACATTCAACAAAATAGGGGACTTCTAAACCTTCCTGATAAAAAGACCAGAGCTCGTCAAAATGGGTTCATGATTTAGATATAAAGGCTGATACTATAAGCAAACTGGGAGAGCAAGGAATACTTTACCTATCAGATCTATGGAGAACAGAAGAATTCATGACCAAACCGGAGGTAGAAAACATTATGAAAAGCAAAATGGATGAGTTTGATTACATTAAATTGAAAAGTTTTTGCTCAAACAAAGCCAATGAAACTAAGATTAGAAGGAAGGTAGAAAATTGGGAAAGAATTTTTACAACCAGTCTCTCTGATATGGGCCTCATTTCTAAAATATATAGAGAATTAAAGTCAAATTTATAAGAATACAAGCCATTCCCAATTGATAAATGGTCAAAGGATATGAACAGACAGTTCTCAGATGAAGAAATTAAAGCCATCTATAGTCATATGAAAAAAATGCTCTAAATCACTATTGATTAGAGAAATGCAAATCAAAACAACTCTGAGGTACCACATCATACCTATCAGATTGGCCAAGATGATAAAACAGGAAAATGGCAAATGTTGGAGAAGATGTGGGAAAACTGGAACACTAATGTATTGTTGGTGAAGTTGTGAAATGATCCAACCATTTTGGAGAACAATTTGGAACTATGCCCAAAGGGCTATAAAAATGTGCATACCCTTTGACCCAGCAATAGCACTTCTAGGGCTATATCCCAAAGAGATCATACAAATAGGGAAAGGACCCACATGTACAGAAATACTCATAGAAGCTCTTTTTGTGATGACCAAGGATTGGAAATGGAGGGGATGCCCATCAATTGGGGAATGGCTGAGCAAATTGTGGTATATGAATGTAATGGAATACTATTGTGCTATAAGAAATGATGAGCAGGCAGACCTCAGAAAAACCTGGAAAGACTTGCACGGTCTGATTTTGAGTGAAGTGAGAAGAACCAAGAGAACATTGTACACAATAACAGCCGTGTTGTACAATGACTAATATTGATAAACTTAACCCTTCCCAGCAATACAAGGATCTAAGACATCTCCAGAGGCCTTGTGATGGAAAATGCTATCCATATCCAAAGAAAGAACTATGGAAGTTGAATTGCTATTTTTTTCTCTTCTGTTGAGTTTTGTTTCCTCTTTCTGATCGTTCCTCCTATTGATTTTAATTTTTACTTACAACATCACTAATGTGAAAATATGTTTATTAGGAATGTAAATGTATAGCCTATGTCAGATTGTGTGCCATCTTGGGGATGGTGGTGGGGAGGAAGGGGGAGAAAAAATTAAACTCAAAAGCGTGTGGAAGTGATTGTTGATAAATCAAAATACATTAATAAAAAAAAAGACCAGAGCTCAACAGAAAATTTGTTCTTCAAATACAAGACTCAAGGAGGACATAAAAAGGCAAACAGGACAGAAAAAAATATTATTAATAAGGGCAAACTGTCTACATCCCTACAAGGGAAGATGACACTTGTAACTCTTGAGAAGTATATTGTTATTACACCATTTTAAAGGGGTATACATATCCAGAGGTGGTGGATATTAGCTGACTTTGATGTAAGGATGAAAAAAATCAAATTAAGAGGGTTAAATGGATCTAAGTAAGTGGATTAATTGGATCTAATTAAGGGATTATACTGGGAGAAAAGGAAAGGAGGAGGCAGACAAGGATAAATTACATTAAAGGAAAAGGCACAAAAACCTGTTACAGTAGAGGGAAAGAAAGGAGGGAGATGAACATTTGTTTGAACCTTACTCTCATCAGATTTGGCTCAAGGAGGGAATAACATAATCAGTTAGGCACAGAAATCTAACTTGCCCTATAAGCAGTAAAGGGAAAGGGAAAAGAAAAGGGAGGGGGCATAGAAGGGAGGAAAAAAACAGTAAGGGTAAAAGGGAAGAAAAGGGAGGGGGCTAATAGAACAGAGGGCAGATTGAGGGAGGCAGCGGTCAAAAGCAAAACTCTAGTGAGGAGAGAAAGGAGAAAGAAAAGCATAAATGGGAGGGGGAATGGAAGGAGAGAAAGACACAGATAGTAATCATAACTGTGAATGTGAATGGGATGAACTCTCCCATAAAACAGAAGCAGATAGCAGAATGGATTAAAAACCATAATCCTATATTATATTGTTTACAGGAAACTCATTTGAAACAGGGGGACACACACAGGGTAAAGGTAAAAGACTGGACTAGAATATTTTATGCTTCAGCTGAAGAAAAAAAAAGGAAGGGATAGCAATCCTGATCTCAGACAAAGCAAAAGCAAAAATAGATCTTAGTAAAAGAGAGAAGGAAGGAAACTACATCCTGCTAAAAGACACCATAGACAATGAAGTAATATCATTATTAAACATATATGCACCAAGTGGTAAAGTATCCAAATTCTTAGAGGAGAAGTTCAAGGAGTTACAAGAAGAAATAGACAGCAAAACTATACTAGTGGGGCACATCAACCTCCTCATCTCTGAATTACATAAATCTAACCACAAAATAAACAAGAAAGATTTTAAGGAGGTGAATAGAATTTTAGAAAAGTTAGATATGGTAGACTTCTGGAGAAAATTTAATGGGGATAGAAAGGAATATCCTTTTTTCTCAGTGGTACATGGTACATACACAAAAATTGACCTTGTACTAGGACATAAAAACCTCATAATCCAATGTAGAAAGGCAGAAATATTAAATGCATCCTTTTCAGATCATGATGCAATAAAAATGACATGTGATAAAGGGCCACAGAAAGATAGACTAAAAATAATTGGAAACTAAATAATCTAATCCTAAAGAATGAATGGGTCAAATAAGAAATCTTAGAAATAATCAATAACTTCATTCAAGAGAATGACAATGAGACAACATACCAAAACTTATGGGATGCAGTGAAAGCAGTCTTAGGGGAAGTTTTATATCTCTAAATGTTTACATGAATAAAATAGAGAAAGAAGAGATCAATAAAGTGGACATGCAACTAAAAAAAAAGCTGGAAAAAGAACAAATTAAAAATCCTCAATTAAACACCAAATTAGAAATACTGAAAACCAAAGGAGAGATTAATAAAACTGAAATTAAGAAAACCATTGAACTAATAAATAAAACTAAGAGCTGGTTTTATGTATTTATAAAATACATAAACCTTTGGTTAATTTAATTAAAAAAAGGAAAAAGTAAACCCAATTACCTGTATCTAAAATGAAAAGGGTGAATCCACCACCAAGGAAGAGGAAATTAAAATAATAATTAGTAACTATTTTGCCCAACTGTATTTAAATTTGGCAATCTTAGTGAAATGGATAAATATTTACAAAAATATAAATTGCCCAGATTAACAGAAGAGGAAGTAAAATACTTAAATAACCCCATCTCAGAAAAAGAAATTGAAGAAGCCATTGATGAACTAACTAGGAAAAAATTTCCAGAGTCAGCTGGATTTACAAGGGAATTGTATTCCCTATTTAAAGAACAATTAATTACAATACTATATAGACTATTTGGAAAACAGGTGAAGAAGGAGTCTTACCAAATTCATTTTTTATGGTGCTGATACCTATGCCAAGAAGAGTCAAAACAGAGAAGGAAAATTATAGACCAATTTCCCTAATTAATATAGATGCAAACATTTTAAATAAAATATTAGCAAATAAATTACAGCAACTTATCACTAGAATAATACACTATGACCAAGTAAGATTTAAACCAGGAATGCAGGGCTGGTTCAATATTAGGAAAACTATCAGCATAATTGCTCATATCAACAACAAATCTAACAGAAACCACATGATCATCTCAATAGATGAAGAAAAAGCTTTTGATAAAATACAACACCCATTCCTACTAAAAACACTAGAGAGCATAGGTATAAATGGGGTCTTCCTTAAAATAATAAATAGCATCTACCTAAAACCTTCAGCAAACATCATATGCAATGCAGACAAATGAGAAGCATTTCCAATAAGATTGGAGGTGAAACAAGGATGTCCATTGTCACCACTGTTGTTCAATATCATACTGGAAACATTAGCTTTAGCAAAAAGAGAAGAAAAAGAAATTGAAGGTATTAGAACAGGCAAAGAAGAAGCAGAGCGATCACTCTTTGCAGATGACATGATAATATACTTAAAGAATCCTAGAGAATCAAGTAAAAACTTATTTGAAATAATAAACAACTTTAGCAAAGTTGCAGGCTATAAAATAAACCCATATAAATCATTGGCATTTCTATGTATCACCAACAAAGCCCAACAGCAAGAGATAGGAAGAGAAATTCCACTGAAGGTTACTATAGATATTATAAAACATACAGGAGTCTGCCTCCCAAAAAAACCCCAGGAACTATATGAACACAATTACAAAACACTTTTCACACAAATAAAGTCAGATCTAAATAACTGGAAAAACATCTGTTGCTCATTTGTAGGCCAAGCTAATATAATAAAAATAACAATTCTACCTAAGCTAATTTACTTATTCAGTGCCATCCCAGTCAAAGTACCAAAAAAATATTTTATAGACCTAGGAAAAATAATAAGAAGATTCATTTGGAATAACAAGAAGTCCAGAATATCTAGGGAACTAATGAAAAGAAATGCAGGGGAAGGAGGCTTACCCATTTCAGATCTTAAATTGTATTATAAAGCAGCAATCATCAAACTATTTGGTACTGGCTAAGACACGGAGTGGTGGATCAGTGGAATAGGTTAGGTATGGAAGATACAGTAGTCAATGACCATATCAATCTACTATTTGATAAACTCAATGACCCCAGCTTCTTGGTAAGAACTCACCATTTGACAAAAACTGCTGGAAAAACTGGAAAAGACTATGGCAGAAACTAGACATAGACCAAAATCTCACACCATACACCAAAATAAAGTCAAAATGGGTTCAAGATTTAGATATAAAGATTGATACAAACAAATTGGGAGAACAAGGAATAGTTTACCTATCAGATTTGTGGAGAACAGAAGAATTCATGACCAATCAAGAGACAGAGAATATTACAAAATGCAAAATGGATAATTTTGATTACATTAAACTGAAAATTTTTTCCTCAAACAAAGCTAATGCAACCAAGATCATAAGGAAAGTAGAAAATTGGGAAAGGATTTTTACAACCAGTCTCTCTGATATGGGCCTCATTTCTAAAATATATAGAGAATTAAAGTCAAATTTATAAGAATACAAGTCATTCTCCAATTGATAAATGGACAGAGGATCTGAACAGGCAGTTTTCAGATGAAGAAATTAAAGATATCTATAGTCACATGAAAAAATACTCTAAATCACTATTGATTAGTGAAATGCAAATCAAAACAACTCTGAGGTACCACATCATACCTATCAGATTGACCAACATGACAAAACAGGGAAATGATAGATGTTGGAGAAGATATGGGAAAACTGGAACACTAATGCATTGTTGGTGAAGTTGTGAAATGATCCAACCATTTTGGAGAACAATTCAGAACTATGCCCAAAGGGCTATAAAAATGTGCATACCCTTTGACCCAGCAATAGCACTTCTAGGATCCCAAAGAGATCATACAAATAGGGAAAGGACCCACATGTACAAAAATATTCATAGCAGCTTTTTCTGTGATGACCAAGAATTGGAAATGGAGGGGATGCCCATCAAATGAGGAATGGCTGAGCAAATTGTGGTATATGAATGTAATGGAATACTATTGTGCTATGAGAAATGATGAGCAGGCAGACCTCAGAAAAACCTGGAAAGACTTGCTTGGTCTGATTTTGAGTGAAGTGAGAAGAACCAAGAGAATGTTGTACACAATAACAGCCACATTGTGCAGTGACTAATAGTGTGATAGTCTTAGCCCTTCATAGCAATGCAAGGATCTAAGACATTTCCAAAGACCTCATGATTTAAAATGCTATCCACATCCAAAGAAAGAACTATGGAGTTTGAATGCAGTTCAAAGAATATCATTTGCTATTTTTTTCTTCTGTTTTATTTTGTTTTCTCTTTCTTGTGGTTCCTCCTATTGGTTCTATTTCTTCCTTACATCACTAATGTGAAAATATATTTAATATAAATGTATATGTATAGCCTATATCAGATTACACACTGTCTTGTGGAGGGAGGTGGGGAGGGAGAGAAAAATTTAAAACTCAAAAACTTATGGAAGTGATTGTTGATAAATCAAAATAAATTAATTAAAAAAAGAAAATTTGAGCTGGCTCTCACAACCAGGTTTAAGCTGGTTCCTGCACACCTTTGATTAAATGGAATTATCTACTGTAGGTAAGAGCATATTTTTCACTTACTGCATTGATTTTATTTCCTATAGAATAAAATACAAACTCTCGGCCCTGGTATTTTAATTTTTCCACAATTAGGCTTTCAGCCTCCTCTCTAACTTAATCTAACATTACTTCTCTTCACATCAACTATCTTCCAGTCCAACTGGACTTTCAAATGTTGCCTGCTCTTGTTTTGCAACTTTCCATCCTTCCTACAACTATGACATCTCCATGTCTTAGAAATGGTTTGTCATTTTTTGCTTCAAGGCTTCATGCATCCCCTTCTCCATGATACCTTCTCCATCCTCCTTTCCCCTCCAATTGAAAGTGCTTTATCCCTCACATTTTCTTCAAAAATTTATGTCTCCCTTATTCCCAACATGCTTTGTCACTTATGATATTTATCTATGTGCATATACATTCCTTCCCAGTAAACTGTAAGTTCCATGTGGGCAGGGACAATGCTATTTTCTAAATAAATTCCAATCAATTAGCAAAACACCTTGAATATAGCACAAATGCCTTGAACTGAATTGAGAATAGGAATTGTTCCTTTTTACAAATGAATTACATTTTCAGCAAGAGTCTCTGTATTCAAAACACCTACTATATAGTTGCATCTTCAGCATTTAGCACAGTGCCTGGCACATAGTAAAAGCATAATAAATGTTTATTGATTGTTTGATAGATATACAGGGAATGTGCAAAAAAGTCAAATGGTAACATAGTAGAATTCAGATAAAATACCAGTTGTGTAGCAGGGATTTCTTTTGTCATTCTTTATATCTCTAGCAGTTAACCCAGTGCTTTGCACATAATAGGTGCTTAATAAATGTTTATTGATTGAGTGACTGATTGGTGGATATAGACAAGTTATTTACATTTTCAGAGGAGGAAATGATAACTTAATGATAGAGCAGTTCAGGAAATCTTCCCTGTGGAGAGTGTTAGGATTTGATAAATAAAAAGAACTGTAAGACTTAATTCCTTATATAATCAGGTCAGATGCTAAGGGGTTGGGAAACAGAGATAGATGAATTACCTATCAGAATAAGATAATAATAGAATCTCATTTGGTCACAAAAATATACCTGTGAGGAAAGCATTTTGTATATGTAGTAACTGAGACTCAGAGAGATGATTATTTACTCATTATCACTCAAATAGGACTCAATCCTGGGTCTTCTGAATCCAAATTCAGTGCTCTTCTCACTGTATACTGTATAGAGGGCCACTAAAGAATTAGATTCATATATCTCTTCTTTGCACTTACTATATACACTAACTTCTATTTTGAATGACTGTTTAGGTATGGGGGGAGAGAGAGTGAGAAGTCAAGGAAGATATTTAGATTGTGAATCTGGGCAAGTAGGAGGATGGTAGTACCATTGATAGGAAGAGGGAGGGTAGGGAAAGGGGAGTGTTGTGGGGAAAAGATAATGGTTTCAATTTTGGACTTGTTGAATTTAAGATATCCATGAGAAATCCACATCAAGATGTCTTATAGTTATAGATGTGAGACTGGAGATCAGGAAAGAGATTAGAGTTGGACAAATAAAATTGAGAATCATCTGCATAAAGATAATAATTTAATCCATGTGTGTTGATAATATTATCAATAGAAATCTAGTCTAAAGGAAGAAAAGAAAAGGGTCTGAGGAAATTCTTTGTGAGATACACACAAGTAGCAAACATGATCTGGATAAAAGATAAAGTAAAGGAGTCTGAGGAGTGGTCAGCTCCTCAGGTAGTTGGACAGCCAAGAGAGTGTGTAATGAAAACTTAGAAAGTAAGTGAAGAAAAGATTATAAAGTTGTAGGAAATTGAAAAGAGGGTCTTGAGTGGCATGGAATGGCTGCTCAAATAGACTAAGAAGACCAAAAAAAATCCACAAAGAAGTTATAAATTGAATACACATGCATGAATATATTTTTGCCTGTCCAGCATCATGTATATCTACTTTGGGCATAGGCATGGAGAGATCTCTGGAATCTTGATTTTGATTCCTTCTGAGAGGGCAACAGGAGAAGATATCATTAGACTTGCTACTCTTCTCTCTGACAGTACCAGACTAGAATTATGTCTCTCTTGCTCTCTATATATTACTTTTCTTGAGGCATGACATTGCTTACTTGGCCATCATCTCCTAAGGGAATAGGGCATTCCAAGCATATAAAAACAGACCTTAATTTGTTTTTTAGTCAATTCAATCATGTGTGACCCTTTGTGACACCTTTTGGAGTTTTCTGGATACTGGAGTGGTTTGCCATTTCCTTCTCCAGCTCATTTTATAGATGAGGAACTGTGGCAAACAGGGTTAAATGACTTGCCTAAGGTCATACAGCTAGTATCTGAAGCTAGATTTGAACTGAGGTCTTCCTGACTTCAACCCCTACACTCTATGCACTGGGCTACATAACTGCCCTGCAGATTTGATTACTTTTTCACTAATTTCTGACTATATACGTAGATACAAACACATAAAACAAAATATCAATAAGAA
Organism: Vombatus ursinus; assembly: GCF_900497805.2. NCBI lineage: Eukaryota > Metazoa > Chordata > Mammalia > Diprotodontia > Vombatidae > Vombatus > Vombatus ursinus. Next base: position 2,971,147 of record NW_020940360.1, read on the forward strand.
GTTCCATGCCTGTCAATGGAATCCTAAAGCCTGAAAAGAAAATTAGCTTGCACAACAGATAATTTAGAATTCCTGGGATAAATAATGGAAAATATTTAAAAATGAGTTAAAATGGTATTATACTTGAAATGAGTGATAGAAAAAAAAGAGCTGAAAAAGAAATTAAAGCTATAAAGGAGAGACTTAGAAAAAGAAATGACCATTTAGCACAAGATGTGTAAAATCTTACCCAACTAACAGATGCCCTGAAAATTAGATTGCACAAAATAAAAGAGAAATGTGCAATGAGAAATTTTAAAAAAAAGAAAGTTGAAATATTAAAAAACTTTGAAAAACAGACATGGAAACAGATAATGGAGATAATTTAATAATCATTTGACTACCTGAAAGACATGACCAAAAGAAAAAAAAAAAGAAGCAGGATAGCATATCTCAATAATTAGAGGGCAAAGTGAAAATACAATCTATTAGCCACTTCCTAAAAGAAATTACAAAATGAAAATTCCTAAGAATATCATAGCCAAAATTTAAATGAAAGAAAAAAATACTGCAAATAAGCAATTAAAAATGTTCAAGTAATGAATAATTATAGTTAGGATAACACAATATTAAACAATTACCACTTTAAAGGAGTGCAGAACATGGAATACGCTATTATAAAAGCCAAAAGATATAGCTCTATAACCAATAATACATTACCTAGGAAAACTGAGTATAATATAACCAAGGAAAAACAAATAAACCTTAAATGAAATAGATTATTTCTAAATATTATTGATGAAAATATCAGAACAGAATAGAAACTTTGGAATACCAACACAGAAATCAAGAAAAACACAAAAAGGGAAATAAAAATGATTAATTAGAAAAGACATGAAAAGGGTAAAGTGTTTGCATTCTATGGGGAGGGGGATGGGTATCCTCTAAGAATGATTATATCAACAGATATTACAGTATAGTAAAAGAATGTGAAGGGCTTGGGCATAATTTTTAATTGTATTTTGATAATCTTAAAAGATGAAATGAAAGGGAGTATAAAAGGGATATTTGTTGTTGTTCATTCATTTTCAATCGTGTCTGACTCTTCATGACCCCATTTGAGGTTTTCTTGGCAAAGACACTGGAGTGATTTGCCATTTCCTTCTGTAGCTCATTTTATAGATGAGGAAGCTGAGGCAAAAAGGATAAAATGACTTGCACAGATCACAGAGCTGGAAAGTGTATGAGGCCACATTTGAACTCAGGAAGATAAGTATTTCTGACTCTAGGCTTGTTATTGCATCCACTGTGCCACTTAGCTGCCTATATATACTAGATGCATATATACCTAGGATATGCTAGGGAACAGAGGTGGGTATGATTGGAACTTATTGTCTCGTATAATTTGAGTCCATATGTAAAAATCTATACAATTTAGAAATGGGGGGCAGGAACACACTGGATCTTACTTAAAAAAAAGGTGAAGTAAAAAGAATGAGGGGGACAATTTATAAAACAATAGCATAAGAAGATAAAAATTTTAAGGACCTAAGAATTCTGATCAGTCTAATGATCAATCAGTTCCAAAGTACCAATGATTCAGAATGGTACCCATTTTCTGACAGGTGATGGACTAGATAAGCACAATGAAATTTTAAAGTTTTTTTTTTAATTAGGCAATATGGGAATGTGTTTTGCTTGAATATGGGTATTTGTTGTAGGTTTGTTTTTTTAACTGTTATGTTGGAGTGGTAGAGTGAGAGTAGACTTTTATTAATTGAGAAAAATGAATAAAAAAGAGTAGACTAAGTCCTTTGTATGTCTCATATAATATAGTATCTCTTCAATTTTCCAATATGAGCAGGTCATAGGTGTTTTCTGTGCCCCTATTTCTCCATGCGTTTTGTGAACAGTAGCATTCAACTGCTAAATTAATATTTTTAATGACAGAGTATGTCACTCTTCTCAATTCTAGTGAAGAAATACATGAGGATAATATAAAACATTGGAAAATATAAATAAAGAACAGAGAATGAGATGCCATTGACGTTGGCACTACACAGAAGCCTGAAACAAATATCATGAAAAAAAGTTTTTAAGAAAACAATCAGAAAGTTAACAATGAAGATCAATATATAAAATGAAATTAATATTTAAGAGACAAAAACACAAATGGCTGCAGATATGGGAATCATTCCTGAATGAACTGTCCAACCATCAACTTCTTAGAAAAAAATCAGAAATAATTTGTAGCTAAAAGAAAAAATGAGGATGAGAAAAACACATGCAACTCAATTGCAACAACTTGATCCAACTGATTTAAATTAGTTAGCATAATGGAAAAATGGAATATGGATAAAATTAATGCCACAGAATGACAATAATTATTTCATGCAAATGGAAATCAAATGTCATGACAAGGGAAATAAGACAACTTTGAAAGCATTTTAGTCAATAGCAAACATTTTGCTTAATTGACAATCAGAGAGATGTGACATTAAAGGTAAAAGTTGGTTAAAAATGTAAATTCTTTTGTAAAATCTTATGGAGGATGCTGAATGGAAGATCATGATCAAAATTACATCACAAAACAGAAGTACTGGAGGGTAAATCTGATTTAAAGAAAGCTTGTTAAGAGACTTAATTAAGGTTAAATCAGTGACTTGTTTGAAGTCTCCCTTAAACCCCTCCAAATACCTGTAAAAATGGCTCTAAACAAATTCTAGAGCAGCAGAACCCACAAAAAGACAGAGTGAAACAAATTTCCAGCCCAAGATGACCTGGCTGACTGATTGGAAAGTTCTATTGCACCAGGCTGGGAGAGGAACACAGTTCAGCGTGGGCCATTTAGGCAAAGACCAGGCCTCAGCAAACTTGGAGCAGGCCTCAGGGGACTGAATCATGGGCAGTTGTAGTGATTTCCGGACTTCTCAACTCACGAATGCCAAAGGTAACTTAGAAGGTCAGTAGAAAAGTTGTGTTGGATCTGAATGAGAAAGAAGTGTGGTCCAGCCCCAGTCTTGGCATGGCCCCAGTGCAGCGGTTGCTTCTAGAGCTCTTGGCCCACAGACTGAGCAGAGATCAAGTGGCTGATCAGAAGTGATTGCAGGGATCTCTTTGCTGGTGCTAAGGCAGGATTCTCTTGCTTTGCTCATGCTTGGATCTGGGCCACAGTTGTGGGTGGCGGTCCTGGGATAAAGAGGAGTGTGGGCATGGTGAAGCTTGTGGTGGTGGTGGAGAGGGAATCCTCCTCACAATTCCAAGGCAGAAAAGAGGGCTTGTGGTCACTCATAGAACAAAGCACAGGCCAGGAAAGGAGTAAACACCTTGCCTTTGATCATAGCACCATGGAAGACCTGAAAATTTACAGTTTCCTAGAAGTGTTTCAGAAAACAGCTGCACCAAACCCCTGAAGCTTGGGACAGTACATCCTCCACACTGGAAGCAGACCCCTACCTTAACAAAGCATTTAATAGTCAAGTAATTGGCTGAGAACATGAGCAAACAGCACAAAAAATCTCTGACCATAGAATTTTACATTGAAGACAAAAAAGATCAAAACATACAACCAGAAGAAGACAACAAAGTCAAAGCTCCTACATCCAAAACCTCCAAGAAAAATATGAATCAGTCCAAGGCCATGGAAGAACTCAAAAAGGAGTTTGAAAAGCAAATAAGAGAAGAAGAGGAAAATCTAGGAAGAGAAATGAGAGTGATGCAACAAAATCATGAAAAACAAGTCAACAGATTGCTAAAGGAGGCCCCCAAAAATAATGCAGAAAATAACACCTTAAAAATATGGACTAACCCAAATGGCAAAAGAGGTCCAAAAGCCAATGAGCAGAAGAATGCCTTAAAAAAGCAGAATTAGCCAAATGGAAAAGGAAGTCTAAAAGCTCACTGAAGAAAATACTTGCTTAAAAATTAGAATGGAGCAAATGGAAGCTGATGACTTTATGAGAAATCAAGAAATTATAAAACAAAACTGAAAGAATGAAAAAATAGAAGACAATGTAAAATATCTCATTGGAAAAACAACTGACCAGGAAAATGGATCCAGGAGAAATAATTTAAAATTTATTGGATTATCTGAAAACCATGATCAAAAAAGGAACCTAGACATCATCTTTCAAGAAATTATCAAGGAAAATTGTCCTGATATTCTAGAAGCAGAGGGTAAAATAAGAATGGAAGGAATACACCAATCACCCCCTGAAAGAGATCCCCAAGGGAAAACTCTTAGGAATATTATAGCCAAATTCCAGAGTTTCCAAGTCAAGGAGAAAATATTGTAAGCAGCCAGAAAGAAGCAATTCAAGCATTGTAGAAACACAATCAGGATAACACAAGATTTAGCAGCTTCTACATTAAGGGACTGTAGGGCATGGAATATAATATTCTGGAGGTCAAAGGAGATAGGATTACAACCAAGAATCACCTACCCAGCAAAATAAGTATAATCCTTCAGGGGGAAAAATGGAAATTCAGTGAAATAGAGGACTTTCAAGCATTCTTGATGAAAAGACCAGGGCTAAATAGAAAATTTGACTTTCAAATACAAGACTCAAGAGAAACATGAAGAGGTAAACCAAAAAGAGAAATTATAAGAGACTTATTAAAGTTCAACTGTTTACATTCCTACATTGAAAGATAGTATTTGTAACTCATGAGACCTTTCTCAGTATTAGGGTGGTTGGAGGGAAAAAAATATGTATAAATAGATAGATAGACGGCACAGGGTTAGTTGAAGATGAAGGGGTGATATCTGAAAAATAAAATTAAGGAGTGAGAGAGGATTATACTGGAAGAAGGAGAAAGGGAGGGGTAGAATGGGATAAATTATCTCACATAAAATGGACAAGAAAAAGCTTTTATGGTGGAGGAGAAGTGGGGGAAGATGAGAGGTAATGAGTGAATCTTACTCTCATTGGATTTGGCTTAAAGAGGGAATAACATAAGCACTCAATTGGGTATGGAAATCTGTCTCACCCTACAGGAAAATTGAGAGGAAGGGGTTGGGGGGAGTGATGACAGAAAGGAGAGCAGATTGGGGGAGGGGCTAATCAGAAGCAAACACTTTTTCAGGAGGGAGATGATTAAAGGAGAAAATAAAATAAACAGGGGAGTGGGGTAGGATGAAGGGAAGTATAGTTAGTTTTGCACAACATGACTACTATGGAACTGTTTTTCATGACTACACATGTATAACCTGTATAGAGTTGCTGGCCATCTCAATGACGGTGGGTGGGGAGGGAGGAAGGGAAAGAATTTGGAACCCAAAGTTTTTAAAACAAAGGTTAAAAATTGTTTTTACCTGCAACTGGGAAATAAGATATACAGGCAATGGGGCATTGAAATCTGTCCTGCCCAACAGGAAAATAGAAGGAGAAGGGGATAAGAAAAGGGGGGGTGATAGAAGGGAGGGAAGATTAGGGGAAGGGGTATTCAGAATGCATGCTATCTTGGGATGGGGGAGGGGAGAGATGGGGAGAAAATTTGGAACTCAAAATCTTGTGGAAGTGAATGTTGAAAATTAAAAATACATTAATTTAAAAAAAGAAGAGATTTGATTAAGTAGTATAGTGCTGAAGGCATATAAAGATGCCAATAGAAGAACAGTTAATAGAAGAAAAATGAAAAAAAAATCTGTAGACTGTTTTCACCACAAAAGACTGAAAGACTACATTTGAACTATATCTTCGTAGACATAAATGTCATTGCAGAGGAATTCAAAATGGCAATGAAGAAAACAAGAATTGAAAACTCATCTAAATTAGGCCTTGTATAAAGAAGAGACATTTGTTCAGTGACAGAATTGTGAAAGTATTGAAATATTAATTCATGTTGTAACTGATGGAAAAATGGCTACCAAAGTCATGGGGAAAAAATAACTCTGACCTTACTAATTCCACAGAAGGACAATCAAGATATCAGTAACTACTTACCTATATGTCACATTTCCATCTACATAAACATTTTATGAGAATCATCAATAGATGCATTAAGGAAATCCTCAATAATTGTATTAGTTGGGAAAAGGCAGGGTTTAATAAATTAAGCATAACAGTAGTTCATACCTAGATCATAAAAAATTGGCTGAAAGATGTAAAGAATAATGGACACAATTGTACTTGAAGTATATTGATAATTAATAAAATAGACATTTGATAGTATAAAATGCTCTTCAAAAGTCCTTTACCAGCAAGTCATTTCCCTATTCATACAGCAAAATCATTTAAGATTCCTTGAAAGATATAACAACAGAAGTGTAATTGTTCAAGAGCCATTTGATTTTAATCATCAGGAAAGATATTAAACAGGAGACAAGACAACTCACCAAAAGTGTTTGACATTGTAGAGTAGGAGATCCAATGCAGAATCCAAGTCAAAGAGAGATTCCTTATGGATGATAAGACTCTCTATTTGTTTTGGTTTGTAAATGACATCTTGTTACATGCACCAAACCTTTATACACTGCAGAATTTCCAGGAAGAGATTCACAACTACTTTTAAAAGTTTGGCTTAACCTTCCACACAGGGGAAAAAAAACATATAGAAAAATGTCTTTTGTTCATATTATAACATTAATTTATTATGTGGACAATGTATAGAGATTGCCATACACATACACATACATGCACACACATACATGTATATATTGGACTGAAAGAACAGATGGATAAGAAGTTACAAAAATAATTTATTAGGAGTAACAGCAAGCTAGATTGTATTTGGGAAATTGCAAGGTTGCTGTGCTAAGAGCTTTGCTAATATTATTTAATTTGATCCTCACAACAATCCCAGGTATTATCATTACCCCAATTTTACTGATGAGGTAACTAAGGTAAACAGAGGTAAAATGAATTACCCAATACCATAGAGATGGCTGGATTTGAACTCAGATTTTCTTGATTTGAGGCCACACAGTCTATCCACTGAGCCATGTAACTTTCTTTCAGATGACTTGGACAAGAAATCATTTTAAGTTATGATGATGTCTGAGGTGTGACCCAAATGGTGGATGCCTGAAGCAGAGTTGAAATCAGTTTACTGAGACTGGAAATAGAAGGATTACCAACATGGATGTTAATATTCTTGAGGAAGATAGTAGGGAAAGCATAAATAAAAGTTTCATTTACTAAAGTCATTAAGGAAGAAGGTTGTAAAGTAGTTAATGGATGGTGTTAATGAGGATGAAGAATGTCATAAAGAGATCTTGCAAAAGAATAGTGTTTTTTTTCCATTTGCAATTCTTGGATTCTAGTATAATATCTAGAATCTGTTTGAGGGTTGGTGGACTATAATAAAGTTGTCATAAGAATGACAATGGTAAATGAGATAATTTAAAAAATATATTGTTCCAGTCATGATTTCATCAATATTGGGCACTTGATATGGAAACTCTGTACAGAAAGACAAATTGGTTACTTATCCTTAACTCAGTCTCAGGAAGTTGATTGAAGCATTTAAAAGTGTAGTGGCTTGTCCTTGATCACGTAGCTAGACTATGTAATAGATAGAAATTGAACCTAATTTTTCTTGACTCCAAGGCTGGCCCTTCAACTTAATATGATTCAAATTTTCATTGTATGTTGATAACTTGAATTGTATTATATATAAGCGTTTTCTTCCTTTCTAGTGAATGAATTGAATGCAATTCCTTTGGCAAATTGACTGATCACTTTGGGGAAAAAAGGGTAAATTCATGGGATTTATAATTATGTCATTTTTCTAAAAGTTCATTGTTTGTAGGCAAAAAGCAAATTTTTAGAGTCTGGTAACTGTAAGAAAAAAATCCATCTTTGAAATTCCTTTGTTATATACATTCTGATAGATAAAGCTAATTTAGACAGAAGAAAAGAGGAATATAATATATAATAAACATAATATAACATCACATCACATCACACCATGTCATATCATGTCACAGAATATCATGTAATGTAATGTAACATAATGTAACAACATAAAATAACAACATATAATATGATATGATATACAATATAATATGATATGACATAATATTACAAAATATATGATATGATATGATATGATATGATATGATATGATATAGTTTAATATAATATAATTTAATATGATATAGCATAGCATAGCATAAGGTAATATAACAACATAATGTAAAATAACATAATGTAACATAACATATAATACAATATAAGATAATTTAACATAACAATATAATATATAAGGTCATTCATGAGATTTGATTTACAGAAAGACTGAGCATAGTAATTAGTCACAAAGAGCATTTCATTTTAGGTGGTCAGGAGATCAGATATAGTTCATTCTGAAGTTTGTCCATAAATGACCCCATGAATTTGTTGGTAGCTCCTCAGATGCAAGAGTATGGATGGGAAGAAAGATTTCCTAACACCCTTACTGTAGTATGTAATTATATTACTTATAATGTAGAATCATCAGGGATTGAATCAGAGGTATTCCATGGGGTGGGGTGTACTTGATTTTTCTGCTTTAAATCTTAGAAAGGTCTGTTTTTGTTGTTGTCATTGTTTTGTGTTGTATTTTTGTTGATTGGGTTTATTAGTTTCTGAAATTCCTTACAAAAATAAGGCTTGCCAAACTGTTGCCCTGACAAACACATCTCTGGTTAAGAAAATAAAAACATTGATAGAATCCAACCAGTGCTGCTGTGATGATCTCACCTCACAAACCCTTTATTACAGGCTTCTTAGGGAGGAAATCTCTGTATGAAAGACTGCTGCTTTGATATGACCTATTGTCTAGCCTTCATCTGGCTTAGCTTTGGGAAACACAGCTTGATACATTTAAAATCTTTTTAAAGTGGTGCCATAACATATTTTGTTTTTAGTCCTGCCTGTCCACCATAGGTAGGTCTTTAAGAGTTCTGATGAAGATTATTAAGCAGAGTTCTGTAATGCTCAAATTATCCTTTTATTTTATATTACATTTTCATACAATATTGTCTAGGTGATCTTGGACAACTTACTTAAACTCTAAGCATATCCACAGTCAATGTAAAATGAAAAGCTTCATAGCAGTGTCCAATGGACTTTAGTAGAGGGTGTGTTCTTCACTGAATTCCACATAGCAATGAAATCAATGTGCAACCAAACTCAAATGAACAAACTAAAAACATTCAAAATTACCATATACTATTGTTCCCCATAGACTAGGGTCATAGAACCATAGATGTGGAGCTGAAGGGGACCTTCAGAATCATCTAGTTCAATCATTTCAAATGGCAAAAGTAAAATTCATACTTAATAACAATAATAAAAATTTATATTGGATAATAGATTAACAGCTGGGAGGAAATGAAGCAGATATTTATTCCAAAAATGTAATTTTACAAATGAGGAAATTTAGCCCTAGAGTGAAGAATCAATTTGCTCAAGATTACATAGTGATAGAGATTGGAGTTCTGAACCTGGGTCCTATAATTTCACTTCCAATTCTTCCATCATATTTGCATGCTATGCTCTCTATGACCCTGTGAAATTGGTACTATTTTTATCACCTACTTTTTTCCCCCAGAGAAATAAATGGAAAGTGTTGCCTAGGGCAGAGGTGTCAAACTGTTCATAACCAGATTAAAATATAATTGGGAGATATTTAACAAAACTAAATAAAAATGCAATAAAACATAGATAATATTAATTTATTATTTTCTAAATCAATATTCAGCATGCTGGAATCCAATTCCATTTGAATATGACCCCATTGGTTGAATAACAAGAGGTGCAGTTACTTGCCTGGGATCACACACCTAGAACATATATTTCACGGACAAGAGTTAAAATCAGATATTCCTGTCTTTTGGGAAAACTTATCAACTATACTATGTTGATTTGCTAATCTGAGAGATTTAAAGTAAGTATTTTTCCATTCAATGACTTATTTTCTTATGATTTCTTTCTTGGTTTTAATCTTGCAAAATGTTTGCAATTTTATGTAATTGAAATTATCTATTTTAACTTCTTTGGTAAAGCATTTAAACGTGTTTGCATACATGCCTATATACACACATATATTATATATATCAATACACAATCGATGTCCTTATACACATAGATATAAATTTACAATATTATTTAAGTTACATATATGGATGTGTGACTTTTTATATTAAAGTCAAGTATTCATTTGGGGTTGATTTTGGTATAAGTTATAAGGCACTGATTTAAACTTAATTATTTTTGATGTACTTATTTCTATTTTGTATTGCAATGAAGGAGATACTCATATGTAAGTATTTTATATTCTCGCATTTGTTTAGCATTATATTTAATATTGAGGTTATTTTTTCTGATGTTTATTTACCTAGTATATTCAATTGATATACTTTTCTAATTTTTAAACAAATTTCAAATAATTTTGATGATTACAGATTATAATATAGACTGAAGGTTACAAGTTCTATTATTCTTTCATCAGACAAACCATTATTGAAAACAATTTCTAAATAAGTGAAAAAAATGTTAATGTGATATCTATGCCCTTTGGCCAAGAAATCTTACTGTAATTCATATACCCACTATAGACAGACTCACATATTCAGAAATAAGCATGATAATATTTTTCATTATTTCCTTGATATTCTGAATGTTTTGTTCCTCCAAGGAAATTTTGTTATTCTTTCTCTAAACTATAAAATACTCCTTTGGTAGTTTGGATGTTATAACAATTTGTAAGATTATTTTAGATAGCATCATTTTTATTAAATTTCCATGGCCCAATTATGAGCAATGAATATCTTTCTGTCTTTATTTCTTTAAAGAATTTTTAAAGTATATTTGACTCTCAAGTATTTGTGGTTAGACTAATTCCAAAATATTATACATATTTTACAGTTGTTTTGGATTTTCTTTTCTATTTTTTTCTACTGGATTTGTAATTACTATATAGAAATTCTATGGATTTTTACAGAAATATTTATTATTGTACTATTTCAACAAAGTTATTATCTCATTAGGAAACCATAGAAACAACGAACTGGTGTTATTAATTATTTTATTTAGTTTCTTCATTAATTCTTTAAGATTTTCTAAGTAGGTCATTATGTCATCTAAAAAGAGAGTTTTTTTCTTCTTATTGTCTATACTTTTTATTGCTTTCTCTTGCTTTTTTGTTATTTCTACATTTCTAGGCCTGTGCCTAAAAAAATGTAGCGAGGTTATCCTTGCTTTACTTTTACTTTTATTGAAACACTTCTAGCACATCTCAATTTTAAGTAATGCTACATTTTGAGTTTGCACATGAACGTTTTATCATATTAAAATGACTTTTCTACACCTATGTTTTGAGGTTGTAAGTATATTGTGTAGGCATGTGTGTTTTAGGAGTAATAAGTATTATAATTTTACAAAAGTGATTTTTTTGTTAATCCATTGATATAATAATGTGGTTTGTGGGTCTTTACAAACTTTTTTCTTGTTCAATCATGTTAATTGTTCCCTAATGTGGTACCAACATGGCATACCTGGTATAAACTTTTGTGTCATAAGGAATACTTCTTAACATATATTTTGCTATAGTCTTTTTGCTAAGATTACTTTAAAATATTTCCCCACAATTATTTATTAATACTATTGGTCTATGATTATCTTTCTTAGCTTTTATTATTAAAGATTTTAAATATTTAAACTTTATCTTGTAATAAGAGTTTGGAAGGACATTTTATTTGTCCATTTCTGAAAACAAATATGCATGCCAAAGATATTAATTTATCTTGATAGAGTTCAATCACAGATCTAACTGAACTCTTGTTCTTGACAATTCCTTCTTGTCTTCTTCAATTATGATTTTGTTAACATCGACATTTTATATTCTGTTATATGGGGAATTTTAAAATTTTAGTGATCTTCTGCTTTTTTTTTTTTGCCTTTTGGTGAGGCAATCAGGGTTCAATGACTTGCCCATGGTCACACAGCTAGTAATTGTCATGTGTCTGAGGCCAGATTTGAACTCAGGTCCTCCTGACTCCAAGGCCGGAGCTTATCCACTGTGCCATCTAGCTGCCCCTCTTTGCTTCTTTTTGATGATCAGTTTTGCTAGCCTATAATAGTGTAGTGCTAGTATATTGTAGATAGTTTAGTACCTAACCTCTTCCACTGATCCACCACCCTCTATCTTAGCCAGTAACAGGTAGTTTTGATGATTGCTGCTTTATAATTCAATTTAAGATCTGGAATGGCTAGACCACCTTCCCTAGCATTTTTTTTCATTAGTTTCCTTGATATTCTGGACCTTTTATTCTTCCAGATGAACCTAGTTATTACTTTTTCTACCTCTATAAAATAATTTTTGGTAGTTTGGTTGGTATGGCACTGAATAAGTAAATTAGCTTAGGTAGAATTGTCATTTTTACAATTTTACAATTTTAGAATTGTCACTCTGATCTTTTTATCAGGAAGGTTTGGAAGTTCTCTATTTCGTTGAATGCTCATCTCCTCCCCTAAAAAAATTATCTTTTAATGTAGAAGCTGCAAGGTCATGCATAATCCTGACTGTGTTTCCATGATATTTAAATTGTTTCCTTCTGACTACTTGCAGCATTTTCTCTTTGACTTGGTAATTTTGGAATTTGGTTACTATATTTCTTGGCATTTTCAATTTGGAATCTTTTTCAGGAGGTGGTCAGTGCATTCTTTCTATGGCTGTTTTACCCTTTGGTTTTAGGATCTCAGGACAATTTTCCTTGATGATTTCTTGAAAGATGCTGTCCAGGCTTTTTTTTCCATCATGGTTTTCAGGTAGACCAATAATTTTTCAATTGTCTGGATCTATTTTCCAGGTCAGTTGTTTTACCAATTTGCTATTTTATGTTTTCATCTATTTTTTCATTCTTTTGTTTCTTTTTGACTGATTCTCATTCCCTCATAAAGTCATTGACTTCCACTTGCCCAATTCTAACTTTTTTTAAATTTAATTTAATTTTTTTTTGCTTTTAGGCAATTGGGATTAAGTAACTTGCCCAGGGTCACACAGCTAGTAAGTGTCAAATGTTTGGTCTGAGGCCAGATTTGAACTCAGGTCCTCCTGACTTCAGGGCCAGTGCTCTGTCCACTGTGCCACCTAACTGCCCCCTCCAATTCTAATTTTTAATGAATTCTTTTCTTCTATTGGATTTTGTACCTCCTTTTCCATTTGATCTATTTTACTTTTTAAGGAGTTGTTTTTTTCAGTGTACTTTTTTTCCCCAATTTTCCAATTATAATTTTAGGGACTTAATTTCTTCATTGTATTTTTTTCCAGTTGGCCAATTGTATTTTTAGAGACTTGTTTTGTACAGCTAATTTTTATCCTTCCTTTTCCAACCTATTGACTCTCTTGCACACCTCTCATTTCTTTTCCCAATTTTTCTTCTACCTCTCTTATTTGACTTTTAAAACCCTTCTTGTGCTCTTCCAAGAAGGCTTTTTGGGCTTCAGACAGTTCATATTCTCTTTTAAGGTTTCAGATGTGGGTTTGTTGACAATATTGTCCTCTTCTGAATTTCTGCCTTGATCTTCCCCGTCCCCATAAGAGTCCACAGCTGGTTCATCTAGTTGGCACAGTGGATAGAGCATTGGCACTGAAGTCAGGAGGACCTGAGTTCAAATGTGGCCTCAGACCAAACCCTTGACACTTATTGTGTGACCCTGGGCAATCACTTAACTCCAATTGCCTTAAAAAACTCTATAGTCATTGTACCTTTCATTTACTCATGGTGTTTGCTTATTTTCTGTCCTTTACAAAAAAAAATGAGCTCTCCTGGTGGGGAGCAGGGAGCACTAACCCACAGCTTCTTGGTAGCCCGGGGCCTGGTCCGTAGATTTGTGTGATGGGGCTGACTCAGTTGCTAGCAGTTTGAGGCTATAGGGTTCTGTCAACTTACCTGATGTTGGGCTGCAATCAACAGCACTTTGTGTTCTACGGGTAGAGGTGGGGAGTTTGGCCTCTGGAGGATGCCTGCTCACTTGGGCCTTTTGCTCCTTCTTTTGACTCCTTTCAGATGGATGTTTTGCTGCTGCGGGATGTTTCTCTGCCTGGGGCTTTCCCCCTTGGAGTACTTCCCAGAGTTTTTCTGACACACTGGGAAACTTGACTGCTGTAAAACACAGAGGCATGTGGTGATTTTCTGTGCCAGACTCCACTAGTTCCCCTGTCCATCCTGAGGCATTCCGGGGTCCTGATGTTGGTGCTTGCCTTCTCCACTACTCTGGGGTACAGAATCTCCCCCTGGTATGCTTAGGGGGAGCTTTCTGTTGGCTTGCTGGGACACCTCCTATTCTGTATTGCTCCCCCTCTCCCCGGGCAAAAGGGACCTTGCACATTAATTCCACAAGCTTCCTGGGCTAGTGCTGTACTCAATCTTTTTCTTGGCATGATATTTTCTGGGCTTTCAGAGGTCAATAAGAGAGGGTGAGAGCAACTTACTTCTTACTCCACCATCTTGTTTCTCAGAAGTGAAACTTATTTCTTTTGTTTCTTTGTTTCTGTTTCCCCATTCATGAAACCCTGCACTGTTATCCCTTCCACAAAAAATATTTACTAACTTACTGGCACTTATGGAATCTAGTCCATAGAGCATTAGTTCCACTATTCCACCTTCCTTTTCATATTTTAAGTAACTTTTCCTTGGGTAAAATGAAGTTTTTTTTCTAACTTATAATGATATTATCTTCTGTATGGCACATGAGTTGCAGCTTTACCTCCTACAGTGACTCTCCTTTTCATTACATGACTAGGAAGAATAAGTTTCTGTCAACTATTTTGGGATAAAAGGAAATGCACATTTATTCATTGCCAAAGGGTGACCATGTAAGGACTCCCATAATTGGACTATAAATTATAAGTTTGCAATATGTCTTGTTTTTGTGCCAAGCATGCAGCGTGGATTGGGAGTGTGGGGATGTTGAGTAAAAGTTCTAAATATTTAAGTGTCTTGATGTTATTTCCTGAGGTATATTTATGAGGTGTGTACTTTGTGTGGTGTTTCTGCTTTTTTTTTTTTAATCTTGGAAATTCAGCTTTAGTTACTCCATGCTGTTGTACAATTTCATCTTATTATGGAAATAGTTTAGAGTGTTGCAGATATTTGCAGGCAGAAACTATTGTAACCTCTTGACAATCACCATCTCCATGCCTAGGATGTTCCCATTTCCTGGAATCTATTCTCTACTCACTTCCTCTTAGAATTCCTAGCTTCCTTCAAAATTGAATTCATGTCACTTTCTACAAGATTGTCTCCAATGTAATAGGGGCCTGAATGATGGGAACCTGGCTTCATTTCAAGATCACAAATAGTCTGATCTGCTTGTTGCCAGCCCACATGGAAGAAGCTGGGAAATGTACTTTTAGGAAGGCATGAAAAAAGGCCTTCTTCCTCATATAAGAGAATATGCAAGTATTCTGACTTTCTCTGATGGTGAAGAAATTTTTTTTTTTTTACTTTTGGCAATATAGCTGGAACTGAAATTGTTTCCAAAAGGTGAAAACCAATGATTTAGTCCATTTTTTTTTCCTGCCTAGAGGCTTTTGAGTGAGAAGTTCCCTATGATTCCTGTTGGGGAGAGACGTGTTAGGCCTTTATGCTCACACATAAGCCAATGGCATGTGGCCTGTGAACATATCTCCCTGCTGCTCTGTTGTATCTATTCTTTCCTCCCTTGTAGGTGAAAAAATATCAGACTAGGCTGTGACCTTGTGCTATTAAATGGTTATGAATGTGAGCCAACAGAGTTCTGAGTGCCAAAATCTATGCCTGATTTTGTAGAGAGCTAAGATGGTAAGGAACAAAGTCCCAAAAGACTTGACATATTTGACCAAACACAAGTGGGATCAAAGGCAACCATGAGGAAGCAATAACAATTCATTCATCTGCTATGCCACATCCAAAATTGAATGTTTTGGGCAAATATTCAAGACAGCCACTTTCAGTATGATCCCCAAATCTCCAAATACTGAGGAGGTGTAGGGAAGTTTGCATCCCCAAGCATTTGGAAGACATTTTTGTTTTTTCAATATCTTCTCAGTAAATATTGCCTCGGCAAAAGCTAATTTATGTTAATTGATTAAATGACACTGGGATAAAAATCACTATTAATTGGTATTGGTACAAACACTGGTATGAATGGTAGAATGGAATAGGGGCTTGAGCTCATCACATTAAAGACAGACACTTCAACCCTAAGGTGTACCATTAAAATGCTAGTAAGGAGATAAAACCTTTCTCAAGATCTGACTCATTTCTGAGTATAGGAATTGGAATAAGATTTTTAGAGATTATATGGACCATCCCTAATTCTCCCCAGAGGCTTGTGTTCTCCTTTGCAAATTCCTTTGTATTTATTTTGCCTTAGTATGCTGTATTTACTTACATGTGTACATCTTGATTCTATTCAATAAAAATAATCTTTAGTGCTGGGATTTTTTTCAAGGTTGACTCTGTATCTGTAGAATGTCTGCTACCAAATACAGGGTTTTTAAAAAGCCTTAGTGTAGCTTTGAGCTTTTAAAGATTAAACAATCCTAAGAATTTTGGGATACCCCTTTATATGCCTACTAAATGAAAGGCTGTAGTTGATAGAGTATTGGAAGGGTATTCTAATCAACCCTATCATTACTTCTAAAAAGGACGTGTCGAATAACTGCTCTATTGTTTCATTCTCCATCTCTGACTGGACAAAACACTCTTTCCTGGCCATTGGGCCATTAGTCCCCTGTATGTGTTGTCTTGCCCATTAGAATTGAAGCTTCTTCACTTCTAAGATCGCCTCTCTCAATTGTATCCCCAGCACCGAGCAGTAGATTTGCAAATAATAAACACTTAATAAAAGGTTTTTTTTTTTTTTCATTCAGCCAGGCCTTCATTGAGAGAACTATAGAATTAGAAGATCTAAAACTGGAATTAGCTCAGCAATCATTTAATTCAATCTTCTTATTTTAAAAAGGATGAACCTTAGGTCTAGAGAGTATGTGACTTATTCACGACCACACAGTGGATGAGGATACCAATACCCATTTCTGCAGCTCCAAAGAGATGAGACAAATAATTCCGGACTCCTGAAGAGAGGTTACATTGGCTGATAAACCATCCCAGTTTTTATGATTAGTCATCTTTTGCTTCATTAAAATTCTCTGAATCTGCAATAGACAACATATAGACATCACCATTACTATGTAGCTGGTGAATACCGGCTCCCTGTCTTAACTCTTGTCTTTGTCAACTTCCCACAGCTGTTAACTTCCCAGCCCCAGCAGTAAAAGTCCTATTGAAAACATAAGTTACAGGAGCTCCTTGTTTCAGTAAAGCTGCCCTCCTAGAACACTGGGGACAGCTTAGTGACATATTTGTTGACCGTTTTTTTTTTTTTAATTAGTTTCTGCTTATGTTAATCCTCGAATGTCTTGCCAGTCTATTGCCAGGAGAAATATTTGAGTGTAAGTCTGGCCTTCTGTGTTTGTGATGAATAGATTTTCTTCCCAAATAAACTTCCCCTACAGCCTTTTTCTCTTGGGCTTTAGTGGTTGCTCCTACAGTTCCTAACAGTTTACAGAAATGGGCATAAATTATTTGCTATAGAAAAAAAAATCAACCAGGCATTTGATTTGTTATTACTGTTTGCTGGCAGCATTAGACATGGTGCTATTAGGGAATAGAGAAGGGAGTTTGTGTTAGTCTGCTTATTTAGAAGGCAAACAGCCTCTGTTGGCTGATAGAAAGACTAGAAACAAGAATCACCACCACATACTCTATTTTTCATAAGTGGTGTTTGTTCTCCTTAAAGCAGATTGATTTTTCTTTGAGGAATTTCCTTGGGGTTTCCATAGTCTAATCATTGGCTGTGTCAATGGGGACAAGGAAATTACAAGTAGAGACTAGGAAGAATTTATGAGAAGCTGTATATGGAAAAAAAAACACTATGTTATAGCCTTTTTATCGGAACAGATTCTAAGTGCATGAAAAGTTTATACTGAAGAGTACAAGTTCTTGGTTGGTCTAAGAAGGCAAAGGTTCTGCGCCTTCCTCCTCAGGGATATTGTCCAGAGATTCCAATGAATGATAGAACCTGCCAATACTTTAATTGCCTTGAAGTAGGTGTGCATATGTTGGGGGAAGTTCTTGATTGGAAATTAAGCCATGAGGCCAAAGAAGACAATAGCTGCTTTGGGCTGTCTTCCAAATTAGCGTCTTACTCTAAATAATTTTATAAGCAACATGGCAGACTGTGAAACAAGATGAGGTCTTATATTATTGTCTTTCTTTTTCTCTGATAAGTCTCTAAATTTAAGATTTAGAAGGGACCTTAGCAGTCATCTGGACAGACTCATTTAAAAAAAAAGAATCCCCACTGCCTCATATCAGACAAATAGTCTTCTAGTCTTTCCTTGAAAATGACCAGTGAGAAATGATCCACTATCTCCTGAGGCAATCTATTTTACTTTGAACAGCTCTGATTGTTAGAAAGTCTGTTCTGATATTAAACTTGAATCACCTCTTTCTAACTTCCTACACTTGCTCCTGTTTCTGCTCTCTGTGCCTGAATAGACAGAATAATTACTACATAATGACCTTTGAAGAATTTGGAAACAGTAATGATCTTCTCATTGAATCTTTTCTTACCAGACAAATCCTTGCCTGCCCTTTAATTGATACTTGTATGACATAGACTCTAAGTCTTTCAATATTCTCATTGTCCTTTTTTGGACAAATCTAAATCATCTATGTCTTTCCTAAATGGTGGTATCCAGAAGTAAAAACAATATTCCAGATGTATTCTGACTAAGGATGAATATAGCTGGAGTTTTATTTTTATTTTTGCTTTAGATCAGTGATTTAATTATTGTTTAAATTTCCTCTACCAATGCAGATCAAAATTGCCATGAAGTCTTAGAGAACAACCTTGGGGCATTTAGGGATTTTTTCCCTCTTAGGATCATAAATATGGAGTTGATAGGGAACTGATAGGCCAACTAATCCAAATCCTACATTTTACAGATGAAGAAATTGAGGTCCAGGGAGATGAAATGACTTGTCTGAAGTCACACAGTCTGTACATATCAAAGGTAGGGCTTGAACCCAAGTTAGGAATTCCTGAGTCTGAGATTGCTTATCTATCCAGCACTCCACAATGCTTCTTACTACAAAATTACCATCATCTTGTGTCTGGAAACTGTGCTTGTCTTAGCGTAACTGAAGATCTCATTAAGTCTCTTTGTGGTTATACCTGGGTCCACCAGAATCTAGCTTTCAATTCCTATAGAAATTTGTCCATTCATCTTTGGGGCTCCCACCCTACAAACCTAACCCAGGTGAATGGTGATGAGTCTGTGCAAATTTGGCCTTTTAGTCCCTTATATTTACTGGTTGGCACCAAATCACCAGACTGTGCTTCTCTTCATCCTATCCAACCATCTACCCAAACTGTCTCATCATCTGTCTTCCACTGGTGACCTGTTCCTTCCTATTTGAACTAGTACCTTCCATACCGGACGATTACCCCCACTGCCCTCCCTTCTACTTTCCCAGAACAAATCATCCCTCCCTGGTCACCATTGCCCTAAAAGAGTTGTCTTCCCTATCAGAATGAAAGTTCCATGGGGGCTTATTTTACCAAATTGTATGGCAATAAAAATAATGATTTAGATGTAGTGTCTGAATATTCCAAAAAATATAAAATAACCAGATTAACAAAGAAGAAGTAGTAGATTTAAATAACCAAAATTAAAACCAAAAAAGTGAACAAGTGATAAAGAAATTCAACTATGAAACAAATAAATCCTGGTCCAGACAGATTTAACAGTGAATTTTCTCAGGCATTAAAGGAAAAACTATGATATGACAAATTATTTGCAAAAATAAAAAAGCAATTTAAAAAAAAATGCCCTCTATGAGACAAATGTGGTCTTTATACCTATACTGAGAAGAGATTAAGCAGAGCAGGGAAACTATAGATAACTATCTTTGATGAATAAAGGCAACACATCACAGTAAAACTCAGCATCAAAATGGAAGACCTGAATTAATGTCCTGCCTATGATACATGTGGGCAGCTAATAGAGTGCTGAGCCTCGAGTTAGAAAGACTCAGTTTCCTGAGTTCAAATCTGTCCTCAGACATATACTAGTTGTGTGACCCTGGGTAAGTCACTTAACCTTGTTTGCCTCAGTTTCCTCATCTGTAAAATGGGCTAGAGAAGGAATTGGCAAACCACCCCAGTATCTTTGTCATGAAAACCCCAAATAGGATCACGAGGGTCATGACACAAAAACGACTGAATAACAACAACTCTGATACATACTGGTTGTGTGAACCAAGAAAGTCACTCAACCTTTCAGTGCTCAGAGCATATCTTAAAACTGTAAGTTGGATAAAGGGTGTTGACCTGGTTGCTTGAGGAATTTTCTTTACCTAGACATTCCTCATAACAATGAAATCACAGGTCCAGTCTCTATCCTTTCTGTAAAGAAGATCAATGTAAAAATACTGAAAAAAAATCATCCAAGAGGCTTTAACAACATGGTAGAAGATTATATGCTATGATCAGTTTGGATTGATAATAAGAATTCAGACATCATTCAATATTAGAAAAACTCTAAATATAATAGACCATATTAATGATAAAATGAATAACTATTACCTTATTATGTCAACATATTCAGAAAAAAAAATTTGCTAAAAACACAACAGCTCTTTGTATGGATATGTGAATTACTTGGGAGAAGCAATACTTATGATACAATATAGGTTAATTTTGTGACACAAATGTCACAAATGTGCATTTCTGCTGACACCAGATTATACCAGAATATCTAACTTTATTGAGATGAAGTCAGATTGAGCTGATTTCTCTGGTTAGTTAGTTCTTTGGCAGTTGGCTCCTGGGCTTCATGCTATATGCAGGTGTTTCCTTCCTCTGTTATGTTTTAAATTATGTGGTCTTAAGAATGGCTATTACTTCAAGGAAATGCACAAAAATTGTAGCTCAAAGAACACACTTCAGTGACCATTAGAACTATTGCAGTGGCTGTTGCTATACAGAATTCAAATGTTTCAATGATCATTCAAACCTATGATAAAATGGGAGCACAATAAGAAAGGAAATTTAAATTGAAAATTAAATTAAATGGAAAAAAATTTTTCTCTGGAAGGGCCTAACTAATCATATGAAAACAAGCAAAGAGATTTTAGAGGGAATGGCAGCTAGGTGGGATTCTTGTCCATTCCTCTATAGTGCAGTAGTGGCTTCCTAAAATTAAAAGAATGGTCAGAAGCCCAGTGGAGAGAAAAACAGGTGAAAACCATTGCTATTAAAAAAATACTTATAGGAAAGATAACACAAATACTGGAGTACTAGGTTAAAAAAATAAACATTTTTTCACATAATAAATTCAATTTTTAATTGAAGGCTAAACCAAAACCATGAATCAAAGGAAATCCAGGTAAGATTGCAAGCTCTGGGTATCTTCATCTGACTGTAGACATCCATCCAAAATTGTTTAGGAGATTTCTAATTACCAATGTGTTCAGCAGTCTTTCAATTGAGAAATAAGCAACTCTGATCAAAACATCAATATGCTGAGGTAATAGCTCTAGATATACCAATATTTTGAAAATAGAGATGCAGAACTGAAATACAACCTTGTACAATGCCACCATATGTATGAGAAGTTAAAAAAATATTCAATAGATGAAGATTACTATGCCTTGAAAGACTTGGCACTCCTTTGATTTAGATAGATAACACATTTGTTACACTTTTGCTATGTTGCAGGCACTGTGCCAAATGTTGATGATTAAAAAAAATAAGCCAAAAAGATAATTTCTAACTTCAAAGAGATTATATTCTACTGGGAGATGACAACATGTAAATGGGAACTGGAAGATGGGGAAGAGGAAAAGTTTACTGAAATAGAGGCAAGGCAGCTGGTAAAGAGGTGGAGAAGTATGGAGTGTGAATTGATCTGGGAGTGAAATGAGAATGGTTGGAGCCTCTCCTAAAATGAAATGGAGGTCAGACAAACAATTCATTAATAAGGAAAGTAAAGATTCAGGGTAAATTGAGGAGAATTACAGAATTAAATTGAGAATTAAATGTTATCTATAACCTAGGGGACATTGTCAAATTTTGGAAAAATGGTCACTTTATAAAAAGTAAATATAATATCCAATGTGATAAAAGTGTACTTTCATGATAAAGAATCAAGAATATATGTCAAAATATTGTGAGCTCTGTTAAGTCATATAAAACAAGCAATTATAGAAAAAGTTTATCCCATATGTACAGGAAGGATCTTTACTTATCACTGTATTTGCTTTGCTGTTTGATTAAATAGATTTATTTTGCTTTGAATTAATATATTCTCTGGTTCACTGGTGAAAGTAAACATATTGGTAAGGCTTCTACGCTAGGATTTTAAGTAGTTCCTGACTTATGGAATGCCTTCAACCTCATGTAACTTTTCTGAGAAACCCATGTGTGTGTGTGTACGTGTGTGTGTGTGTGTGTGTGTGTGTGTATACATGTGCTACTAGTGATTAGTTTGTATCCATATAAACATATTGTATATATAATGCATCAGTGGTACAAAAGGTCACATGTTTGCCAATTGCAAGGCCTGTGTTAAGTTAAACAGATTTCTTTTTTGAGTTTCTGGGTCTTAACAATTGTTTCTTAGATCCTGTTTCTTGTTTGTAAGATCCTGTTTCTTGTTTGTTTTTGTTTTTGTTTTTTTTTGTTTTTAAAATTAGGAGAGGCGTCAAAGATGGATAATACCTGGGGCCAAATGGGTGCTGGCTATGACTCCTATTATCACTACCTTAAAATACAAAGAAGAGGCCAATGGTATTCTTCTAGTATATGTCTAAAGAATGGGCAAACCTGGCCACATTCAACATGTGCCAAGCATCTTAAATTAATTTCCTACCAATCTGGGCTAAGGAAAAACTGAAAACATATTTGATGAAGCATTTTCCCTTTAACTTTGTATATTTTAAGGGAAATTTCATCCATGTGCTTTTAATTCATTTACATTTATGTCATCAAATATTATTTTGAAGAGGGTTTTTTAAATGTTAAAAAAAAAGTCCTAACAGACTTCTCAGTAAACTCTGTTTCAGCATTTCTTTCTTAAAAAGAAAAAAGAAAAAGAAAAAGACAAAAGGTCTTGTTTTGCCAAGGGCAAATAAATCAATACACAGAGGTTCAGGTTGGAGTCCCCAAACACAGACATTTTAAATAAGATTCATAAGTAAGTAAAACTAATTAGATTCTCTTACAGCTCCTGATAGACATTTAACTACTAAAAATCTTTGGCAGTGGCCTTTAAACAATTATAACACACTTTCCCCAAGATCTTCAACAAGATTAACAAATGTTTGTGGCCAAGATTAGCCTCTTCCAGACTGAGTGTTTTTGCTAATGTATATGCATTTGTGTACGTGTTCAGTTATTCACATTATAGGACTTCTACCTATTTAAAAACCAAACATTACTACTAAAAAGTGAATTGAGTATTGGTACTGAAGTCAGGAAGACCAACATACCAATCTTACCTAGAAACTTACCAGCTATATCATTTAACACATATTGGCCTTATTTTCTCACCTACAAAATGATGACATGATATATAGGGTAATGATACATATGATTAAAGTGACACAAATGGCAAAATATAAGGATTTCACATAAAAAAACTAACTAAAATGTAAATAAATCTCTGCTGTCACATAATAACTATAGATGGCTTTAATGTTATTCTTTTAAAATTTGATAAATACAACAAAAATAAATGAAGGGAAATTATAGACCTCAACAGAAAGTAGGAAAAATAGATTTTAGATAAAAATATGTTGATTGCTAAATGGACATATTGACTATTTTCTAATCACCAAATACCTTTCCAAAAATTGATTATAGTATAAGACTTTAAGAACTCATAAAGAATGTAGAATGACATAAACATATTCTTATTTTCCATCATAAAATAATAATAATAATAAAGGAAATATAGATTAAAATCAAAATAGAAACTAAATAATATCCTAATTAATGAACAAGTCAAATATAAATCATTATAATAAATAATTATATTCAAGAAAATTATAAGAGACTACTATGCCCATTTATATGCCATCAAAACTGAGAAATTAAAGAAGACGGATGAATAACTACAAAAACACAAAATACCCCAATTAACAAATAGATATCCTAAACACAAACAAAAGAAAATTAGTCTCAGATAAAAAAAAAAGAGTAAGACATCTATGAACTTCCAAAGGGGTAAAAAGTGAATTCTATCTCTACTTTCCAAATAAATGAATACCCATGCTTTATAAGTGATCAAAAATAGAGAATTGTATAAGATAGTTATGCTTCTTATATCCAAAGATGGAAGAGGAAAAAAAAAGAGGAGAAGGAATTTTAGACCAATATAACCAATCAATATTTATGTGAAAAAGTACTAACCAATATCTGGCAGGTATTGTCATATGATGGGAAGGGTAATGGAATAAGAATCAGATAAACTGAGTTCAAATCTTGGTTCTATCACTTGACACTTGTACGACCTCAGATAAGCCATGTAACTTCTCTGGGCCTCGATTACCTGAACTGCAAAATTAGTGAGATGGTTTAGTTGACTTAAAAATGTCTTCCTTCTCATATGATTAGCAAAGTAATCGCAGCAACATATTTTAAATATCATTATTATTAAATTTAAATTTATATTAGGGAGACAAACTGTCTCAATACTAGGCAAAATTAGCATTGTTTTATTAATAACAAAATACCTGGTTACATATTTTTAAATTTGAAAAATCATTGAAGCAAATGGATGTTTTATTAATATGATCCAAAGCAACTGTCTAAATTCAAGAGCTAAGATTATTATGTTTGTTTTTTAACCTAGGGATTTCCTCAGACTTTTGAAATTTCCTTTGAAAGAAAATTATTTTTCAGTAATTCTGAAATGTTTGGGAAAGACTAGGTGGAGAGAGAAGGGGAGGAGAAGCTGTTCAAAACTGGGTCGGCCTCAGGCCAGTCTGATGGTTCAGACTCAAGACTGGATCAAAATGAGATACTCTTAGTTTGAATAATATATAACAAAGTAAGCTTACTCCACAATTGTAATACTATTTCAATAGCAAGGAAAGGACACTTAGGATACTCAGAATGTAGAATTAATTCAGTTAAATACAGTTCTCCTACCACCTTCTTCTAGTTCCCTACCAACATATGTGTTCAGAGGGACTTATTAGTATATTCTGCAGTGGCCCCAACTACTTGTGCACTGGGATCTTATGCTTTATGTAACATGGAAGTTCTTTCAACAGTTCAAGCCTTAATCCCCTTCTAGACCAATAAAGTTGGAGTATAGTTTCATTATTTCTAAGGAATGTTAGGGCATGTGTGGGAAATTTTCAGCTATGTCATGGGGCCTAGTGCCATGGCTCCAGACCAGATGCTTTCAAATAAGTGGCACTGCTAAAGAGAAATACTCATCTAGCACCCATTGCCATCATTTACTTAGAAGGTGTCAAATAACCCTCTTCCTGCAACATGCATCCAAAGCAGCAAAAAATTGACTTGAGTAATTACTAAAAAAAATTCAAATTAAATTTACAGATGTATTTTAGAAGAATTAAAACTTGCTAACAAAAGTATTTCAAAACCCAAGAGTGTAATAAAATATATAGTCCTGACTAATGTAGCCACTATGTGAAGGTAATTCTATTTTAAGAGACTTTACTTAACCTAACTTCACAGATAAACTACAGTAATATCTATATTTTGGATACAACTAAAGCCTAGCACCCTTGCTCAAACACAGTAGGGTCTACAAACACAGAGATTTTGTATGAATTTATTCACAGTCTGTGAAAATTATGTAAAGGCCAGTGAGTATGACGATCTTTGAGATTGTAAATCCTCCAAATCCTGCAACCATGTGTCTCAGATTTTCTCAGACAGGGCTGATTTCAAGAAAAAACAAAATTTACTTTTAATAAAATTTGACAATGAAATATACTTGCCAGATCATGGATTGTAATAAGATGGTGCAGTGGATAAAGCACTGTTCTTGAAGTCAGGAAGAACTGTGCTCAAATTTTACCTCAGACACTATTATCTGACTTTAGGCAAGTTACTTGATCTCTGCTTCAGTTTTCTCAAATGTAAATATGATGATGATGATATAATAATAATAATAATAATAATAATAATAATAATAATGATAATGATAATGATATCTACCTCACAGAGATGTTGTGAAGATCAAATGATATGATAATTGTAAAGCACTTTACACAGTGTTTGGTACATAGAAAGCATGATATAAATGTTAACTTATTATTTCAGGAAGTATGGCCACTATTCCTATATATCACAAAGTCAACTACATAAACATTCCCTTTAACATTCCTTTACCCCATTCCATTCCCTTGTTATCTATTAGGTTTTCTATACATTTTTTTATATGCCTATGATTCTTCCTTTAGTAAAAGGAAGTTACACAAATACCTGAAGGTATGTGTGTGTGTGTGTGTGTGTGTATATATGTATGTATATGTATGTGTGTGTGTGTGTGTGTGTGTGTGATTTAATCAACATGGGAAATTCCCAGCATAAGAATTTCTTCCACTAATGTTGGTTATAACCCCACTATGACTTAGTTGATAAATTCTTGGGAGATTCCTGAGATACATTGAGGTTAAATGACTTACCCAGTATCACAGAGCTAATACGAGTCAGGCATGGCATTTGAACCAATGTTACTCGATCCACTTAAACTATGCCACAATGCTTAGATATAATGGCAGGTGGCCTAGCCATTCCAGATCTTAAATTGTTTTATAAAGCAGCCATCATTGAAACTACTTGGTACTGGCTAAGAAATACAATGGTGGATTAGTGGAATAGGTTAGGTACACAAGACAGTAACAGTAATCTACTGTTTGATAAACCCAAAGACCCCAGCTTCTGGGATAAGAACTCACTATTTGACAAAAACTGCTGGGAAAACTGGAAAAAAGTGTGGCAGAAACTAGGCATAGATCAAAGTCTTATGACATATACCAAAATAAAGTCAAAATGGGCACACAATTTAGATATAAAGGCTGATACTATAAGCAAACTGGGAGAGCAAAGAATAATTTACCTGTCAGATTTATGGAGAACCAAAAAAATTATGACCAAACAAGAGATAGAGAACATTATGAAATGCAAAATGGATAATTTTGATGACAATAAATTGAAAAGATTTTGCACAAACAAAGCCAATGCAACCAAGATTAAGAGGGAAGCAGAAAACTAGGAAAGAATTTTTGCAATCAGTGTCTCTGATAAGGGCCTCATTTCTAAAATATATAGAGAACTAAGTCAAATTTATAAGAATTTTTGTCATTCTTCAATTGATAAATGGGCAAAAGATCTGAACAGGCAGTTTTTAGATGAAGAAATTAAAGCTATCTATAGTCACATGAAAAAATGCTCTAAATCACTATTGATTAGAGAAATGCAAATCAAAACAACTCTGAGGTACCACATCACACCTATAAGATTGGCCAACATGACAAAACAGGTAAATGATAAATGCTGGAGAAGATGTGGGAAAATTGGAACACTAAGGCATTGTTGGTGGAGTTATGAACTGATCCAACCATCTTGGAGAGCAATTTGAAACTATGCCCAAAAGGCCATAAAATATGCATATTCTTTGACCCAGCAATAGCACTTCTAGGGCTGTATCCCAAAGAGATCATAAAAATGGGAAAAGAACCCACATGTACAAAAATATTTATAGCAGCTCCTTCTGTGGTGGCAAAGAATTGGAAATTGAGGGGATGTCCAGCAATTGGGGAATGGCTGAACAAATTGTGGTATATGAATGTAATGGAATACTATTGTGCTATAAGAAATGATGAGCAGGAAGACTTCAGAAAAACCTGGAAAGACTTGTATGGACTTCTGCTGAGTGAAGTGAGCAGAACCAGGATAATGTTGTATACAGTAACAGCCATGTTATGCAATGACTAACCTTGATAGACTCAGCTCTTCTCAGCAATGCGAGGATCTAACACATCTCTAATAGTCTCATGATTGAAAATGCTGTCCACATTCAGAGAAAGAACTATGGAGTTAGAAGGCAGATAGAAGCATACTATTTGCTCTATTTTTTTTGCTTCTATTTTGGTTTGTTTCTTCTTTCTTGTGGCTCCTCCTATTGGTTCTAATTCTTCTTTACAACATGACTAATGTGAAAATATGTTTAATAGTAATGTATATGTAGAGGCTATATCAGATTGCACACTGTTTGGGGGAGGGAATTGGGGAGGGAAGGGCCGAAAAATTAAAACTCAAAAGCTTATGAAAGTGATTGTTGAAAACTAAAAATTAATTAATTAATTAAAAAAAAGGATCTACAATTACATGAAAGAATAACATACCTAGTAAAACTGAGTATAATCCTTCAGGGGATACCAGGCAAGGGAATGGACATTTAATGAGAAAGAGCCCTCTAAAGCGTTCTGGATTAAAAGATCAGAGCTCAATACCAAATTTGATATTCAAACAAAACTCAAGAGAAACATAAAAAGATAAACATGTATGTGAAATCATAATGGACCAAAGGCTAGTCAATTTTTGTAAAAGTTTCATAGATTCTGAAAATACATATATTTTTAATAGTCTCATTTAGAAGATGCCTCATTTAAAAGATGTCTTTTAGCTCTAGTTTCCTCAGTAATTTTTTACATATTGATTTTTGCTTTTGATAATTTGTCCAAAGTAGACACAAACATTAAAATCATCTATTTTTATATTACAATACATTTCTTCAGTTAACTTTTCAATTATAAATTTTGATGATAAGGCATTTGGAGTGTCTATACTTAATATACCTATTGGGTCTTTTTCTATGAATTGCTATTTTTCTATGAATTCTTTTATCATGATGTTTTAAGCTAATTTATCTTTTTATGTTTTGAATTTTTGTTTTAGCTTTCTTTTATAGCAAATTTTAGACTCCTGATTTTTTTTTGATCCACTTGCTGACTAGTAGATTGTGCTCTAAGGTATATGGGTGGTATAGCGGGTAGAGGGCTGGATCTGGAGTCAGGAAAACCTGAGTTCAAATCTGACCATAACTGTACGTACCTGGACAAGTCTCTTGAACTCCTGTCTGCCTCAGTTTCCTCAACTATAAAATGAATAATACTAGCATCTACTTCTCAGTGTTGTTGTGGGAATCAAATAAGAAAAATTTGTAAAGTATTAAGCACAGTTCTGTCATACATTAGATGTTTAATCTTCCTTTGCTTCAACTATGTTTTTTTTCTTTCCTTTTTTCTAAAAAAATTGGTCTCCCCTCTTTATATTCAATTTTCTTCCTTTTCTTACTATTCTAGATTTTTATTCATTGATTAATAGCAATTATTCCTTTTTCAGTCTCTCCATTCCTCCTGGAATTAAAGTTTCTATGGTACCTATTTCAAGTTTCTTCTTCTAAACAGTTTCTATGATGTTACTTTGTAGCAATGTTCTCTTTCTTTCTTTCCCCTTGTTTCAATCCTTCCTTTTTCTCCTTTACACCTTCTTCATAAGTGAAGATATTTTCAATTCAGTGCTTATTACTGACTTGACTAGGGTATATCAAGCTAACATCTATTCCATTAATCTACTCTTCCATTTATTAAGAATTCTATTCTTCAGTTTAGGATCATAAAAAAAAACCACTTTGATCCATCTGTATGCAAGGTAGTGTGAGGTTTAGTCTATGGTGATTTCAGCCTGTTTCTCTGTGATCACTTCTATTTAAGTTCTGGATATCCCCTTATCCCTATACTTTTTATATAAATCTTTTAATGTTCTGTCTGTTAGTGTTTTGTTGTTGTTTTGTTGTAGTAATTATTGCTGCTGCTACTTTTAACTGAAAAGATGTCTTTATGTTTCTTTTTTTCCTTTTTTATGGAGTAATTTATTATGCTACCTGTTCCTTCCTTGCCTGCTTTAATTTGCCATAAGCCAGGGATATAATGAGAAAGGTTACTGCTAGATCCATTTGAAAGATGTTAAAATTTTCACCTACTGTTTAATTTAATATGCACAGGAAGGGTTCTGAGGAAGGTGTGGAAAGATAATAGCTTTTGTGAATTTGAAGCTATGAAATATAGTTTTTCTTTTCTTCTCATACAAAACAATTCACCTTACACAATTTATTATTTACTTGTTGCCTAAGGTGAGGAATGAAACAGGAAAAAAAAATCCTTAAAAAATATAAACCAAGTGAAAAATAGATTTTTCTTTTTGTTCACCACACAGTACTGTGAGGCATTTGAGAGATGTAAAGTACCTCAGTGGACCTGATGTCTAGCAGAAAGAGACAAGATAGACATTTGGAATCCTTAGGAGAAAATATTAAAAAAATATATTATTTAGCTATATTTTGTAAAGATGCTTTTAGAATGATGTGAGGTGGCATGTTTCTGTGTCTTAAGAGAATTCTTTGTGGTGAGAACTTTCAGAAAAAGTATAAACTGCAAAAGTAAGTGATAAGCATTCCTTTACCGTCTATATTCTAGCAGGTCCCCCAGATATTTTTTTCCTTGTTGGCTCTTAGGAGCAATAGAGGTTAGAGAAGTACATCCAAGGCAATACATATTATTAAGGTGAATGGTATAGAGAGCCATTGCTGAGAGATGTTGGATTTTCCTCCTGTGGCCATTTTTGACTCCCTTATAGACTATTTCTTACCTCACAACATCATGTTGTATCTGACTGCTTTGTACAATATTTTCTCTGTGCTTCTCTATTTACTATATCTCTGAGGTATTGAAAGAATAGTGACAGTGTTTAGAGAGCTGACCTCAGAATTGAAAAGACATGGGTCCAATTACCATTTCTGGAACATACTAGACTGATTAACATTGGGAAAGTCACTTGTGATCTAGGCAACACTCAGTGACTATGAGTTACAGAGAATAATAACCATAACTACTCCCCAGGTTTGTTGTGAAGTTCAAATGAGATATTTGTACACTTTCATTGATACAGGAAATTTCCTTAGACACAAGTTACTTATACTAATGATATTATAGGTCTAGTCCTTAGTTTTTGTATTACATACCGGTGTTTAGTATAGATTAATAAAAATGGAAAATATTATCTAGTCTATGTACACTATTGGAAAATGGACTAGCCACAAAAGCAATTCAGAATCAATGTTTCTTGGATGAAACAGATAGAGGATTATATTTCAACCATATAGCCTCCTCCAGCTTGTACTAAGTGTTCAACAGTATTATGTATTGAAAGCAGAGAAATGCTAACTACCCTTATGTTCAGGTCAAATAGTTCCATATCCCCATTATCAAAATTAAGTATAAAATTTTCTATTTATACTCATTTAATTACCATTCTGCTTCTGTCTGAGCCTAACAAATGCATATCTGATGGATGCGTTAAACAAATGATGTTTAAAATAAATTGTCTTAAAATGTTAGTGGTATTTTTTTTGTTGTTGTTTATAACATTAGTTATTTTTGGTCTGGACCTCTGGTTTCATTTTGTAGGGAACTCTTGGTTGAGAAAATTTTCTGCCAAGGTGGTTGGGCACCTTCTACAGGTTTTTGTGACATTATTCTTTCCTAGATATGCTCCCACTTCTCTGACTGTTCCTTCTCAATCTCTTTTGCTGGATCTTCATTCTGGCTATGTCCATATAATTTTAGTTGGTGTTCTCACCAGTTCATATGGAATCAATTATCATCTCTATGCTGATGATTTTCAAATCTATTTATCCAGTCTTAAGGCCTTAGGTCTCACATCTTCAATGTTTCAAATTGATATCAGATATTCAAACTGAATATCTCATATATATCTTAAACTCAACATGTCCAATATTAAACTTATTATCTTTCCTTAAATACTCCCCCCCACTCCTAATTTCCTATTACTATTGAAGGCACCACCATCCTCCCACTCCCTAACTCTTATAACTCCCATGTTATTCTCAAATGCTCAATCTCTCTAATCCCCTCCCCATAAATGATCTGTTGCTAAAACCTGCCAATTTTACCTTCATAACATTTTTCACATATACCCCTCTTTAAATGGTGACACTGCCACCACCCTGGTGCAGGCCCTCATCCCCTCATGCTTGTACACTGCAATAACCTGATGGTCTTACTGACACTGGTCTCTCCCCAATCTATTGTATTCTTCACTCAGTTGTTAAGGTGATCAGTCTAAATTTGAAGTATGAATACATCGTCCTCTCTCCCAAATCAGCATATTCCGGGAGCTCTCTATCACTTTCTGAATTAAATATTAAACCTTCTGTTTGGCATTTGAAGCTTTTCATAACCTCTCCCCCATCCCTACCTTTCCATTCTTCTTACATGTTACTTCCCCTTCTATACTCCAGTGACATAGGCTTCCTTGCTATTCCTTGAACAAGACACTTCATTTTCTGATTGAGAATTTTCACTGATTGTCCCCCATTCCCTAAACATTCTCACTTTTAATCTGTACCTTCTAGCTTCATTGGATTTTTTTAAGCCCCATAAAAAATTCCACCTTCTACAGCAAATCTTTCCCAACCCCACCTTAATTCTACAGTTTCTCCTCTGTTGACTATTTCCCCTTTATCTTGCATATAATCCATTTGCACCTAGTTATTTACATGTTGTCCCCCCATTAGATTGCGAGCTCCTTGAGATGAGAGAATCAAGTGCCCCTCCAAACCTGCTCCCATTATAGGTATTTAAATTATATGAGAAACATGTTGGAATCAATTTGCAACTTCCATAAATTAAAACAAAATGTGGCTTGGTGTTTCTAAACTTTCCTCTTCCTTCTCCTTCAAAATCAGTTGAAAAAACTATTATATTTTAGTGTTTTGTTTTTATAGGCAGACTGTAAGTCTTCAGGAGATAACAGTCTAAGATGGGAGTGTTAGAGCAGAAATAATATGCCTTCCTGAACCTCAATCAATCTCTTTCACTATCTGTGGTAGTGAGTTTTCTTCTTAGATTAATACAAAGAAATGATTCTTAAATAATAGGAAAATTGGTTGCTCTAGTATTTATGTTCCATAAGAGGAGACTTCAGATAATCCCCATAGAACATAACCCTCGAGTACTGTTCTAATGATTGTTTATCAAAGTATTAAGCAGGAAAAGCAACTACTCATTAGAGAAAACGCAGATTTGGGTAGGTTCATGAGGGTCTTATTTTCATTTCATATTTTTCATATTCTGTAGTTCATGTCACCATAGAGTTACTATGGAAACATTGTAAGTCATTGTTTCACAGATCTCTGTAAATCTTCACATTGTTGTGAGTAGAAGAAGCAGAATGAACAGAAAGAATGATGCAATTCTTACATTATGTTTCAGAAGATGATCTGACACAAAGGCAAGGTAAAAACAAAATATGAAAACAAGGGAAAATGTATGGATTATGACCATCAGGCTACATAAACTTTAATTGTGACATACAGTAGATTTGTCATCTCATCCTCATAGTCAACAATCCATAATTAGAAGCAGTGCTGCAAAATATGGAGCATGCTGGACTTGCAGTTGGGAAGACCTCCATTTGAATCCTGCTACATGTACATACTAGGTATGTGTGACTTTGGGCAAGTTAATTAACCTTTCTCAGCCTCAGTTTCCTTCTAACAAAGACAATTTTCTCCAGGGAAATATAACAATTTATTAAGAGTGACTCATAAACTGTTGGTAAAATGGATCACACTGGCCAAAAAAGCCAGGGATGTGAGCATGATCAATTTATTAGTTGGGCTAGCAATAACCAATAGATTGGGTCAATGGCCTCCCTCAATGACCAAAGACCCTGAGTGAGGGACCACAAGGTCTTCTACACCTAGGTGTGTCTTCTTTCTGATTAGCCTGAAGGTACATCATTTGGACCTCCTCTGGCAAAGGTAAAATGATCTCAATTGGTAGAAATTTTAATGAGTTGGGTTAAGAATTATCTCAGCTCCTCCCTACTACTTCCTCATTGGGAGAAAAGAGTGATCCTTAGGTGATAGAATTAGTCTGCAGTTGGAAAAGTGGGTTGACTTTCAGGTGAAATTGACCATGCCCCTCTCTCACAATTGTTCAGTTTTTTAGGTCTGTCCAACTCTTCATGAGCCAATTTCTTGGCAAAGATGCTGGGGTGGTTTGTTATTTGTCTCCAGCTCATTTTACACATAGAACTGAAGTAAACAGTGTTAAGTGACTTATCCAGGGTTACACAGTTTGCCAGATTTGAACTCAGGAAGATTAGTCTTCCTGACTTCAGGCCCAGTACTCCTTTCACTGCTCAGGCTGGCTGCCTCTCTGACAATTAAGGAATGCTAGTTGGTTTATGATTTAAGGGTCTCAGCTGCTTGTAGAAATATTGGCCAGAAAATTAGAACCATTCCATTCAGGTTCCTCTTGGTTTGGTCTCCTCCCTTTGAAACCAAATCACTCCTAATTTTTTGACAAGTAGACAGGACCAGAATGTTGTCCCTGGGGAAGACCCTAACTCAAGCTGATTCTTTTTTACTTGTAAACAGAAGCAAAAGTCACTGGTTAGTAAACAAGTGGCCTGAGGGCTAGAAATGATCACATTACTCTGCCATGCCTTTAGGACTACCTTGGGAGCTAGGCTGGTGGTTTTGAAATGGGGTTTGATGGGGTTTTGAAAAAATGGGGAAAAGGATGGATTACAGAGTAATGTTATTTATTAAGTGATACAACATAATATTAATTTTTCTCAGTGCATAACAGCACCTATCTCCCAGGATGATTGTGAGAATCAAGAGGTTAATGTATACAAAGTACTTTTCAAACCATAACATATTATATAAATGTGAGATATAATGAGATCTATTTACCATGATAATTGAATACCCTTGTTATGCAAGGGTATTTTCCAGATACTGTCCCTAGCCACAATGAGTTACTCCTTGTAATCTAGATGCCACATTCTAGAAGTTTCTCTACAATCCTGCAAATTTTTTCTATATCATCTGTATTTGCCTAGAAGAGCATACAGGATGGATTAATTTTAGCATAATAGGGTTGTAATAATAGACTCTTGGGACTGAAAGGATTCTTGGAGGTTATGCAGTTCAAACTTTGCCTGATGTATGAGTTCTTTCTGTGGCATCTAGATTACAAGGAGTCATCTAGAGTTTGCCTGAATGTCCCAAGAATTGGGAACCCACTACCTTATAAGATAAACCTTTCCATTTTCAGCAAGTTGAATAATTATATAACTCATGAATTCTAACCATTCTAACAATTCTTCCTTCTGAAGGTACACAGACTAATTCTCATACACTTTTTTAAGGGGAGACTTTTAGTTATTTAAAGACAGCTCATATATCTATTAGGTCTTTTCTTTTCCAGGGTAAACAGATGCAAATTCTAAAAATGACTTTCATGTGACATGATTTTGAATTCTTTTTCAACAATGCAGTCACTATCCTTATCACCATTAAGGCAAGGCTGGTACAGAACCTCAATGTAGGATCTACTTCTGTCTGAATCTCAGATTGGCATGATTTGGAGGCAATGATGACTTGAGTTCTTACCCTGAATGAATGGAAAATGAGTAAAATGAAAGAATGAAAAATGTCTTTTAAGTTATTGTAATGTGACATGTGTTGTTCTAAACTCTCATCATACAAATACAAAGGTAAATATTTCCTGTCCTCAAGGAGCATATATTTTCTTAGGTAGGTAGATAAAATAAACAGTTTAGGAAAAGAATGTCTGCGGAGTCACAGGGATGGTGATTTGACCATTAGGGAATTCAATTGACCTGCTCTTCCAGGAACAATGATAGTAACACAGCTGTGATTAAATTTCTGATTGCAGAGCAAGTGGAACAAGCCTGAGGGGCAAGTTAGATGACAAGTTGACCAGGGAAGAAGTCTAGGTTGGATGTAAACCATAGTCTGCCCTGATAGTCTGGAAACTGGGCAGCTGGAAACAAGCAACTGGGTATAAATTTAAATGTGGTTGGAGTATTTCTAGAAAGAAATGTGTAAGTCACTAGGAGAAATATTGAGTGAACTCGTGGAGAAAAGGCAGAGGCTTTTTTTGTGATATTTAAATTTCTTCAGGGCTTAGTCAGACAGGGTAGGGCAACATAATCAGTAGAAAATGCAAAATGCCCAAAACAGAGTCAATTATAGAGGTAGGCAAACTAGAGCAGGGTCAGCTTGAAGCAGGAGTGATTGTGGAATATCGGGTCCCAGGATAATCAACTGGAAGTACAATTTAAGTTGACACATCACTTCTAAAATCACTGATTTTCCTGAGATGTCATGGTCTAACTAGGGCAGAGGACAGCAGAACTCTACCTTTTTCTGGGCACAACTACTGAGGCAGTTAAGTGCTACAGAGGATAAAGTGCTTGGCCTGGAGTTAAGAAGACCTCAGTTCAAATCAGGTTTTCAAATACATCATTGTCATTAATAAACATTTATTAAGCATCTACTATGTGTCAAGCAGTGTATTAGGTGCTGGGGATATAAAAGAGGTAAAAAGACAGTTGCTGCCCTCAAAGAGTTTACAACCTAATGGGAAAGAACTTGCAAACAAGCATATTCAAATTAAACTATATACAGGATAAATAAAAAATAATGTCAACAAGGTGTTGGAATTAAGAGATGATTTGGAAGACTTCCTGTAGAAGGTGGTATTTTAGTTGGAACTTAAAGGAAGCCAGAAAGGTCATGGGCAACATCAGAGAAGGAAGAACATTCCAGGCATGAGGGACAGCCAAAGAGAATACCCAGAGCTGAAAGAGAGAATATCTTATTTGTGAAATAGCCAGAAGACTAGTGTCACTGGGTTGGAGTAAGATGTAAGAAGACAGGAAAGGTAGGAGGAGTCTAGATTATGAAGGGCTATGAATGACAGAGTATTTTGTATTTGCTCCTAGAGTCAATAGGAAGCCATTAGAGTTTATAGAGTAAGAAGTGACATGATCAAATCTGTGCTTTAGGAAACTCATTTAAGTGAATGAATGGAGGATTTTCTCTACCTTAATTCAGCAGGCCATGTGTAGGAGCAAAGATGACAAATGGTAGGAGTGATCCAAAACTGAGACTTGGCTGAGCTTAATCAGTGACATGATAAAAGGGGTAGGGATTCAAGAGAAGAGAGTGTGGAGCTGAATTGATTCACCAAAGAGTCAAGATGGGGAGAAGAAGAGAAAATTCCTGGTATATGGAGAAGATGGATTGGGAAAGAATTGAGATATCAAGGGATTAGAATTTTAAAAAATAATCTTAAATATTAGATATTATGGTATGGATGAAGAATAGGGTTATGTAAATGAAGGCAGAGAGAGAAATAAAAAGCCAATAGGTTATGGTTGGAATAGGGGATTTCAGAATTCTTGAACAAGGAGATATTTTTGTAGATGATGGCTCAAAAGTATCCATCTTTGTCTGTGGCTGTGGTTGGGTGGAAGAGTAGCTCATGGAAGATAAATAGGTTGAAGAACTGAGTGGATAGGGTATTTGAGAAAGAATCTATAATAAGTAGCATTTATGCAGTGCTAACTATGTGCCAGGCACTTTCTAATTAGAATTTCATTTGATTTTCGCAACAACACTGTGAGGTAGGTACTATTTTTTCATCTTTTAAAGATGTTTATTTTGTATAAATTTTACAATGTACATAATTATTACTATCATAGAATTAGAAGAAGTAAGGCAATTCTGAGGAGAGAAAGGTTTACTCATTCCCTCTCACTTACCCCCTCTTCCCCTCCACTGTAAAATCTTTTTCTTGACTCTTTTATGTGAGATAATTTACTCCATTCTGCCTCTCCCTTTGTCTTTCTCCTAGCACTTCCTCTCTCATCCCTTAATTTTATTTTTTCAGATATCGTCCTTTCATATTCGGCTCACACCTGTGCCCTCTGTCTATATATACTTCCTCTAATTACCCCAATAATGAGAAAGGTTTTATGAGTTACAAATATCATCTTTCCATGAAGGAATGTAAACAATCTAACTTTAATAAGTCTCTCATGATTTCTCTTTCCTGTTTATCTTTTCATGCTTCTCTTGAGTCTTGTATTTGAAAGTCAATTTTTCTATTTAGCTCTGGTCTTTTCTTAATGATGCATGAAATTTCTCTATATCATTGAGTGCCAATTTTTTCTCCTCATGGATTAAACTCAGTTTTGCTAGGTAGGTGATTCTTGGTTTTAATCCTTGCTTCTTTTATCTCCAGAATATCATGTTCCAAGCCCTCCAGTCCCTTAATGTAAAAGCTACTAAATCTTGTGTTATCCTGATTGTGTTTCCACAATATTTGAATTGTTTCTTTCTGGCTGCTTGTAATATTTTCTCCTTGACCTAGGAATGTTGCAATTTGGCTATAATATTCCTAGGAGTTTTCCTTTGGGGATCTCTTTCAGGAGGTGATAGGTGGATTCTCTTGATTCTATTTTACCTTCTGGTTCTAGAATGTCAGAGCAGTTTTCCTTGATAATTTCTTGAAAGATGATGTATAGGCTCTTTTTTTGATCATGGTTTTCAGGTAGTCCAATAATTTTTGAATTATCTCTCCTGGATCTATTTTCCAGGTCAGTTGTTTTTCCAATGGGATATTTCACATTGTCTTCTATTTTTTTCATTCTTTTGGTTTTGTTTTATAATTTCTTGATTTTTCATAGAGGCATTAGCTTTCCTTTGCTCCATTCTAATTTTTAAGGAATCATTTTCTTCAAGGAGCTTTTGGACCTCCTTTTCCATTTGGCCAATTCTTCTTTTTAAGGCATTCTTCCCCTCATTGGCTTTTTCGACTTCTTTTGCCATTTGGCAGTGTTTTGGGGGTCTCCTTTAGCAAACTGTTGACTCTTCTTTTTCATGATTTTCTTGTATCACTCTCATTTTTTCTTCCCAGTTTTTCCTCTACTTCTCTTATTTGCTTTTCAAAATCTTTTTTGAGCTCTTCCATGGCATAAGGCCATATATTTATTGGAAGCTTTGGATATAGGAGCTTTGACTTTGTTGTCTTCTTCTGAGTGTATGTTTTGATCTTTCTTGTCACCAAAGCAAGTTTCTACAGTCAGAGTTTTTTTCCCATTGTTTGCTCATTTTACCAGCCTATTACTTGACTTTTTAACTCTTTGTTAGAGTATGGCTCTGCTTTCAGTGTGGAGGGTGAACTGTCCCAAGCTTCAGGGGTTTTTGGCAACTGTTTTCAGAATTATTTCTAGGGACCTGTAAGTTTTCAGTTTTTCCAAGGTGGTATGATCCAAGGAGAGGTGTTTACTTCTCTCCTGGCCTGTGCTTTGGTCTGTGAGTGACCACAAGCACTCTTTTCTGCCCTGGAACTGTGAGGAGGGTCCCCTCCCCACTGCTGCCACAAGCTCTGTTATGCTAATGCTTTTCCTCATCCTAGGACTGCCATCCAAGACTGTGACTCAGATCAAAGTAGGGGCAAAGCAACAGATTCCTGCCTCAGTGCTAGCAAAGAGAACCTTGTAATCTCCTTCTGACCAGTTGTTTTATATTCTTACTCTCTGTGACCTGAGAACTCCAGAAACAGCCACTGCTACTGCTGCTGATGCTGATTCAGTCACTTCCAAGACCTGCTCCTGGTTTGCTGGGGCCCAGTCTGTGTTGGCACAATCTGAGCTGGACTGTGTTCCTCTCTCAACCTGGTGCAACAGACCTTTTCCTGTCAACCTTCCAGGTTTTCTTGGGCTGGAAATTTGTTTCACTCTGTCATTTTTTTTTGGTTCTGATGCTCTAGAACTTGTTTAGCACTATTTTTAAAGGTATTTGGAGGGGTTTGGGGGAGAGCTCAGTCAAGTCCCTGCCTTCACTTCACCACCTTGACTCCATCCCCCCAAATACCTTTAAATAAGGACTCCAAACAAATTCTAGAGCTACAAAACCCACAAAAAGACAGAGTGAAACATTTTTCCAGCCCAATATAACTTAGAAGATTGTCAGGAAAGGTCTGTTGCACCAGGGTGAGAGGGGAGTGCAACCATGCTAACACAGACTGGGCCCCAGAAAACCAAAAGCAGGCCTTGGGGTGACTGAATCAGTGGCAGAAGTGGTGGTTTCCAGACCTCTCAGCCCACAGATAGGAAGGAGATAGGACAATGGGTCAGAAGGAGATTTATAGAGATCCCTTTGCTGGCACCAGGAGCATAACTCTGTTGCATTGCCTAGATTTGGAACTGTGTTGCAGAACTAGGTCTTAGTCCCAGTGTAAGGAGGAGCACTAACATAGCAGAATTTA
Organism: Vombatus ursinus; assembly: GCF_900497805.2. Taxonomy (NCBI): domain Eukaryota; kingdom Metazoa; phylum Chordata; class Mammalia; order Diprotodontia; family Vombatidae; genus Vombatus; species Vombatus ursinus. Next base: position 3,011,393 of record NW_020940360.1, read on the forward strand.
TGGCTACAGGGCAACAGGAACCCTGGTCACAGTTCCAGGGTTGAAAAGAGTGCTTGTGGTCATTCACAGGCCAAAGCACAGTACAGAAGAGTAGTAAATACACCTCTCTTTGGCTCATACTCTCTTGGAAGAGCCAAAAACTTACAGGTCCCCAGGATCACCTCAAAAAATAGCTACACACAAAAAAAGAATCTGATGCTTGGGACAGTGCCCCCTCCACTTGGGAAGCAGAGCCCCTCTTTAGAATAGAGTTAAAAGTCAAGAAATATGCTGTAAAATGAGCAAAACAAAACGGTGAAAAAATTCTGACCATAGAAAGTTACTATGGTGACAAAGAAGGTAAAAATACACACTCAGAAGAAGACAACAAAGTCAAAATTCCTGCATCCAAAGCCTCAAAGAAAAAATATGAATTGGTCTCAGGCCATGAAAGAGCTCAAAAAGGATTTTAAAAATCAAGAAAGAGAGGTAGAGGGAAAATTGGAAAGAGAAATGAAAGTGATGCAAGAAAATCATGAAAAAAGAGTCAACAGCTTAGTACAGGAGGCACAAAAAATACTGAAGAAAATAATATCTTAAAAAACAAAATAGGCCAAATGGTAAAAGAGGCACAAAAATCTAAAGAAGAAACTTGAAAATCATGTCTTCCATGTCTTCATTGAATACAGGCATCTGTAAACTTTCTTGTATTATAGACCACTTTGGCAGTCTAGTAAAGCCAATGTAACTCTTCTCAGAATTCTTGTAAATTAGAAAAAAAAAAACAAAGGACTACAAAGGAAATTAATGATATTGAAATTAAAATATAATTTGTTTCCAATCCAGGTTCATACACCACCCTGAAATTAAGTCCATGAACCCTAGATTAAGAATCCCTGATCTAAGACACTGATTTAAGACAATAACAATGAACAAGTATGAAGACACTTTGAGTTTGCCAATGATATAACATCTACATATTTAAAGCTTTTTATGCTAAATGAAAATCAGAGGGTACAGGATTATATTTATTAAAATGGAAGAAATTAGCATTAGAGTTTGTTTTTCCCACGTTTCCTAAAGAATGATAGCACAAGATTGCATTTCCAGTAAAAAAAAGGGCTTTCTAACCTCTCAAGATATCATTTTTGAATGTAACAATATTGTTAAGATTTTTCTTAAATAACCAACTATTATGTTTGAAGTGTAAAACTGTCTCCATAGCCTCCAGAGTTCTGACTCAGTCATTGAAGCTGACTTCTGAAAATAAGGTTTGACTGGTTTATACAACTCAGTTTTATGTAACAAAAAACTACACCCTCCCTTTAATTCAAATATCCATTAGAAAGGCAGACAAGGGAACATGAGAAAAGGTTTGGCTCTTGGATTTCATAATTAATTTGAGCCAGAGAGAATGCAAAATAGAACAAAGAAGAATGTTGCCTTCTCATGGACTGACTGAGATTTAGTCTTGGGGAAGAACTAGACCCTTGACTTTCCCAATTATGTACTGCCAAAGGAGTTCTATGACTCCCTCCACTCATACACTACAAATCTCTTCTCTCACCAAAATGGCAGTATTGTTGAACATACTACATTCTAGATATGAGTAAAGAGGATGGGTTTGTGGAAAAGTAGAACATGCATTAGACTGGGGATGGGGAAGGGAGCTTCCTTGTATTCTTTTTCCATGAATATTAATAAGATAAACATTTCCCAAGCCCTCCAATGTACTGAAGAGTTATGGGGAAAAAACAGTGATAAAGTACACTTTTCATGGGTTCATCCAAATCCATGTATCAATTACTGTGATTGAATGCTTTTTCAGACTGTTGCAAATGTTCAGCGATCAAGCATGAGGTGAAGTCATTTGGCTTTGATAAGAGGATGCAGAAAGGATTAGAATCTCCCATCTGCTATGTGTCCACCACTTATTTGTTCTTTAGCTCTTAAAACACTGCTGCCTGTCCTTGAAATCCCTAGCTGAGGGAACTACACCTTTGGCATGCTCATATTCCATTTTAATTTGACAAAAAAAGTTTAAGCCACCCAATATATTTTAATTGGCCCTCCCCACATACTATTATGTTTCTCTTATATACTATTCTGTCAAATTACATTGTTCTTATGTTTAAAAGAACCATATTTTTATCTGGCAGTTTCTTGGAATTATCATAGAAAAAATGCATTTACTGCTTACATAACCATTTGAATTAGACATGGAAAATGCATATTAGATTATCTAATTCATCCCCCTGCCAATACAGGATTATTCCCCAAAGTCCATTGTTTTATTTTGTAGACTTGTAAAATGACTCATATAGTAAAATTTTATTCACTTCCTTTATTTATAGTTTTCCCCCATTTTTATTTCTAAATGTACATAAAGACTTTCCTGTAATGAAATTAATGCATTCATTAATATATGGAGGCAAATATAATCACTGAGATGGATAGTGACTTTAAAATTGAGTGAGGGTTGCAGCCACTAGAAGAATTCAAAGTTCCTTGCCACTGCTCCCTCCTTCAAGCCACCCATAAAACAAAGAAATCAACAGAAACAATACAACTTCAAAATAGTGTTAAGCTTATATTGCCTCTGAAATAGCTTGAGATGTGTTAGTGCAAACTTTTCACGACCAACTCAGAGAAATGACAATTTAATTTTTAACATAATTAATTATTGTCTCTCAATGCCCTCCCCTTTCCCCTTTGTGAGTTTTGGTTGAGCTAAATATCAAATTATAATGAGACCTTTCTTTTCATTCTTTCCATTTCCATTAGTAAATGTCACCCAAAGATAGAGAATTTTTTTTTCTCGTGGTAGTTGTTCTAAGTAGAATAGAGAAGAAGGAAAATCCTATTCCTCACAGACCATACTTTTACTTACAGGCCACAAAATGGTTTTGTGCATGAGCCTACTTCAATATCCAAATACAATATTCAAAAGTCATAATTTTAGTTTGAATTGCCAGATTTATTTTAAATATGATTATATGATTGTTTCTGTAAAGGTAAGATATATAGGGCAAGACACAATTTTAGGCAGTCAATATACTCTAACAATATACAACATATTAAACAATATACAATGTTTTTCAATATACTCTAGGCATAGAAAAAATAATCTTATAAGCAGAGCAATGATCAAAGACTAGTGCCTGTGACAAATTTAGTTGAGGAATTAATCATTTTAGATTAGTCATGTCAGAAAAGGATGAAGCTCACTTCTTCTTCTAGGCCTCCTGTTTCACTGAGGGAAGATAGTCCTTAAGAAAGGGGTTCCATGGCCAAGGGACATTTGGGAAATGGCAAGCTAAATATAATAACTTGGACAAGATTAAAAGGTGAAGAGACAGTGATCTAGAGGACTTCCATGGGAAAGTAGGAAGTATGCCTCCCCTAAAATTATCTACCTTTAGATCCCAGGGGAAAAGGCCATATTGCCCTGTTCTGTTATGGCACTCTATGTTAAGATTCAAATGATATGGAAAGAATGAATGGATGAAAAAAGTACTTAAGTACTTACTATGTATCAGGAACTGTACTAAATAATAATAACGCAAATATCATGAGAGACAGTTTTTACTCTCAAAGAGCTTAAGTTCTAATAAGTGTAGACCCTCTCTCTCTCTATCTCTCTTTCCAAACACACACATACACATACACACATACACATATTTGTGTTTGCATGTGTATACATATATATGGATAGACAGACAGACAGACAGATAGATAGATAGATAGATAGATAGATAGATAGATAGATAGATAGATAGATAGATAGA